>NC_088207.1:4852483-5152483 GCF_037126465.1 Ornithodoros turicata
CGAAAGCCCACAAATTCAACCCAAAATGCACGAAGAAAAAATAATAGGGAGAGAGAAAAATGCACCTTCATTCTCCCAGCCCGGTACAGTACCATGTAAAAAAAAAACATGTAATTAATTCCAAAGCACACATGGGTGCAGCCATGTTTTATGACTTAGATGCACCCGAACGGGCACTGTGACGTGTGTATGCGCCTTGGTACTTGTCAGTGGATTCTAGATACGGCTTTCGTGGCTTCACGTTCCTGTGCTTGAAGATTGCAGACAGCCATGTTCAACTGGTTCCGCAATGAGTAAACAATGCAGCAGCTGTGAATTCATTGGTGAACCAAGCCGCCCCTCTACAGCACATACCCAGTATAGGGACAAGTATCTTGGGGAATTAACTGACGTTTTATTTTTGCAGGAAAAAAGTGTGCTATGTATGTGAGAAACCATATATAGTGCTTACGGGACAAGTGTTACGTACGATTTATCAATGTGGTAACACCGTCGACGATATTAGTAATGACGAGCATGCAAAACAAAGTACCAATCACATTTTAAACATTTTGGGGATTCTTGCATTTTCAGAAGCTTTCTTTGACGTCTCACTCGCCATTCAAGCTGCGAGGTTAGCACACTACAAGCTACTGCACTTCATGTCTAGAATCTGGATTTCGTTTTTAATGAGCACCGTAGCACAAAAACAGCTCACAAAGCTCCTATAGCCATGTGGGTTGCATATGATGCAGACGCAAAAGAAATACCAGAGCACATATTGCCACTTAGAAATGATGTTTCGGGGGTCTGAAGAGTTCGGGCATAGCATATGTCCTAAAAATCAAATCAGCGGATGCACCTTATCCCTCTGTAGAGTGCTATTTCAACTCTCAACTCAGCCATAGTGTGTGAAACTGATAGAGACAATTTTTTATGACTGTCATCGTGGGCGATATCACTGACCATCCTCTGAATTAATTATGTATTCTGGAATTATTGCACAAATCACTTTGTATTTAATATTTATCATGTAGGACATGATAAGCAATTTGTAAGATGCAACCATGTCTACAGTATTCTCAACAGCCCCTTACCTTTACAGTTAGGGATACGTTACCGAAGGATTCGCAAAGGTCAGTCTTACAGGGCCCGTGTAACTCGTGTCTTCATGGAAGTTGTGCTTTAGCATAACCATTGCACTCTAAGTACAATTGTATATGCTTGCATACAAAATTAATTTTCTATGCACATCTGTACCTTTCTACACTCTAAAAATCGGTACCTTATAACGTACCTTATATCGAGCTTACCTGTAAATCTCAGGTACATCAGTGCTTTTCCGCAATTGCTTTACTGGGCTAGACAAATGATCTCGCTGTGTATGTATAAGGTACAAGCATATTTATGGGGTAAACGGTCAGTTTTATGAGGTACCGTATAAAGCAGTACCTTTTGCGCCAAACCTTATTGTGCCTTTCCGCTGCTTTCCAGCACTTCTTGCGTCAAGTAGTCCCAAGGGCAGGGCTTGATCACTCAGAGTACATATGACGGACTCGGAGATAAAGATGAGCTGTTGATTTGCAAACTGTGTTAGAGCAGATGATAAAACGTTTCCTGTCTACGTGTGTCGTCAGCATGAAGATCTCATCAACCGTAGTACTTTTGTTTAAATTTCTGTGTTTGTTTCAAATATATTATGGAACACAGGCTAGACAGTGAGCGAGGAAAATGCCGGTCTGTATACAGGGTGTCCCAGAAAACGTGTCATTGAATTATAATAAAAAAACAACTACGCCACCTAGAATCATGCGGTCAACAGCATTTGTTCTTATTAGGTTTTTGCCACCTCAAATGTGAATGTCATGTACTCAAAGTTTAATTATGCAAATATTTGCGAACGGAACTCGGAAATTTGCCAAGCAAATGTCACCTTTTTACCCCACCAATATGAAGAGCGTGCCGAATTTACTCAAATTCATGATAATTCACAGTGATATTCACGAGCTATCCCGTCTGAAAAAATAGCCGAATATCATGCTTTTCGGAGCACCGGACCATAGCGCGCGATGACTTTTTGAGCGCAATCGCTCGCAGTCGACAAAAGGAGGTTACGAAGCCAGCCCACAGAGTAATAGTAGAAAAAGTAACAGTTCCTAAAATTGGGAGAGGGAAAGCATTATCCCAGTGAAAGTCGGACGTGATAAGCCGTTCCTGTTTTATCTCCTTCTGCGATGTCGGGAGGGCTGGGTTTCCGACCTCCTTTCGTCGGACTCACAAAGATTGCGCTGAAAAATTCATCGTGGCCTATTCTGTGCGACCGTCCGTAGAGCATGATGTTCGGCTATTTTTTCCAATGGGATAGCTCCGAATATCCCTGTCAATTATCATTAATTTGACTAATTAGACACGCTCTTACATTGGTGGGGTAAAAAAGTGACCTTTACTTGGCAAATTTCCGACTTAAGCTCGCAAAAATTTACATGATTAAATTTACATTACACGACATTCACATGAGGAGGTGCAAAAACCCAGTAGAACAAATGCCATTGACCGCATGACTCTAGGTGGTGTAGTTTTTTTATTATAATTCAATGACACGTCTTCTGGGACACCCTGTATGTATGTTATTGCTTATGTATATTTACATTGATAAAACGAAAGAGCTCGAACTCACCCTGTGTGTTCGTGAAGAAGGCAGCATCTCATTGAAAAGTACAGATACTAAATCGACCAGAACGTGACGGTCGGTCCTAGACCATGTTGAACAAATATTTAGAACAAACACACTGACAAAGGACACAGATAACACACTCTCAACAGCAACGAGATATCTAATGACGACCCCACGAGGGCTAGCCTCACAAATCCACCAGAAAGGCTCCAGTCTAAGGACGAGGGCGCGACACATCGTCACAACTGGGAGAGATCATCCGACAGATAAGTCGCATTGTTAAACGGACGGCTCGTACAGCCGGGGCGATTCTGAAACTTTGCCGAAGTAGCCGAAAGTAGCTTCACGAGTACTGTACACAGACAACAAGTTTCATTCGGAATAATAACCAAGTCGTTTTCGAGGAATTTGTCGAAATGTGCCGTAATAGCAGACGACGAAACGTGCGCTTCTCTCATGCATGCGTCACGTATGACGTCGGCCTGCGGGTACGTCGTCGTTGTTATGGTAATTGTAACTTGCAGAAGCACCTTGGGTCGAGTCATCCCCTTTGCTCTCGAAATGGGGACACTCAGGCATATACCTCCGCGAGCGGAGAATGTAGCCCGAGCATTGACTGTGGGGTAGACCTGTGCGCCGCCACCATTTCTCCGCGCGCTGACGTCGCCGCTGGCGCCACTCCGGTGCGCCGATATCCCGCGCGCGTTCCGTGTTCCGATCGGTTCCGCTGCGGAGCGCGAAGCTCAAATCGGTTTCGCGCACTTCCGCGAGTATTGAACTGTCATGGCATCAGAGACTGGATCTCCGTTTTTGAAGCGCGTGTCGTTGTTCTCTGTTGGTAAGATCTCAAGTGCATTGAAAACGAGCGCGGTGTGGTTACTCTAGCACCTTAGTCTTGCAAGACGGTGACAAGAAGCGAAAGACTGGCTCTGATTTCTTCTTCCAGGAGTGCCTGATAAACGCAAAAGAGAAGGATGGAGATAAGCCCTTCGATAAGTGAGTATGTTGGTACATGAAAATCTTCTCATCGTTGCTGAACGAATGCAAAACATTGGTAAAAGGAGACGTGTAGAAAACGCTCGAGCTTTGTGGCTCTTATACTGTCATTATTATTATTGTTGTTTTCATCATTCGTGACAGTATTAGGTTGATCCCCATGGTCAGCGCGAAGGAGGGCAAGGGGGCCGTTGCCCCTCATCCGCTGGCCGGGTGTTTTCTGTGCATGACAACTATGCCCTCTAAAAATTCCCTTTGAGGGTACAAACGCGTGTGCAACCATGTTACTGTGCACAGATTACGGGCTTTCAACTGCTTGTTCTAGTCAATGTGATCGAAGTAGATCTCTTCGTGATAAATTTGTTACAGTTAGACCTCTTTTTTTTCAAATAAAAAGTGGGAACCTTTTTATAATGTTGGTTTCAACTGTAGTCTAGACGGTATACACCTCGAAGGCCACCAGCGCTTGCGTACGCGTTTACGGCCCTCGCGCCGCTGACACCGGTGGGCAAAACCGCTCGACGCCGGTCAAAGTGGCATCGCGCACAGGTCCTGCTGTGGGGTCTCCGCTAATGTCCGCATAATCGGATACATCGAAGCTAAGTCACGTGTTTTCTTTCCGTGAGTATTTAAATGCGGTTTTTAAACAAACGCAACTCCTTTCCCATGTACGTCGTCAGCGACACTTCATTTCGAAGGCATGATCAGTGTGCAACGGGGAGTGTAATGGAAGCGCGGGAAATATATTTTTGGTCGAGCTGTAATGCGACCGCGCGTGCCGTTGGCCGGAGACTTAAGTTTTGTCGATTTTAAACTTGTCTCTGAGGGTAACATAGTTGTTCTAAACTACCATGCTTGCCACTTCTTAGAATGTGCAGTTTTCACCTGAGAACTGAAGAGAAAATGTACGAGAGTTGCCGCAGTGCCCAGTAACATCTGAAAGTCGTCTGCTCACGGCCGAGGCAACTAGCCGGTGCCTCCTTTACATGGAGGAAGGAAACACAAGGAGCAACGTCGGGAGCCTGATGTCACCTCAAGGCACCTGAACATATCTGGAGTCAAGGGAAGACGTCTGGTGTCATATGAAACTACCTAAAGTCACCTGAAGCCACCTGAGGATGTCAGGAGTCAGCCTGAATTTACTCGAAGTCCACTTGTAGTGAGCTGGAGTCACCCTGAAGACGTCTCGAGTCACCTGAAGTCACCCGAAATCACATCAGGAGATCTAAAGTCACTTGAAGTCGCACAAAGATGTCTCATCTCATCGGCAGTCACATGACGTCATTTCGAGTCGCCTGAAGACATCTGTGTCATATGATGACGTCGGCAGTAACTTCAAGTTACCTGAAGGACGTTTCTGATCACCTAAAGTCACTTGAAGTCGCCGTAAGACGCCTGGAGTCAACTGAGGTCACATGAAGACGGCTGAAGTTTTTGAAGTCACCTGAACATGTCTGAGGGCACTTGAAGACATCTGAGGATCACCAAAGTTCTCCTCAAGGGGGCACCTGGTAGGATGTCATGAGTGAGCTTAAGGTACTCGAAGTAACTTACTTAAAGTCAGCTGGAGGTCCCTTGACATCGGGCCGGAGTCTACCTACAAAACACGTTCCCATGGGCTCTGATAGACGGCCCGGAGTCTGCTGAAGTTACCGTGAATATGTCTGGAGTCTTCTGAAGTCACTTGAAGTCACCTGAAGACGTCTGGGTCTTCTCAGGTCACCTGATGCCATTGAAGTTGTCAGAGTCACCTAATGTTAATCGACAACACATGATGCTTGCTTGTCGAGATCCTCGCAAGTGATCCAAAGTGACCTTGCCATCGGACACATTTTCTGTTATACACCCGATTGCTCCCTACCGCTCATTGTCTTAGCAAGAGTAGTTTTTTTATTCTGTCTGCTGAGTGTCGTGTTTCTAATTTTTCACTATGATGTGCTACGTTACGTCTCTTTAGAGTCAAACTGTATCAGAATGCTCTTGTGCATATCCCTATTGAACCTCTGGTATATAATCCAAAAATGGAAAATTGACCTTTGAAGATCGCAGTTCAAATCCCGCACAAGACGAAATTTTTCCAACGCAAATTAATGTATATTTTCTTGTTTTAATCCTAATTATTTTGTTCTGAGAAGTGCCCCGGTTTAATTGAAGTCTCGATACAGCCTCCTAACAGTCGTTTCGTACTTGCTCAGATGCAAAACTACTCGTATCAGTTTGAAATAGAGTTCAAAACATGGCTTGGGAGTGGGCAACTAACTAGGTAGTACCACGCGCTCATCGCCGAGTTTCCTTAGTCCGGAGGGGAAATCTCAGACCTCTTAGTTGCACCCAGAACCTCACCCACCACGAGATCTCGACCCTTACCGACCCAAGTAGTCTCCAGCATGTGCATGCCTCAAACCACTAGGCTACCCAAGCACCGATCAAACACACACAAATTGGGAATTTTCTGAAAGAAACGACGACGGTGTTTTGAGCTTCAAAATAGATCTGTCAGGAAAGGATTTGGTGCCACATTGAGAAGAATACAGACACAAGGAGAACTGCAGTTTAGACAACATACTTGTCTATAGCGTGCAAATTTGTTAGGCGATCTTTCGGAAATTGTTAGGTATGGGAGCCATGAAATCAACGCCTAGTAGCTCTCTTCGAAAACGCATCCGAATTGTTCCTAGTTGGGCAGATGTATGATTATTCGAAGTGGTCTAGTATAGACGTTATCGGGCAAGTGATCCGTGCTTCGCATCCCAGGCGGGACAATTATAGATATAGTGGAGGTGTTGAAGTTTTTTCTAGATATATCTCACTGATGAAGAAACATGCAAAAATCCCTTGCTTCTGGCATTTGTATAGTCTACAGCTTGAACGTCCATGCCCAGAATGGGATTTCCTGGCTAGACCATGCTATTGCAGTTCTTCTCAGCGAATGTTACCCGAGAGTTAGGAACCAACGCAAGCAATGCTCGCACAGAACCTGTTCTGGAGAATAATTATTCGCTAGGGCTTATCAGTTGCCCGTAAGAAAGGATGTAACCTTAGAATGTGATAAAGAACAACTTTCTTTTACGCTAGATCTGTGTCAAGTAAAAACTCTTCCAATTGCAGGCAACGCTCTTGCCGTAGCCAAATACTTTTTCTATAGTGCACTAACTCTCGCTTTTTTTAAGTTTTCACTACGTCGGGAGCCTGATCTCACCTCAAGGCAACTGACATATCTGGAGTCAAGTGAAGACGTCTGGTGTCATATGAAATTACATAGTCACCTGAAGCCACCTGAGGATGTCAGGAGTCACCTGAATTTACTCGAAGTCACTTGTAGTGAGCTGGGAGTCACCCTGAAGACGTCTGGAGTCACCTGAAGTCACCCTAAATCACCTCAGGACATCTAAAGTCATTTGAAGTCGCACAAAGATGTCTCATCTCATCGGCAGTCACATGACGTCATTTCGAGTCGCCTGAAGACATCTGGTGTCATATGATGACGTCGGCAGTAACTTCAAGTTACCTGAAAACGTTCTGAGTCACCTAAAGTCACTTGAAGTCGCCGTAAGACGCCTGGAGTCAACTAAGGTCACATGAAGACGGCTGAAGTTTTTGAAGTCACCTGAACATGTCTGAGGGCACTTGAAGACATCTGGAGTCACCAAAGTTCTTCTCAAGGCACCTGGTAGATGTCATGAGTGCGCTAAAGGTACTCGAAGTAACTTACTTAAAGTCAGCTGGAGTCCCTTGACGTCGGCCGTAGTCACACTACAACACGTCATGGGTCAACTGATAGACGTCCGGAGTCAGCTGAAGTTACGTGAATATGTCTGGATACTCCTGAAGTCATCTGAAGACGTCTGGGTCATCTCAAGTCACCTGAAGGCATTGAAGTTGTCAGGAGTCACCTAATGTTAATCGACATCACATGATGCAGCTTGTCGAGATCCTCGGCAGGTGATCCAGAAGTGACCCTTGTCCTCGGACACATTTTTCAGTTATACACCCGATAGCTCCCAACGCTCATTGCCATAGCATAGTATTTTTTATATTCTACTGAGTGTCGTGTTTCTAATTTTTCACTATGATGTTCTACGTTACGTCTCTTTGAGTCAAACTCTATCAGAATGCTCTTGTGCATATCCCTATTGAACTTCTGGTATGATAATCGAAAAATGGAAAATTGACCTTTGAAGATTGGCAGTTCAAATCCCGCACAAGACGAAATTTTTTCCAACGCAAATTAATGTATATTTTCTTGTTTTATCCTGATTATTTTGTTCTGAGAAGGACCCCGGTTTAATTGAAGTCTCGATACAGCCTCCTGAACAGTCGGTTCGTGCTTGCTCAGATCCAAAACTACTGGTATTAGTTTGAAATAGAGTTCAAAACAGGGCTTGCAAGTGGCAACTAACTAGGTAGTACCACGCGCTAATCGCCGAGTTTCCTTAGTCGCAGGGGAAATCCCAGACCTCTTAGTTGCACCCAGAACCTCACCCACCACAAGATCTGGACCCTTACCGACCCAAGTAGTCTCCTGCACGTGCGTGCCTGCAAACCACTAGGCTACCCAAGCACCGATCAAACACACACAAATTGGGAATTTTCTGAAAGAAACGGACGACGTGTTTTGAGTTTCAAAATAGATCTCTCAGGAAAGGATTTGGTGCCACATTGAAAAGAATACAGACACAAGGAGAACCGCAGTTTCGACAATATACTTGTCTATAGCGTGCAAATTTGTTAGGCGATCTTTCGGAAAATGTGTTAGCTATGGGAGCCATGAAATCAACGCCTAGTAGCTCTCTTCGAAAACGCATCCGAAATTGTTCCTAGTTGGGCCAGATGTATGATTATTCGAAGTGGTCTAGTATAGACGTTTATTGGGCAAGTGATCCGTGCTTCGCATCCAGACGGGACAATTATAGATAATGTGGAGGTGTTGAAGTTTTTCTAAGATATATCTCACTGATGAAGAAACATGGAAATATCCCTTGCTTCTGGCATCTGTATAGTCTACAGCTTGAACGTCCATTGCCCAGAATGGGATTCCTGCTAGACATGCTATATGCAGTTCTTCTCAGCGAATGTTACCCGAGAGTTAGGAACCAACGCAAGCAATGCTCGCACAGAACCTGTTCTGGAGAATAATTATTCGCTAGGCTTATCAGTTGCCCGTAAGAAAGGATGTAACCTTAGAATGTGATAAAGAACAGCTTTCTTTTTACGCTAAATCTGTGTCAAGTAAAAACTCTTCCAATTGCAGGCAACGCTCTTAGCCGTAGCCAAATACTTTTCTATAGTGCACTAACTCTCGCGTTTTTAAGTTTTCACTACGTCGGGAGCCTGCTGTCACCTCAGGTACCTGAACATATCTGGAGTCAAGTGAAGACATCTGGTGTGATATGAAATTACCTAAAGTCTCCTGAAGCCACCTGAGGATGTCAGGAGTCAGCTGAATTTGCTCGAAGTCATTTGTAGTGAGCTGGAGTCACCCTGAAGACGTCTGGAGTCAGCTGAAGTCACCCGAAATCACCTCAGGAGTCTAAAGTCACTTGAAGTCGCACAAAGATGTCTCATCTTATCGGCAGTCACATGCCGTCATTTCGAGTCGCCTGAAGGCATCTGGTGTCATATGATGACGTCGGCAGTAACTTCAAGTTACACTGAAGACATTCTGAGTCACCTAAAGTCACTTGAAGTCGCCGTAAGACGCCTGAAGTCAACTTAGGTTACATGAAGACGGCTGAAGTTTTGAAGTCACCTGAACATGTCTGAGGGCACTTGAAGACATCTGGAGTAAACAAAGTTCTCCTCAAGGCACCTGTAGATGTCATGAGTGAGCTAAGCTACTCGAAGTAACTTACTTAAAGTCAGCTGGAGTCCCTTGACGTCGGCTGTAGCCACCACAACACGTCAGGTGTCAACTGATAGACGTCCAGAGTCAGCTGAAGTAACGTGAATACGTCTGGAGTCTCCTGAAGTCATTTGAAGTCACCTGAAGACGTCTGGGTCATCTCAAGTCACCTGAAGCCATTGAAGTTGTCAGGAGTCACCTAATGTTAATCGACAACACAAGATGCAGCTTGACGAGATCCTCGGCAGGTGATCCAAAGTGACCTTGCCCTCGGACACATTTTTCAGTTATACACCCGATAGCTCCCAACGACCATTGCCATAGCATAGTATTTTTTATATTCTGCTGACTGTCGTGTTTCTAATTTTTCACTATGATGTTCTACGTTACGTCTCTTTGAGTCAAACTATATCAGAATGCTCTTGTGCATATCCCTATTGAACTTCTGGTATGATAATCGAAAATGGAAAGTTGACCTTCTTTGAAGATCGGCAGTTCAAATACCGCACAAGACGAAATTTTTTCGTACAAAAATAATGTAAATTTTCTTGTTTTATCCCAATTATTTTGTTCTGAGAAGGACCCTGGTTAATTGAAGTCTCGATACAGCCTCCTGAACAGTCGGTTCGTGCTTGCTCAGACGCAAAACTACTGGTATCAGTTTGAAATAGAGTTCAAAACATGGCTTGGGAGTGGGCAACTAAGTAGGTAGTACCACGCGCACATCGCCGAATTTCCTAGTCCGGAGGGGAAATCCCAGACCTCTTAGTTGCACCCAGAACCTCACCCACCACGAGATCTCGACCCTTACCGACTTAAGTAATCTCCAGCATGTGCGTGCCTTAAACCACTAGGCTACCCAAGCACCGATCAAACACACACAAATTGGGAATTTTCTGAAAGAAACGACGACGGGTGTTTTGTGTTTCAAAATAGATCTGTCAGGAAAGGATTTGGTGCCACATTGAAAAGAATACAGACACAAGGAGAACCGCAGTTTAGACAACATACTTGTCTATAGCGTGCAAATTTGTTAGGCGATCTTTCGGAAAATGTGTTAGCTATGGGAGCCATGAAATCAATGCCTAGTAGCTCTCTTCGAAAACGCATCCGAAATTGTTCCTATTGGGCAGATGTATGATTATTCGAAGTGGTCTAGTATAGACGGTATCGGGCAAGTGATCCGTGCTTGGCATCCCAGACGGGACAATTATAGATGATGTGGAGGTGTTGAAGTTGTTTCGAAGATATGTCTCACTGATGAAGAAACATGCAAATATCCCTTGCTTCTGGCATCTGTATAGTCTACAGCTTGAACGTCCATATCTAGAATGGGATTCCTGGCTAGACATGCTATTGCAGTTCTTCTCAGCGAATGTTACCCGAGAGTCAGGAACCAACGCAAGCAATGCTCGTACAGAACCTGTTCTGGAGAATAATTAATCGCTAGGGGCTTTTCAGTTGCTCGTAACAAAGGATGTACCTGAGAATGTGATAAAGAACAGCTTTATTTTTACTCTAGATCTGTGTCAACTAAAAACTCTTCCAATTGCAGGCAACGCTCTTAGCCGTAGCCAAATACTTTTTCTATAGTGCACTAACTCTCGCGTTTTAAGTTTTCACTACGTCGGGAGCCTGATGTCACCTCAAGGCACCTGAACATATCTGGAGTCAAGTGAAGACGTCTGGTGTCATATGAAATTACCTAAAGTCACCTGAAGCCACCTAGGATGTCAGGAGTCACCTGAATTTACTTGAAGTCACTTGTAGTGAGCTGAGTCACCCTGAAGACGTCTGAGTCACCTGAAGTCACCCGAAATCACCTCAGGGGATCTAAAGTCACTTGAAGTCGCACAAGATGTCTCATCTCATCGGCACTCACATGCCGTCATTTCGAGTCGCCTGAAGACATCTGGTGTCATATGATGACGTCGGCAGTACTTCAAGTTACCTGAAGACGTTCTGAGTCACCTAAAGTCACTTGAAGTCGCCGTAAAACGCCTGGAGTCAACTGAGGTCACGTGAAGACGGCTGAAGTTTTTGAAGTCACCTGAACATGTCTGAGGGCACTTGAAGACATCTGGAGTAACCAAAGTTCTCCTCAAGGCACCTGTAGATTTCATGAGTCAGCTAAAGGTACTCGAAGTAACTTACTTAGTCAGCTGGAGTCCCTTGACGTCGGCTGTAGTCACCACAACACGTCAGGTGTCAACTGATAGACGTCCGGAGTCAGCTGAAGTAACGTGACTACGTCTGGAGTCTCCTGAAGTCATTTGAAGTCACCTGAAGACGTCTGGGTCATCTCAAGTCACCTGAAGCCATTGAAGTTGTCAGGAGTCACCTAATGTTAATCGACAACACATGCTGCAGCTTGTCGAGATCCTCGGCAGTGATCCAGAAGTGACCTGCCCTCGGTCACATTTTTCAGTTATACACCCGATAGCTCCGAACGTTTCATTGCCATAGCATAGTATTTTTTATATTCTGCTGACTGTCGTGTTCTAATTTTCACTATGATGTTCTACGTTACATCTCTTGAGTCAAACTATATGAGAATGCTCTTGTGCATATCCCTATTGAACTTTTGGTATGATCATCGAAAAATGGAAAATTGACCTTTGGAAGATCGGCAGTTTCAAATCCCGCACAAGACGAAATTTTTTCGTACAAAAATAATGTAAATTTTTCTTGTTTTATCCCAATTATTTTGTTCTGAGAAGGACCCTGGTTTAATTGAAGTCTCGATACAGCCTCCTGAACAGTCGGTTCGTGCTTGCTCAGATGCAAAACTACTGGTATCAGTTTGAAATAGAGTTCAAAACATGGCTTGGGAGTGGCAACTAAGTAGGTAGTACCACGCGCACATCGCCGAGTTTCCTTAGTCGGAGGGGAAATCCCAGACCTCTTAGTTGCACCCAGAACCTCACCCACCACGAGATCTCGACCCTTACCGACTTAAGTAGTCTCCGGCATGTGCGTGCCTTAAACCACTAGGCTACCCAAGCACCGATCAAACACACACAAATTGGGAATTTTCTGAAAGAAACGACGACGGTGTTTTAAGTTTCAAAATAGATCTTTCAGGAAAGGATTTGGTGTCACATTGAATAGAATACAGACACAAGGAGAACCTCAGTTTAGACAACATACTTGTCTATAGCGTGCAAATTTGTTAGGCGATCTTTCAGAAAATGTGTTAGCTATGGGAGCCATGAAATCAACGCCTAGTAGCTCTCTTCGAAAACGCATCCGAATTGTTCCTAGTTGGGCAGATGTATGATTATTCGAAGTGGTCTAGTATAGACGTTATCGGGCAAGTGATCCGTGCTTCGCATCCCAGACGGGACAATTATAGATAATGTGGAGGTGTTGAAGTTTTTTCTAAGATATATCTCACTGATGAAGAAACATGCAAATATCCCTTGCTTCTGGCATCTGTATAGTCTACAGCTTGAACGTCCATATCTCGAATGGGATTTCCTGGCTAGACATGCTATTGCATTTCTTCTCAGCGAATGTTACCCGAGAGTCAGGAACCAACGCAAGCAATGCTCGTACAGAACCTGTTCTGGAGAATAATTAATCGCTAGGGCTTTTCAGTTGCTCGTAAGAAAGGATGTAACCTTAGAATGTGATAAAGAACAGCTTTCTTTTTACTCTAGATCTGTGTCAACTAAAAACTCTTCCAATTGCAGGCAACGCTCTTAGCCGTAGCCAAATACTTTTTCTATAGTGCACTAACTCTCGCGTTTTTAAGTTTTCACTACGTCGGGAGCCTGATGTCACCTCAAGGCACCTGAACATATCTGGAGTCAAGTGAAGACGTCTGGTGTCATATGAAATTACCTAAAGTCACCTGAAGCCACCTGAGGATTTCAGGAGTCACGTGAATTTACTTGAAGTCACTTGTAGTGAGCTGGAGTCACCCTGAAGACGTCTGGAGTCACCCTGAAGACGTCTGGAGTCACCCTGAAGACGTCTGGAGTCACCCAGAAGACGTCTGAAGTCACCTGAAGTCACCCGAAATCACCTCAGGGGATCTAAAGTCACTTGAAGTCGCACAAAGATGTCTCATCTCATCGGCACTCACATGCCGTCATTTCGAGTCGCCTGAAGACATCTGGTGTCATATGATGACGTCGGCAGTAACTTCAAGTTACCAGAAGACGTTCTGAGTCACCTAAAGTCACTTGAAGTCGCCGTAAAACGCCTGGAGTCAACTGAGGTCACATGAAGACGGCTGAAGTTTTTGAAGTCACCTGAACATGTCTGAGGGCACTTGAAGACATCTGGAGTAACCAAAGTTCTCCTCAAGGCACCTGTAGATGTCATGAGTCAGCTAAAGGTACTCGAAGTAACTTACTTAAAGTCAGCTGGAGTCCCTTGACGTCGGATGTAGTCACCACAACACGTCAGGTGTCAACTGATAGACGTCCGGAGTCAGCTGAAGTAACGTGAATACGTCTGGAGTCTCCTGAAGTCATTTGAAGTCACCTGAAGCCATTGAAGTTGTCAGGAGTCACCTAATGTTAATCGACAACACAAGATGCAGCTTGTCGAGATCCTCGGCAGGTGATCCAGAAGTGACCTTGCCCTCGGACACATTTTTCAGTTATACACCCGATAGCTCCCAACGTCCATTGCCATAGCATAGTATTTTTTATATTCTGCTGACTGTCGTGTTTCTAATTTTTCACTATGATGTTCTACGTTACGTCTCTTTGAGTCAAACTATATCAGAATGCTCTTGTGCATATCCCTATTGAACTTGTGGTATGATAATCGAAAAATGAAAAATCGACCTTCTTTGAAGATCGGCAGTTCAAATCCCGCACAAGACGAGATTTTTTCGTACAGAAATAATGTAAATTTTCTTGTTTTATCCCAATTATTTTGTTCTGAGAAGGACCCCGGTTTAATTGAAGTCTCGATACAGCCTCCTGAACAGTCGGTTCGTGCTTGCTCAGATGCAAAGCTACTGGTATCTGTTTGAAAGAGAGTTCAAAACATGGCTTGGGAGTGGCAACTAAGTAGGTAGTACCACGCGCACATCGCCGAGTTTCCTTAGTCGGAGGGGAAATCCCAGACCTCTTAGTTGCATCCAGAACCTCACCCACCACGAGATCTCGACCTTTACCGACTTAGGTAGTCTCCGGCATGTGCGTGCCTTAAACCACTAGGCTACCCAAGCACCGATCAAACACACACAAATTGGGAATTTTCTGAAAGAAACGACGACGGTGTTTTGAGTTTCAAAATAGATCTGTCAGGAAAGGATTTGGTGCCGCATTGAATAGAATAGACACAAGGAGAACCGCAGTTTAGACAACATACTTGTCTATAGCGTGCAAATTTGTTAGGCGATCTTTCAGAAAATGTGTTAGCTATGGGAGCCATGAAATCAACGCCTAGTAGCTCTCTTCGAAAACGCATCCGAAATTGTTCCTAGTTGGGCAGATGTATGATTATTCGAAGTGGTCTAGTATAGACGTTATCGGGCAAGTGATCCGTGTTTCGCATCCCAGACGGGACAATTATAGATAATGTGGAGGTGTTGAAGTTTTTTCTAAGATATATCTCACTGATGAAGAAACATGCAAATATCCCTTGCTTCTGGCATCTGTATAGTCTACAGCCTGAACGTCCATATCTAGAATGGGATTTCCTGGCTAGACATGCTATTGCATTTCTTCTCAGCGAATGTTACCCGAGACTCAGGAACCAACGCAAGCAATGCTCGTACAGAACCTGTTCTGGAGAATAATTAATCGCTAGGGCTTTTCAGTTGCTCGTAAGAAAGGATGTAACCTGAGAATGTGATAAAGAACAGCTTTATTTTTACTCTAGATCTGTGTCAACTAAAAACTCTTCCAATTGCAGGCAACGCTCTTAGCCGTAGCCAAATACTTTTTCTATAGTGCACTAACTCTCGCGTTTTTAAGTTTTCACTACGTCGGGAGCCTGATGTCACCTCAAGGCACCTGAACATATCTGGAGTCAAGTGAAGACGTCTGGTGTCATATGAAATTACCTAAAGTCACCTGAAGCCACCTGAGGATGTCAGGAGTCACCTGAATTTACTTGAAGTCACTTGTAGTGAGCTGGAGTCACCCTGAAGACGTCTGGAGTCACCTGAAGTCACCCGAAATCACCTCAGGGGATCTAAAGTCACTTGAAGTCGCACAAAGATGTCTCATCTCATCGGCACTCACATGCCGTCATTTCGAGTCGCCTGAAGACATCTGGTGTCATATGATGACGTCGGCAGTAACTTCAAGTTACCTGAAGACGTTCTGAGTCACCTAAAGTCACTTGAAGTCGCCGTAAAACGCCTGGAGTCAACTGAGGTCACGTGAAGACGGCTGAAGTTTTTGAAGTCACCTGAACATGTCTGAGGGCACTTGAAGACATCTGGAGTAACCAAAGTTCTCCTCAAGGCACCTGTAGATGTCATGAGTGAGGTAAAGGTACTCGAAGTAACTTACTTAAAGTCAGCTGGAGTCCCTTGACGTCGGCTGTAGTCACCACAACACGTCAGGTGTCAACTGATAGACGTCCGGAGTCAGCTGAAGTAACGTGACTACGTCTGGAGTCTCCTGAAGTCATTTGAAGTCACCTGAAGACGTCTGGGTCATCTCAAGTCACCTGAAGCCATTGAAGTTGTCAGGAGTCACCTAATGTTAATCGACAACACATGATGCAGCTTGTCGAGATCCTCGGCAGGTGATCCAGAAGTGACCTTGCCCTCGGTCACATTGTTCAGTTATACACCCGATAGCTCAGAACGTTCATTGCCATAGCATAGTATTTTTTATATTCTGCTGACTGTCGTGTTTCTAATTTTTCACTATGATGTTCTACGTTACATCTCTTTGAGTCAAACTATATCAGAATGCTCTTGTGCATCCCTATTGAACTTTTGGTATGATCATCGAAAAATGGAAAATTGACCTTTGAAGATCGGCAGTTCAAATCCTGCACAAGACGAAATTTTTTCGTACGGAAATAATGTAAATTTTCTTGTTTTATCCCAATTATTTTGTTCTGAGAAGGACCCCGGTTTAATTGAAGTCTCGATACAGCCTCCTGAACAGTCGGTTCGTGCTTGCTCAGACGCAAAACTACTGGTATCAGTTTGAAATATAGTTCAAAACATGGCTTGGGAGTGGCAACTAAGTAGGTAGTACCACGCGCACATCGCCGAGTTTCCTTAGTCGGAGGGGAAATCCCAGACCTCTTAGTTGCACACAGAACCTCACCCACCACGAGATCTCGACCCTTACCGACTTAAGTAGTCTCCGGCATGTGCGTGCCTTAAACCACTAGGCTACCCAAGCACCGATCAAACACACACAAATTGGGAATTTTCTGAAAGAAACGACGACGGTGTTTTAAGTTTCAAAATAGATCTTTCAGGAAAGGATTTGGTGCCACATTGAATAGAATACAGACACAAGGAGAACCTCAGTTTAGACAACATACTTGTCTATAGCGTGCAAATTTGTTAGGCGATCTTTCAGAAAATGTGTTAGCTATGGGAGCCATGAAATCAACGCCTAGTAGCTCTCTTCGAAAACGCATCCGAAATTGTTCCTAGTTGGGCAGATGTATGATTATTCGAAGTGGTCTAGTATAGACGTTATCGGGCAAGTGATCCGTGCTTCGCATCCCAGACGGGACAATTATAGATAATGTGGAGGTGTTGAAGTTTTTTCTAAGATATATCTCACTGATGAAGAAACATGCAAATATCCCTTGCTTCTGGCATCTGTATAGTCTACAGCCTGAACGTCCATATCTAGAATGGGATTTCCTGGCTAGACATGCTATTGCATTTCTTCTCAGCGAATGTTACCCGAGACTCAGGAACCAACGCAAGCAATGCTCGTACAGAACCTGTTCTGGAGAATAATTAATCGCTAGGGCTTTTCAGTTGCTCGTAAGAAAGGATGTCACCTGAGAATGTGATAAAGAACAGCTTTATTTTTACTCTAGATCTGTGTCAACTAAAAACTCTTCCAATTGCAGGCAACGCTCTTAGCCGTAGCCAAATACTTTTTCTATAGTGCACTAACTCTCGCGTTTTTAAGTTTTCACTACGTCGGGAGCCTGATGTCACCTCAAGGCACCTGAACATATCTGGAGTCAAGTGAAGACGTCTGGTGTCATATGAAATTACCTAAAGTCACCTGAAGCCACCTGAGGATGTCAGGAGTCACCTGAATTTACTTGAAGTCACTTGTAGTGAGCTGGAGTCACCCTGAAGACGTCTGGAGTCACCTGAAGTCACCCGAAATCACCTCAGAGGATCTAAAGTCATTTGAAGTCGCACAAAGATGTCTCATCTTATCGGCAGTCACATGACGTCATTTCGAGTCGCCTGAAGACATCTGGTGTCATATGATGACGTCGGCAGTAACTTCAAGTTACCTGAAGACGTTCTGAGTCACCTAAAGTACTTGAAGTCGCCGTAAGACGCCTGGAGTCAACTCAGGCCACATGAAGACGGCTGAAGTTTTTGAAGTCACCTGAACATGTCTGAGGGCACTTGAAGACATCTGGAGTAAACAAAGTTCTCCTCAAGGCACCTGTAGATGTCATGAGTGAGCTAAAGGTACTCGAAGTAACTTACTTAAAGTCAGCTGGAGTCCCTTGACGTCGGCTGTAGCCACCACAACACGTCAGGTGTCAACTGATAGACGTCCGGAGTCAGCTGAAGTAACGTGAATACGTCTGGAGTCTCCTGAAGTCATTTGAAGTCACCTGAAGACGTCTGGGTCATCTCAAGTCACCTGAAGCCATTGAAGTTGTCAGGAGTCACCTAATGTTAATCGACAACACAAGATGCAGCTTGACGAGATCCTCGGCAGGTGATCCAGAAGTGACCTTGCCCTCGGACACATTTTTCAGTTATACACCCGATAGCTCCCAACGTTCATTGCCATAGCATAGCATTTTTATATTCTGCTGACTGTCGTGTTTCTAATTTTTCACTATGATGTTCTACGTTACGTCTCTTTGAGTCAAACTATATCAGAATGCTCTTGTGCATATCCCTATTGAACTTTTGGTATGATCATCGAAAAATGGAAAATTGACCTTTGAAGATCGTCAGTTCAAATCCCGCACAAGACGAAATTTTTTCGTACAAAAATAATGTAAATTTTCTTGTTTTATCCCAATTATTTTGTTCTGAGAAGGACCCCGGTTTAATTGAAGTCTCGATACAGCCTCCTGAACAGTCGGTTCGTGCTTGCTCAGACGCAAAACTACTGGTATCAGTTTGAAATAGAGTTCAAAACATGGCTTGGGAGTGGCAACTAAGTAGGTAGTACCACGCGCACATCGCCGAATTTCCTTAGTCGGAGGGGAAATCCCAGACCTCTTAGTTGCACCCAGAACCTCACCCACCACGAGATCTCGACCTTTACCGACTTAAGTAGTCTCCGCTATGTGCGTGCCTTAAACCACTAGGCTACCCAAGCACCGATCAAACACACACAAATTGGGAATTTTCTGAAAGAAACGACGACGGTGTTTTGAGTTTCAAAATAGATCTGTCAGGAAAGGATTTGGTGCCGCATTGAATAGAATACAGACACAAGGAGAACCGCAGTTTAGACAACATACTTGTCTATAGCGTGCAAATTTGTTAGGCGATCTTTCAGAAAATGTGTTAGCTATGGGAGCCATGAAATCAACGCCTAGTAGCTCTCTTCGAAAACGCATCCGAAATTGTTCCTAGTTGGGCAGATGTATGATTATTCGAAGTGGTCTAGTATAGACGGTATCGGGCAAGTGATCCGTGCTTCGCATCCCAGACGGGACAATTATAGATAATGTGGAGGTGTTGAAGTTTTTTCTAAGATATATCTCACTGATGAAGAAACATGCAAATATCCCTTGCTTCTGGCATCTGTATAGTCTACAGCCTGAACGTCCATATCTAGAATGGGATTTCCTGGCTAGACATGCTATTGCATTTCTTCTCAGCGAATGTTACCCGAGAGTCAGGAACCAGCGCAAGCAATGCTCGTACAGAACCTGTTCTGGAGAATAATTAATCGCTAGGGCTTTTCAGTTGCTCGTAAGAAAGGATGTAACCTGAGAATGTGATAAAGAACAGCTTTCTTTTTACTCTAGATCTGTGTCAACTAAAAACTCTTCCAATTGCAGGCAACGCTCTTAGCCGTAGCGAAATACTTTTTCTATAGTGCACTAACTCTCGCATTTTTAAGTTTTCACTACGTCGGGAGCCTGATGTCACCTCAAGGCACCTGAACATATCTGGAGTCAAGTAAAGACGTCTGGTGTCATATGAAATTACCTAAAGTCACCTGAAGCCACCTGAGGATGTCAGGAGTCACCTGAATTTACTTGAAGTCACTTGTAGTGAGCTGGAGTCACCCTGAAGACGTCTGGAGTCACCTGAAGTCACCCGAAATCACCTCAGGGGATCTAAAGTCACTTGAAGTCGCACAAAGATGTCTCATCTCATCGGCACTCACATGCCGTCATTTCGAGTCGCCTGAAGACATCTGGTGTCATATGATGACGTCGGCAGTAACTTCAAGTTACCTGAAGACGTTCTGAGTCACCTAAAGTCACTTGAAGTCGCCGTAAAACGCCTGGAGTCAACTGAGGTCACGTGAAGATGGCTGAAGTTTTTGAAGTCACCTGAACATGTCTGAGGGCACTTGAAGACATCTGGAGTAACCAAAGTTCTCCTCAAGGCACCTGTAGATGTCATGAGTCAGCTAAAGGTACTCGAAGTAACTTACTTAAAGTCAGCTGGAGTCCCTTGACGTCGGCTGTAGTCACCACAACACGTCAGCTGTCAACTGATAGACGTCCGGAGTCAGCTGAAGTAACGTGAATACGTCTGGAGTCTCCTGAAGTCATTTGAAGTCACCTGAAGACGTCTGGGTCATCTCAAGTCACCTGAAGCCATTGAAGTTGTCAGGAGTCACCTAATGTTAATCGACAACACAAGATGCAGCTTGTCGAGATCCTCGGCAGGTGATCCAGAAGTGACCTTGCCCTCGGACACATTTTTCAGTTATACACCCGATAGCTCCCAACGTCCATTGCCATAGCATAGTATTTTTTATATTCTGCTGACTGTCGTGTTTCTAATTTTTCACTATGATGTTCTACGTTACATCTCTTTGAGTCAAACTATATCAGAATGCTCTTGTGCATCCCTATTGAACTTTTGGTATGATCATCGAAAAATGGAAAATTGACCTTTGAAGATCGGCAGTTCAAATCCTGCACAAGACGAAATTTTTTCGTACAGAAATAATGTAAATTTTCTTGTTTTATCCCAATTATTTTGTTCTGAGAAGGACCCCGGTTTAATTGAAGTCTCGATACAGCCTCCTGAACAGTCGGTTCGTGCTTGCTCAGATGCAAAACTACTGGTATCAGTTTGAAATAGAGTTCAAAACATGGCTTGGGAGTGGCAACTAAGTAGGTAGTACCACGCGCACATCGCCGAGTTTCCTTAGTCGGAGGGGAAATCCCAGACCTCTTAGTTGCACACAGAACCTCACCCACCACGAGATCTCGACCCTTACCGACTTAAGTAGTCTCCGGCATGTGCGTGCCTTAAACCACTAGGCTACCCAAGCACCGATCAAACACACACAAATTGGGAATTTTCTGAAAGAAACGACGACGGTGTTTTAAGTTTCAAAATAGATTTTTCACGAAAGGATTTGGTGCCACATTGAATAGAAAACAGACACAAGGAGAACCTCAGTTTAGACAACATACTTGTCTATAGCGTGCAAATTTGTTAGGCGATCTTTCAGAAAATGTGTTAGCTATGGGAGCCATGAAATCAACGCCTAGTAGCTCTCTTCGAAAACGCATCCGAAATTGTTCCTAGTTGGGCAGATGTATGATTATTCGAAGTGGTCTAGTATAGACGTTATCGGGCAAGTGATCCGTGTTTCGCATCCCAGACGGGACAATTATAGATAATGTGGAGGTGTTGAAGTTTTTTCTAAGATATATCTCACTGATGAAGAAACATGCAAATATCCCTTGCTTCTGGCATCTGTATAGTCTACAGCTTGAACGTCCATATCTCGAACGGGATTTCCTGGCTAGACATGCTATTGCATTTCTTCTCAGCGAATGTTACCCGAGAGTCAGGAACCAACGCAAGCAATGCTCGTACAGAACCTGTTCTGGAGAATAATTAATCGCTAGGGCTTTTCAGTTGCTCGTAAGAAAGGATGTAACCTTAGAATGTGATAGAGAACAGCTTTCTTTTTACTCTAGATCTGTGTCAACTAAAAACTCTTCCAATTGCAGGCAACGCTCTTAGCCGTAGCCAAATACTTTTTCTATAGTGCACTAACTCTCGCGTTTTTAAGTTTGCACTACGTCGGGAGCCTGATGTCACCTCAAGGCACCTGAACATATCTGGAGTCAAGTGAAGACGTCTGGTGTCATATGAAATTACCTAAAGTCACCTGAAGCCACCTGAGGATGTCAGGAGTCACCTGAATTTACTTGAAGTCACTTGTAGTGAGCTGGAGTCACCCTGAAGACGTCTGGAGTCACCTGAAGTCACCCGAAATCACCTCAGAGGATCTAAAGTCATTTGAAGTCGCACAAAGATGTCTCATCTCATCGGCACTCACATGACGTCATTTCGAGTCGCCTGAAGACATCTGGTGTCATATGATGACGTCGGCAGTAACTTCAAGTTACCTGAAGACGTTCTGAGTCACCTAAAGTACTTGAAGTCGCCGTAAGACGCCTGGAGTCAACTCAGGCCACATGAAGACGGCTGAAGTTTTTGAAGTCACCTGAACATGTCTGAGGGCACTTGAAGACATCTGGAGTAAACAAAGTTCTCCTCAAGGCACCTGTAGATGTCATGAGTGAGCTAAAGGTACTCGAAGTAACTTACTTAAAGTCAGCTGGAGTCCCTTGACGTCGGCTGTAGCCACCACGACACGTCAGGTGTCAACTGATAGACGTCCGGAGTCAGCTGAAGTAACGTGAATACGTCTGGAGTCTCCTGAAGTCATTTGAAGTCACCTGAAGACGTCTGGGTCATCTCAAGTCACCTGAAGCCATTGAAGTTGTCAGGAGTCACCTAATGTTAATCGACAACACATGATGCAGCTTGTCGAGATCCTCGGCAGGTGATCCAGAAGTGACCTTGCCCTCGGTCACATTGTTCAGTTATACACCCGATAGCTCAGAACTTTCATTGCCATAGCATAGTATTTTTTATATTCTGCTGACTGTCGTGTTTCTAATTTTTCACTATGATGTTCTACGTTACATCTCTTTGAGTCAAACTATATCAGAATGCTCTTGTGCATCCCTATTGAACTTTTGGTATGATCATCGAAAAATGGAAAATTGACCTTTGAAGATCGGCAGTTCAAATCCTGCACAGGACGAAATTTTTTCGTACAGAAATAATGTAAATTTTCTTGTTTTATCCCAATTATTTTGTTCTGAGAAGGACCCCGGTTTAATTGAAGTCTCGATACAGCCTCCTGAACAGTCGGTTCGTGCTTGCTCAGATGCAAAACTACTGGTATCAGTTTGAAATAGAGTTCTAAACATGGCTTGGGAGTGGCAACTAAGTAGGTAGTACCACGCGCACATCGCCGAGTTTCCTTAGTCGGAGGGGAAATCCCAGACCTCTTAGTTGCACACAGAACCTCACCCACCACGAGATCTCGACCCTTACCGACTTAAGTAGTCTCCGGCATGTGCGTGCCTTAAACCACTAGGCTACCCAAGCACCGATCAAACACACACAAATTGGGAATTTTCTGAAAGAAACGACGACGGTGTTTTAAGTTTCAAAATAGATCTTTCAGGAAAGGATTTGGTGCCACATTGAATAGAATACAGACACAAGGAGAACCTCAGTTTAGACAACATACTTGTCTATAGCGTGCAAATTTGTTAGGCGATCTTTCAGAAAATGTGTTAGCTATGGGAGCCATGAAATCAACGCCTAGTAGCTCTCTTCGAAAACGCATCCGAAATTGTTCCTAGTTGGGCAGATGTATGATTATTCGAAGTGGTCTAGTATAGACGTTATCGGGCAAGTGATCCGTGTTTCGCATCCCAGACGGGACAATTATAGATAATGTGGAGGTGTTGAAGTTTTTTCTAAGATATATCTCACTGATGAAGAAACATGCAAATATCCCTTGCTTCTGGCATCTGTATAGTCTACAGCTTGAACGTCCATATCTCGAACGGGATTTCCTGGCTAGACATGCTATTGCATTTCTTCTCAGCGAATGTTACCCGAGAGTCAGGAACCAACGCAAGCAATGCTCGTACAGAACCTGTTCTGGAGAATAATTAATCGCTAGGGCTTTTCAGTTGCTCGTAAGAAAGGATGTAACCTTAGAATGTGATAAAGAACAGCTTTCTTTTTACTCTAGATCTGTGTCAACTAAAAACTCTTCCAATTGTAGGCAACGCTCTTAGCTGTAGCCAAATACTTTTTCTATAGTGCACTAACTCTCGCGTTTTTAAGTTTTCACTACGTCGGGAGCCTGATGTCACCTCAAGGCACCTGAACATATCTGGAGTCAAGTGAAGACGTCTGGTGTCATATGAAATTACCTAAAGTCACCTGAAGCCACCTGAGGATGTCAGGAGTCACCTGAATTTAGTTGAAGTCACTTGTAGTGAGCTGGAGTCACCCTGAAGACGTCTGGAGTCACCTGAAGTCACCCGAAATCACCTCAGGGGATCTAAAGTCACTTGAAGTCGCACAAAGATGTCTCATCTCATCGGCACTCACATGCCGTCATTTCGAGTCGCCTGAAGACATCTGGTGTCATATGATGACGTCGGCAGTAACTTCAAGTTACCTGAAGACGTTCTGAGTCACCTAAAGTCACTTGAAGTCGCCGTAAAACGCCTGGAGTCAACTGAGGTCACATGAAGACGGCTGAAGTTTTTGAAGTCACCTGAACATGTCTGAGGGCACTTGAAGACATCTGGAGTAACCAAAGTTCTCCTCAAGGCACCTGTAGATGTCATGAGTGAGCTAAAGGTACTCGAAGTAACTTACTTAAAGTCAGCTGGAGTCCCTTGACGTCGGCTGTAGTCACCACAACACGTCAGGTGTCAACTGATAGACGTCCGGAGTCAGCTGAAGTAACGTGAATACGTCTGGAGTCTCCTGAAGTCATTTGAAGTCACCTGAAGACGTCTGGGTCATCTCAAGTCACCTGAAGCCATTGAAGTTGTCAGGAGTCACCTAATGTTAATCGACAACACAAGATGCAGCTTGTCGAGATCCTCGGCAGGTGATCCAGAAGTGACCTTGCCCTCGGACACATTTTTCAGTTATACACCCGATAGCTCCCAACGTCCATTGCCATAGCATAGTATTTTTTATATTCTGCTGACTGTCGTGTTTCTAATTTTTCACTATGATGTTCTACGTTACGTCTCTTTGAGTCAAACTATATCAGAATGCTCTTGTGCATATCCCTATTGAACTTCTGGTATGATAATCGAAAAATGAAAAATCGACCTTCTTTGAAGATCGGCAGTTCAAATCCCGCACAAGACAAGATTTTTTCGTACAGAAATAATGTAAATTTTCTTGTTTTATCCCAATTATTTTGTTTTGAGAAGGACCCCGGTTTAATTGAAGTCTCGATACAGCCTCCTGAACAGTCGGTTCGTGCTTGCTCAGATGCAAAACTACTGGTATCTGTTTGAAATAGAGTTCAAAACATGGCTTGGGAGTGGCAACTAAGTAGGTAGTACCACGCGCACATCGCCGAATTTCCTTAGTCGGAGGGGAAATCCCAGACCTCTTAGTTGCACCCAGAACCTCACCCACCACGAGATCTCGACCTTTACCGACTTAAGTAGTCTCCACCATGTGCGTGCCTTAAACCACTAGGCTACCCAAGCACCGATCAAACACACACAAATTGGGAATTTTCTGAAAGAAACGACGACGGTGTTTTGAGTTTCAAAATAGATCTGTTAGGAAAGGATTTGGTGCCGCATTGAATAGAATACAGACACAAGGAGAACCGCAGTTTAGACAACATACTTGTCTATAGCGTGCAAATTTGTTAGGCGATCTTTCAGAAAATGTGTTAGCTATGGGAGCCATGAAATCAACGCCTAGTAGCTCTCTTCGAAAACGCATCCGAAATTGTTCCTAGTTGGGCAGATGTATGATTATTCGAAGTGGTCTAGTATAGACGGTATCGGGCAAGTGATCCGTGCTTCGCATCCCAGACGGGACAATTATAGATAATGTGGAGGTGTTGAAGTTTTTTCTAAGATATATCTCACTGATGAAGAAACATGCAAATATCCCTTGCTTCTGGCATCTGTATAGTCTACAGCCTGAACGTCCATATCTAGAATGGGATTTCCTGGCTAGACATGCTATTGCATTTCTTCTCAGCGAATGTTACCCGAGAGTCAGGAACCAACGCAAGCAATGCTCGTACAGAACCTGTTCTGGAGAATAATTAATCGCTAGGGCTTTTCAGTTGCTCGTAAGAAAGGATGTAACCTTAGAATGTGATAAAGAACAGCTTTCTTTTTACTCTAGATCTGTGTCAACTAAAAACTCTTCCAATTGCAGGCAACGCTCTTAGCCGTAGCCAAATACTTTTTCTATAGTGCACTAACTCTCGCGTTTTTAAGTTTTCGCTACGTCGGGAGCCTGATGTCACCTCAAGGCACCTGAACATATCTGGAGTCAGTGAAGACGTCTGGTGTCATATGAAATTACCTAAAGTCACCTGAAGCCACCTGAGGATGTCAGGAGTCACCTGAAGTCACCCGAAATCACCTCAGGGGATCTAAAGTCACTTGAAGTCGCACAAAGATGTCTCATCTCATCGGCACTCACATGCCGTCATTTCGAGTCGCCTGAAGACATCTGGTGTCATATGATGACGTCGGCAGTAACTTCAAGTTACCTGAAGACGTTCTGAGTCACCTAAAGTCACTTGAAGTCGCCGTAAAACGCCTGGAGTCAACTGAGGTCACGTGAAGATGGCTGAAGTTTTTGAAGTCACCTGAACATGTCTGAGGGCACTTGAAGACATCTGGAGTAACCAAAGTTCTCCTCAAGGCACCTGTAGATGTCATGAGTCAGCTAAAGGTACTCGAAGTAACTTACTTAAAGTCAGCTGGAGTCCCTTGACGTCGGCTGTAGTCACCACAACACGTCAGGTGTCAACTGATAGACGTCCGGAGTCAGCTGAAGTAACGTGACTACGTCTGGAGTCTCCTGAAGTCATTTGAAGTCACCTGAAGACGTCTGGGTCATCTCAAGTCACCTGAAGCCATTGAAGTTGTCAGGAGTCACCTAATGTTAATCGACAGCACAAGATGCAGCTTGTCGAGATCCTCGGCAGGTGATCCAGAAGTGACCTTGCCCTCGGACACATTTTGCAGTTATACACCCGATAGCTCCCAACGTCCATTGCCACAGCATAGTATTTTTTATATTCTGCTGACTGTCGTGTTTCTAATTTTTCACTATGATGTTCTACGTTACGTCTCTTTGAGTCAAACTATATCAGAATGCTCTTGTGCATATCCCTATTGAACTTCTGGTATGATAATCGAAAAATGAAAAATCGACCTTCTTTGAAGATCGGCAGTTCAAATCCCGCACAAGACGAAATTTTTTCGTACAGAAATAATGTAAATTTTCTTGTTTTATCCCAATTATTTTGTTCTGAGAAGGACCCCGGTTTAATTGAAGTCTCGATACAGCCTCCTGAACAGTCGGTTCGTGCTTGCTCAGATGCAAAACTACTGGTATCAGTTTGAAAAAGAGTTCAAAACATGGCTTGGGAGTGGCAACTAAGTAGGTAGTACCACGCGCACATCGCCGAGTTTCCTTAGTCGGAGGGGAAATCCCAGACCTCTTAGTTGCACCCAGAACCTCACCCACCACGAGATCTCGACCCTTACCGACTTAAGTAGTCTCCGGCATGTGCGTGCCTTAAACCACTAGGCTACACAAGCACCGATCAAACACACACAAATTGGGAATTTTCTGAAAGAAACGACGACGGTGTTTTGAGTTTCAAAATAGATCTGTCAGGAAAGGATTTGGTGCCGCATTGAATTGAATACAGACACAAGGAGAACCGCAGTTTAGACAACATACTTGTCTATAGCGTGCAAATTTGTTCGGCGATCTTTCAGAAAATGTGTTAGCTATGGGAGCCATGAAATCAATGCCTAGTAGCTCTCTTCGAAAACGCATCCGAAATTGTTCCTAGTTGGGCAGATGTATGATTATTCGAAGTGGTCTAGTATAGACGGTATCGGGCAAGTGATCCGTGCTTCGCATCCCAGACGGGACAATTATAGATAATGTGGAGGTGTTGAAGTTTTTTCTAAGATATATCTCACTGACGAAGAAACATGCAAATATCCCTTGCTTCTGGCATCTGTATAGTCTACAGCCTGAACGTCCATATCTAGAATGGGATTTCCTGGCTAGACATGCTATTGCATTTCTTCTCAGCGAATGTTACCCGAGACTCAGGAACCAACGCAAGCAATGCTCGTACAGAACCTGTTCTGGAGAATAATTAATCGCTAGGGCTTTTCAGTTGCTCGTAAGAAAGGATGTAACCTTAGAATGTGATAAAGAACAGCTTTCTTTTTACTCTAGATCTGTGTCAACTAAAAACTCTTCCAATCGCAGGCAAGGCTCTTAGCCATAGCCAAATACTTTTTCTATAGTGCACTAACTCTCGCGTTTTTAAGTTTTCGCTACGTCGGGAGCCTGATGTCACCTCAAGGCACCTGAACATATCTGGAGTCAAGTGAAGACGTCTGGTGTCATATGAAATTACCTAAAGTCACCTGAAGCCACCTGAGGATTTCAGGAGTCACCTGAATTTACTTGAAGTCACTTGTAGTGAGCTGGAGTCACCCTGAAGACATCTGGAGTCACCTGAAGTCACCCGAAATCACCTCAGGGGATCTAAAGTCACTTCAAGTCGCACAAAGATGTCTCATCTCATCGGCACTCACATGACGTCATTTCGAGTCGCCTGAAGACATCTGGTGTCATATGATGACGTCGGCAGTAACTTCAAGTTACCTGAAGACGTTCTGAGTCACCTAAAGTCACTTGAAGTCGCCGTAAAACGCCTGGAGTCAACTGAGGTCACATGAAGACGGCTGAAGTTTTTGAAGTCACCTGAACATGTCTGAGGGCACTTGAAGACATCTGGAGTAACCAAAGTTCTCCTCAAGGCACCTGTAGATGTCATGAGTCAGCTAAAGGTACTCGAAGTAACTTACTTAAAGTCAGCTGGAGTCCCTTGACGTCGGCTGTAGTCACCACAACACGTCAGGTGTCAACTGATAGACGTCCGGAGTCAGCTGAAGTAATGTGAATACGTCTGGAGTCTCCTGAAGTCATTTGAAGTCACCTGAAGACGTCTGGGTCATCTCAAGTCACCTGAAGCCATTGAAGTTGTCAGGAGTCACCTAATGTTAATCGACAGCACAAGATGCAGCTTGTCGAGATCCTCGGCAGGTGATCCAGAAGTGACCTTGCCCTCGGACACATTTTGCAGTTATACACCCGATAGCTCCCAACGTCCATTGCCACAGCATAGTATTTTTTATATTCTGCTGACTGTCGTGTTTCTAATTTTTCACTATGATGTTCTACGTTACGTCTCTTTGAGTCAAACTATATCAGAATGCTCTTGTGCATATCCCTATTGAACTTTTGGTATGATCATCGAAATATGGAAAATTGACCTTTGAAGATCGGCAGTTCAAATCCCGCACAAGACGAAATTTTTTCGTACAAAAATAATGTAAAATTTATTGTTTTATCCCAATTATTTTGTTCTGAGAAGGACCCTGGTTTAATTGAAGTCTCGATACAGCCTCCTGAACAGTCGGTTCGTGCTTGCTCAGATGCAAAACTACTGGTATCAGTTTGAAATAGAGTTCAAAACATGGCTTGGGAGTGGCAACTCAGTAGGTAGTACCACGCGCACATCGCCGAATTTCCTTAGTCGGAGGGGAAATCCCAGACCTCTTAGTTGCACCCAGAACCTCACCCACCTCGAGATCTC
This sequence comes from Ornithodoros turicata, assembly GCF_037126465.1. Classification (NCBI taxonomy): domain Eukaryota; kingdom Metazoa; phylum Arthropoda; class Arachnida; order Ixodida; family Argasidae; genus Ornithodoros; species Ornithodoros turicata. Next base: position 4,882,086 of record NC_088207.1, read on the forward strand.
GACCCTTACCGACTTAAGTAGTCTCCGGCATGTGCGTGCCTTAAACCACTAGGCTACCCAAGCACCGATCAAACACACACAAATTGGGAATTTTCTGAAAGAAACGACGACGGTGTTTTGAGTTTCAAAATAGATCTGTCAGGAAAGGATTTGGTGCCACAGTGAATAGAATACAGACACAAGGAGAACCGCAGTTTAGACAACATACTTGTCTATAGCGTGCAAATTTGTTAGGCGATCTTTCAGAAAATGTGTTAGCTATGAGAGCCATGAAATCAATGCCTAGTAGCTCTCTTCGAAAACGCATCCGAAATTGTTCCTAGTTGGGCAGATGTATGATTATTCGAAGTGGTCTAGTATAGACGTTATCGGGCAAGTGATCCGTGCTTCGCATCCCAGACGGGACAATTATAGATAATGTGGAGGTGTTGAAGTTTTTCTAAGATATATCTCACTGATGAAGAAACATGCAAATATCCCTTGCTTCTGGCATCTGTATAGTCCACAGCCTGAACGTCCATATATAGAATGGGATTTCCTGGCTAGACATGCTATTGCATTTCTTCTCAGCGAATGGTACCCGAGAGTCAGGAACCAACGCAAGCAATGCTCGTACAGAACCTGTTCTGGAGAATAATTAATCGCTAGGGCAGGGCTTTTCAGTTGCTCGTAAGAAAGGATGTAACCTTAGAATGTGATAAAGAACAGCTTTCTTTTTACTCTAGATCTGTGTCAACTAAAAACTCTTACAATTGCAGGCAACGCTCTTAGCCGTAGCCAAATACTTTTTCTATAGTGCACTAACTCTCGCGTTTTTAAGTTTTCACTACGTCGGGAGCCTGATGTCACCTCAAGGCACCTGAACATATCTGGAGTCAAGTGAAGACGTCTGGTGTCATATGAAATTACCTAAAGTCACCTGAAGCCACCTGAGGATGTCAGGAGTCACCTGAATTTACTTGAAGTCACTTGTAGTGAGCTGGAGTCACCCTGAAGACGTCTGGAGTCACCTGAAGTCACCCGAAATCACCTCAGGGGATCTAAAGTCACTTGAAGTCGCAGAAAGATGTCTCATCTCATCGGCAGTCACATGACGTCATTTCGAGTCGCCTGAAGACATCTGGTGTCATATGATGACATCGGCAGTAACTTCAAGTTACCTGAAGACGTTCTGAGTCGCCTAAAGTCACTTGAAGTCGCCGTAAAACGCCTGGAGTCAACTGAGGTCACGTGAAGACGGCTGAAGTTTTTGAAGTTACCTGAACATGTCTGAGGGTACTTGAAGACATCTGGAGTAACCAAAGTTCTCCTCAAGGCACCACTAGATGTCATGAGTGAGCTAAAGGTACTCGAAGTAACTTACTTAAAGTCAGCTGGAGTCCCTTGACGTCGGCTGTAGTCACCACAACACGTCAGGTGTCAACTGATAGACGCCCGGAGTAAGCTGAAGTAACGTGAATACGTCTGGAGTCTCCTGAAGTCATTTGAAGTCACCTGAAGACGTCTGGGTCATCTCAAGTCACCTGAAGCCATTGAAGTTGTCAGGAGTCACCTAATGTTAATCGACAACACATGATGCAGCTTGTCGAGATCCTCGGCAGGTGATCCAGAAGTGACCTTGCCCTCGGACACATTTTTCAGTTATGCTCCCGATAGCTCCCAACGTTCATTGCCATAGCATAGTATTTTTTATATTCTGCTGACTGTCGTGTTTCTCATTTTCACAATGATGTTCTACGTTACGTCTCTTTGAGTCAAACTATATCAGAATGCTCTTGTGCATATCCCTATTGAACTTCTGGTATGATAATCGAAAAATGGAAAATTGACCTTCTTTGAAGATCGGCAGTTCAAATCCCGCACAAGGCGAAATTTTTTCGTACAGAAAGTAATGTAAATTTTCTAGTTTTATCCCAATTATTTTGTTCTGAGAAGGACCCCGGTTGAATTGAAGTCTCGATACAGCCTCCTGAACAGTCGGTTCGTGCTTGCTCAGATGCAAAACTACTGGTATTACTTTGAAATAGAGTTCAAAACATGGCTTGGGAGCGGCAACTAAGTAGGTAGCACCACGCGCACATCGCCGAGTTTCCTTAGTCGGAGGGGAAATCCCAGACCTCTTAGTTGCACCCAGAACCTCACCCACCACGAGATCTCGACCCTTACCGACTTAAGTAGTCTCCGGCATGTGTGTGCCTTAAATAACTGGGCTACCCAAGCACCGATCAAACACACACAAATTTCTGAAAGAAACGACGACGGTGTTTTGAGTTTCAAAATAGATCTGTCAGGAAAGGATTTGGTGCCATATTGAAAAGAATACAGACACAAGGAGAACCGCAGTTTAGACAACATACTTGTCTAGAGCGTGCAAATTTGTTAGGCGATCTTTCGGAAAATGTGTTAGCTATGGGAGCCATGAAATCAACGCCTAGTAGCTCTCTCCAAAAACGCATCCGAAATTGTTTCTAGTTGGGCAGATGTATGATTATTCGAAGTGGTCTAGTATAGAGGTTATCGTGCAAGTGCTCCGTGCGTCGCATCCCAGACGGGACAATTCTAGATTATGTGGAGGTGTTGAAGTTTTTGTAAGATATATCTCACTGATGAAGAAACATGCAAATATCTCCTGCTTCTGGCATCTGTATAGTCTACAGCTTGAACGTCCGTGCCCAGAATGGGATTTTCTGGCTAGATATGATATTGCAGTTCTTCTCAGCGAATGTTACCGGAGATTTAGGAACCAACGCAAGCAATGCTGCTGATGATGATGATTGAGAGTTTTGTGGCGCAGCGACAACTGGGATCATAATGCGCCAAAACTTTGCTATTGTTTAAAACAAATTTAACTTAAAAATAAACTGATTTGTTTAAAATCCAAAGGACTGGAAAGGAGTTGGTCCGACAGGTGTGTAAATCACCACATAAAATGAAGTAACTGAGATATTACAATTCATTCACGATACCATATCTCTTAAAAACAGGAAAACATCCTCGAAAGGGCGAGAACCTCATCCCCTAGCAATAATGCGGGGTGGAGGGGGATACAGTACTTGTAGAAGATATAGAAATTGCGTTGGCGATGTGTCACAAAGGAGGGCAACTAATGAGTATATGCAAAAGGGAAAGGTCTCTGCCACAGTGTGCACACTCAGGTGCATCCTCTCCTCGCAAAAGGTACCCATGGGTCAAATGTGTGTGACCCAGCCTTAACCGGCTTGACAAAATCTCATGTAGCCGGTTTTTAAATAGTTAAACTGGGGCTCCAATTTGAGGTTTAACTGTGTGCAATTTGTAATCCGTTTGTCCAGACCAGAAAGCTTGCCACTTCCTGCTGATGACCCTTTTCAAATCCAGCAGTAGATCAGGGAGAGGGATTTTGAAAAGGAGTTGTGTCATGGCCATGGGCAGCGAGAGCTGCACGGTCAGCCCTCTCGTTGCCCTTGATACCGACATGGCTGGGTATCCAACAAAGTTTCAAACTGTACCCTTTCTCATGTATGACAGTTGCTAAATGTTGCGCACGTCGAACTAAAAGATTTTTGTGTGGCTTAATGTTACAAATGTCATGTTTGGAACTCAGTGAGTCTGTGTATATAACAGACGACGTTATCCGTGTTTCTAGAATATGATTTAGTGCAACAATAATCGCATACATTTCTGCGCTGAAAATTGTCAGAACACCGCTCAAAGAATACAATTTTGTACATTTTCCTGAAATCATGGCGCACGATACTCCTGTACTAGTTTTTGAGGCATCCGTGCAAATATCAGTGTGTTCACCGAAGCCTTCCTTGAGGGTCTCAAATTCTTGCTGTATTTCCACAGCAGGTCTCTCTTGTTTGTTAAATTTGGTTAACGACTTATCATGTGCAATGGGTGTTCGCCATGGAGGGAGCATTTGTGGGGGCTGTAGCAGGTGTATATTGTAGCTCCGCGTAAAAGTACAGTACTCTACATCTTGTTGGAGCCGAATACTGTACACAGGTATGGCATTCGGTTCGTTCATGAATAGCCGTTCGGAACATGTACCCTCCAGACAGGGCAGCGCAAGAGGCTGAGGGTAACCTTTAATTCTGAGTCCATTCGACGCACCAAGATAAAACCGTCGTCTTTCTAGGGACCATTCGTTTGCTTGAACATAAAGACTTTGGACTGGAGAAGTTCTGAAGGCTCCAAGGACCAGCCTTAATCCGAGGTGATGCACTGTGTCTAAGGCCTTCAAAATTGAGGGACGTGCAGACCCATACACGAAACATACATAATCTAGCCTAGCACGGACAGTGGATATGTAAATGCGGTGGAGGGTTTTGTGGTCCGCTCCCCAAGACCTGTGAGAGGGGATTTTCAGCACATTTAAGGATTCTAAGCATTTCCGTTTCAAATCCTTCACATGAGGCAGGAAGGTCAGCTTTCTGTCCAAAATCAAACCAAGAAACTTATTGAGACTTCGTGTTTGTGTCTCTCCTTTCGTGTTCCCTAGTCTCCGGGTTTTACATTATACATTATGCAAGAAACTTATGTCATATTGAACACAAATATCCTGACCTTTCATTTGGAGTGATGGATACGGAAAAAGACCTCTTGTTCTAGAAAACGGTACGCAAACAGTCTTGGTGCGTGAGAACCTGAACCCGTTTTCAGATGACCATTTGGTTAGCCTGTTGATAGTCAGCTGGAGCTGTCTTTCACACAGCAAGGTTAGAAGACGAAACACATATTTGCAGATCGTCTACATACAAAGAGTACGAGACGTATGGGGGTATAACGCTGGCAAGTGAATTCATTTTGATTACAAAAAAGGTGACACTGAGAACGGCGCTGTTTCCTGATGAAAGCTTCCCTTACTATAGTTTCTAGGCGCAGAAGATGGTCAGTTGTTGAGTGTGCAGCTCTAAACCCGCACTGAAAACGGTCCAGACATTAGTTTGGTTCCAGATAGTACACAAGTCGTCTGTTCATCATGCGCTCGAAGGTTTTTCCGAGGCAGCTTGTAAGAGCAATCGGCCTGCAGCTTGATGGATCAGATTTATCTTTTCCTGGGTTCAAGAGAGGGATGACTGGTGCCAGTTTCCAGCTAGAAGGTTGCATGCCTTCTTGCCAGACCAGATTAAAGAAGTCCAAAAGACTGTCAAGGGAGGTGTCTGACAGATGGCTGAGCATAGAATCAGTGATGTTGTCTGGTCCAGGTGCCGTGGCTTTACGAGGAAACAAGGCTTGAAGAAGTTCTGTCTTTGTAAATGGCTTATTGTAGCCACATCTGTCACCTGATACGCTTGGGAGTGTTTTTCCGCATGTTCCTTGAACCTTAAGAAGTCAGGTGTGTAATGCGATGAGCTCGAAACATTTGAGAAGTGCTCACCAAGAGCATTTGCCGGTTCATCTATGCTCTTACAAACTGTGCCATTTACCTGTAGCAGAGGTACGGAAAAGCTGGCGTAGTCGCCCTTAATTTTTCTTAGTCCATCCCACAGTGCTTTTGAGGGGGTGCTAGAGTTTAAAGAGGATACAAATTTTTTCCACGACTCCTCCTTTTCTCGGCGTCGCGTCCATCGGGCTTTAGCACGAGTTTTCCTAAACGCAAGCAGGTTTGCACTTGTGGGGTATCTTCGAAAGATCCCCCACGCTCGGTTCTGCTCCCTGTGTGTCTTCCCCCATTCACTTGTCCACCAGAGTTTAGGACGCCTGGGGAGATTGCCTATTTTTGTGGTATGGATAGTCTAGCAGCATAAATAATTTTGTTTGTGATCACCTTGTTGGCCTCCTCCACGCCAAGACGATCAAAAGGGGAAGTCGCAAGTTCTGCCTCTTTGGTAAATAACTCCCAGTCTGCTTCAGATAGCTTCCATCAGGGTGGCCGTGCTCTTTTATTACTTGTACCAGAGAATTTAAGGATAACCGGAAAGTGGTCGCGACCTCGAAGGTTTTGGTCGACTTTCCAGTCAACAAAGGGGTAAAGAGTGGGACTGCATAATGAGATGTCAATTGCAGAGAGTGGCTGAGTTGTAGAGTTCATGCAGGTCGGCAACCCTCTATTTAACAAACAAATTGACCGGGAAAAGAGTATTCTTTCCAACATCTTACCACGGTTGACAGTTTTTGCACTGCCTCACAAAGAACTGTGGGCATTAAAATCTCCCAAAATCATAAATGGTTGAGGCAGCTGGTCGCAAAGCTGCTCAAAGTCCCTCTGACGTACCCTAGCTGAGGGAGGCAAGTACAAAGAGCAGACTGTAATGATCTGGTCTAGGCAAATTTGATGGCTACAGCCTCAAGGTCTGTTACCAGTGGAATGTTCCTAGCAGGGACAGAGAGTGGTACGACAACAGCCACACCACCAGATGCACGTGCTGCGTGCGCACGGTCCTTGCGGAAGATAGTGTATCTACGAAAAGGATTTAAATTTTCCTGTAAACACAAACACATTGCACTGTTCTCCTCAAACAGGTCATGAACGTCGTCCAAGTTTGAAAAAAGACCTCGACAATTTCATTGGAGTATAACCTGTGCACCCATGAAAAAGATGATGGAAGAGAGAAGCAGCAAAATCCTTATCATGTAGTCGATAATACAGAACCCCGTGGATTGTTTGGACATAAATGCTATTTAGGGAGGAGTTATCCTTGGTGGAAGCACTTTCTGTGTACTTTTTGGTCTGCTGCTCCTACCTCGGCTAGATGTCCTCTCTCTCTTTTCTTTCCCCTGAGAAAGTACACCTGGGATACTGGACGACGACTTCTGCGATAAGCAGTCGTCGTCGTCAATGTCCATGTCTTGCAATGTGGCCAGGGATTGGCCTGGTGTGGCCCCATCCCAGATAGAGGCAGTGCCCTGTCTCCGGAGGATATCCAGAAACAGGTAGAGACACCTCGGTGTCCTTTCCCTTTTGTTGGGGAGTATTACGTAGAGACCCAGAGGTCTGGGTCTCTACAGATTTCCTCAGTGGCGCTCTCCCCTGTGCACCACTTCGGAGAAGGTTCCCTTTTTCGAAAACTCAACCTGCGCTTTTGCATCTCGGTACGAAAGATTCTGTGTCACTTTGATCTTAAGTATGTCTTTCTCTTCCACCGTGGACAGGAGCTAGAGTAGACAGGATGATTACCTTTACAGTTTGCACATCTGACATCCTTCTCACAGGTCTCTGCAGCGTGATCTCTGCCTGCGCATTTCGGACAGGTAGCCTGTCCACGACAGACCTGCGACCCGTGGCCGAAACGTTGGCACTTAAAGCACCTCCGCGGATTTGGGATATATGGCCGGAGGTGACAGTTGATATACCCTGCTTTAGTGGTAGTGGGAAGCTTATGTAATTGAAAGGAAAGGAGAATGTGTTTAGTGGCAATCTCCTTACGGTCTCGACGCGTAGTTATTCGCCGCGCTGTCACAACACATTCATCCTTTAGACCTTCTTCGATCTCAGCATCTGTACAATCAGAAGTTCATGCTCAGATATCACGCCCATCACTATGTTCAGCGTACGATGCCTCGAAACCGTAACAGGTATGTCAGCAATTCCGTTCAGGGAAAGCAGAGTCGAGCTTTGCTGTCGTGTCTGGACTTCGATCTGCAAGTCTCCTGTAGTCAACTTTTTCGGGGAATAGGACTTCCCTATGGCTTTTTCCAGTTCCTTCGCGATCGCAAATGGTGATACTTTGCTCAGGGGCTTAGACTCGTCTTCTCCATGGATGATCACGACCTTTGCAAACCATGGTTCTGGTGTGAGGTCCAGTGATTGTGTTGCAAGTACATCGGTGCGGTGCCGCTTTCGGTACCGATCATGTTTTTTTTTTTAGTTTGAAGAATCTATAAGAGAAATGTTGTGGTTCAGTGCAGTAGGTGCGTCGGCCACTATGGAGCCCAACAAGGAAACGTGTCCCACACGCTAACGCGTGCCTCTGCACTATACCCTAGTGCAGATTCTGGAGAGTGAAAAGACTGCCCAAGGTTGACCCTTGCCGCCAAAGAAGGTGAAGGGAGGAAAAAGAAGATAGTGAAGGAGTGGAGAAAGAAAAAGTAATGAAAGGGGAGATGGCGACTAGCTGAATAATCCTGGCCGGGCCTTCCAGGACCACCCGACTATGGGAAGCAGGGGCCAAAGCGGTGTGTTGCTTTCCCTGAGCGTCCCCAAGGGGTCCTAAACAACCTCCGGGTACACTCAACCGCCAGGATCCCCTTTTCCACAGACACGGGAAAGCCACGCACAACTATACGTGGGGGTCTCTCTCCTGCGGCGACGACCCAACCTGCCGGGCGATGGGGACGCCACTTTCCCGACGCCGGGAAAGGGCAAAATAGTTGCGCACGTACAAACCTGTTACTTGTATTGTCACGAAGCAGGAGAGCTACCTATGGAGGTAGGTTTCTGCAAAAACGCGGACACTAAAAGCGCACTATTCTGACGCACTTGCGACGTGCTTGCAGATGGAGATATTACTGGTACAGCGCATAAAGTAACGGCTTGGCAATTTGCGGAACCGTCTTCCCTTGAGAAGTTCACTTCACTGCAGTAAAGGCTGGGACAAAAGCTTACGGGACACGCGAGGTGCGTGCTTTTTCCTCGGTTGCGACACCGCAGCGGCTGGCGGAGGGGAGTGTGTTTACTGCATCGGAGGGGTGGAAGCGTGCGGTGTTAGCGACACACAGTAGCAGCTTTAAGGCTTTGTCCCAAACTGCGTTTAAGCCCTGGTTTGTACCTTTTTATACCTATTTATACCTAGTACAGTCGGAACTGGGACCCACCCTATGTTATAGTTCGTCTTTCGCCCTCCACGTTCGGTTCTAACATGCCGGCTTCCGAGGAGCCACTTTGAGACAGAACGCAATCAACGAACATCCTTCGAAGTTATTGTGGGCATTTTACCTTCGCATGTTTCCCTAGTGCTGCAAGTTCTGTACGGACAGCAATCGACCAAAGTCCGCCGATGACATTTTTTTTATTTCAGTGAAAAAAATACATGTTGTAACTGACCTTAAGTGAAGACGAAACCAGGATCCCGAAGCTTCAACCAGTCCACGGATGCAGAGGGGGTAGGGTGGCGCCGTCTTCGCTACGTAATTTTTTCTCGCGACTTTGCAGCCTTACTGATGCCACTTCCTTCGCATCACAGCCCTCGTAGGTAGCACACGTAAAGCATGGGCACTCTAGTATACCTGTACGGAGTGAAAACGGTGTCCCTTTAAAGGGACGCTCAAGAAAAAATGCCAAAGTCAGCAGATATGACAAAAATTGCACGTTTTTTAGCGCTCATTGCTCCTCGACGGCAAGTCACATATTCATAAATGAAGTATGGTTTTAATGTGCAATCTTTATTCTATTGTACAATATATAGAAAACCATCCTAACGCGCTTTGTTGCCGAAAGAGATGTCAGTGAAGTTAGGTGAGAGCAGAAAATTGCCGATGTTTGGTATGGCATGCCTCAGCCCCTTACTTATTCCAATAATTTTGCGGTTACTGAAAGGCCAACGTATCCCCTAAATCCATCTGCAAAAATATGTTGCACTATTTTAGTAGGGTGAACGCAGCGAATTTTTCTCTGTGCCCAGGTCTCGCCGTTGCGGCCTTCACTCTGGCTCCACTTCCGAGTGGCACGCCATCGCGCATTTCCCATTTCACAGGGCCTGCGATCTCCCGCCGATGACACTTAGTTGTGGATATGTCCATGTCGGCATTCTTATTCACGTGCAACCATCTTTTATGCCGTTGCGGGACCAACAGATAGCGTCTGCCTATTATGCCGCAGCAACTGAGAGCGGAATACTGACTCGCGATATGCGGCCGAGTATAACAACAACTTTTGCAGCAGTTTTGTTAAGCACAGGCTGTGTGCTTAAAAAAATCTGTACTGGGAAGTGCTACCAAGTGGCTCATTGCTGGAGGTGCCGTCTTTATTACAGCTGCAAAAAGAAGTAACAAAAAAAAAAAAAAACTGTCCGGCTACATTGCATAGGTGGCATATGCATCCCCTGAGCCCCTTCATTATTTGGTCACTTAGACAGGATTTGGTCAATAAAGAGGAAGGTTGCACCACGCCAGACAAGGAGAACCCTTGTCTTGAGAACGCGTCGTTCATTCTTTTTTATTAATATATGTCACAGATAGATGTCACGATAATTTCCATCGCAGAGAGGCATGATACCTATGGAATGTGTTACTTCTTTTTGTGGCTGTAATAAAGACGGCACCTCCAGCAGTCAGCCACTCGCAGCGCTTCCCAAATTTAAATTTAATTAAAAAATTCACACCTTGTGCAGCATTGACAAAACTGTTTCAAAAGTTGTTGCTATACTCAGCTACATAACGTCAGTCAGTACTCCACACTTAGACACTGCGGTATAATAGGCAAACGCCATCAGTTGGTCTCGCAACGTCATATAAAAAGGTTGCACGTAAATAAGAATGCCGACGTTGACGTGTCCACAACTAAGTGTCATCGGCGGGAATGAATGCAACATCAGAGAGAACGAAGGCCCTGTGAAATTGGAAACGAGCGATGGCGTGCCACTCGAAAGTGTGGTCGGAGTGAAGGCCGCAACGGCGAGACCTGGGCACAGAAAAAAATTCGTTGCGTTCACCCTACTAAAATAGTGCGACATATTTTTGCAGCTGGATTTAGGGGATACGTTGGCCTTTCATTAACCGCAAAATTATTGGAATAGGTATTGCAGGGGCTGAGGTATGCCAAACCAAACATCGGCAATTTTCTGCTCTCATTTAACTTTAATGACATCTCTTTCGACAACAAAACGCGTTAGAATGAGTTTCTATATATTGAACAATAGAGGAGAGATTGCACATTAAAAGCATACTTCATTTATAAATATGCGACTTGCCATCGAGGAGCAATAAGCGCTAAAAACGTGCAATTTTTGTCATATCTGCTGACTTTGGCATTTTTTCTTCAGCGTCCCTTTAAAGTGACACTGTTTTCACTCCGCACAGGTATACTAGACTGCCCAGACTTTACGTGTGCTAGCTATAAGGGCTGGGACGCGAATGAACTGGCATCGGTAAGGCTGCAAAGTCGCGAGAAAAAAATTCGTCGCGAAGACGGCGCTACCTTACCCCCTCTCATTCTCTGGACTGGTTGATCGTGGGAAGCCCCGGGAAGCCCCGGGAACCTGCTTTCGTCTTCCCTGAAGGCCATTTACAACACAAATTTTTTTCACTGAAATCAAAAAATGTCATCGGCGGAATTTTGTCGATTTAAAATGGAATTACCCAGTAGTCATCGTCGACCTTCGCGTACTGTCTTCGTCCTCGGGAACATTGAACTACCTCGCTGCTCTTTACCAGCTTTACGGTGTCCACTCCAGCGTCCCACTTATTAGTTTTTGAATGCTATGTCCTTTTGAGAACATCGTTTTTCTTCTCTAAGCCTTGACTTGAGAAGAAACTGAGACAGCGGAACCTTGAGAGCTTAATGGAAGCGTGGTGAACAAGAATGTGCATGTAAGGTCTGACGCTGGAGCGTCTGTACCACTTCCGTTGCCTCTGAAGAAGACAACGGTTCGAAAAAAACTGAGATGCCAACTCTTGCAGGTGGTCAGCAGGACATTCCCATTCAAGCGCGGCGACAATTTCTGGAACTACTTTCAAGAGATTCAAGACTGTGTTTTCCGTGTCCGCGTGCAGCGTAGCCGATAACTTTTCAGGCAACAAGCGTAGCAAATTCTTGCAGTCCGTTCCAGACAATGTAGAAAACAAGCGACCTTGTGGTCCCTGGTTATCTTTGTACAGTGTGGTCTTGACACCGCACTGGGAGATCATTTCGGAAAGCTCGTGTACGTTCCTCGCTGAGGTACCCCCTTACCGTACATTCGCTACGCAGTCCATGTCGTGAAATTCCAAAATAATATTGTCGAAGAGCTTGTTACAAATCCGAATGACCATATGCAAGTTGTTGTGAATAATCACACTGGGCTCTATATTCAAAGAGGGGCATGTACTGGACACACCCCATTCGAAGACGATCGCAATCGTTCTTTATGGAATCTAGCGTCGTCGCCGACGGCAGAGAATTGAAGAAGTGCACATACAGTTCTGGGCCTGATCGCTCATCTTGATCTGCGACACAAAAAGACACTGGAAGCTTGACGATGGACCAAGAACAGTCTTTTAGGAACAGGAACTTGAGGCAGCTCCGAGGCAAACATCAACCGGAATGCGCACGCCGTCAGCAGCAATCTCCTTGGAAACGGCGATACTGTTGATCTCTGAAATTGTGGTTCTAAACGAATATCTGTGTTTGAAGTTCGATTCCAGTATTTCCGGAATCCCGAGAAGTCTGTGCACTTTGTGGTTCCGGACTCATTCGCCTCTTCCAATTAACACGTACGATAGAAGTATGTCGTCCAGAAGACCTTGTTGCCTATCGAGCATCCGTCTCCCTCAACCGTAATCAAAATGGACTCTTGTCGGTCGTGGACACCTACCGATGAGCCTGACATGGCCAGCACAGAGCCACGGGAGCTGGCCTAGCATAAAAAGTAACAAAAGAAAAAGCGTAACAAAATAACAAAAAAAACAGGGGAAAGAACGATGTCGCTGCGGATCATGGTTGGCTAGGAGCGTGCTATGTGGTGAAGTTCATTTTTAAGGGTGCACCATGATCAACACTTATTTCGGTACTCAAAAGTGTAACGTCGTCTTCATTGCGTACCGGTAAGTGGCGTAAGAGGCGAACACTTTTATTGTTAAGCTTCCACAACACCGGCAAAGTTGGGTAACTAGCACTGACTCCTGCTCGCTCTCCTGCTTGGTGACAGTACACACTCACCCGTGCCCGTTAACTGGTCTCTTGGTTCCTCGCCGCCGTATGCCTGCAGTCATTCGGGTCGGGTCCTTCTTCAAGAGACTGGTTGTCTTTCCGGGCGTGCGATCAAGTCCCTTGAAGATTCACACGGGCTCAGAGCTTTTTTCAGTCCTGGCTCGCCACACAGAGCAGGCGTGGGTATTCTAGTGTTGCCGTCATTCCGGGGTGCCGTCCGGTGGTTCGACACAGACACCGAAGGTAGTGTTGTGGCGGTGGAGTTAGAGTACGGCAGTTGTGCTTTTCGGATTGTTAATGTTTACGCCCCTACCCGTCGCAGTGAGCGCTGCGATTTCTGTCGCACAATTGATCCTTTTTTCTATGGTAACCAAAATCTACTCTTTGCGGGTGTCTTCAACTGCACGATAGACCGACAGCACGGCAGACAAGCGAATAGAGAACTTGAGCGCTTGGTAAATTCTGTTGGTTTCATTGATGCTTGGTCGCACGTCAACGGGAATGCCTATGAATTCACCTGGGTTGATTCCCGGGGTCGCCACAGCCGATTGGACAGATTTTACGTCTCGCCAGGGCTGTCGGGTTTCATCACCCGCTGTATGACGCGACCTGCTGGGGATCTCACGGATCATGTTGGTGTTCTATTATCTTTATCTGGCCTGTTAAATTTTCGCTCTGGCTCCAGTTTTTGGCGCCTGAACGTGTCTTTGCTCAACGACCCCGAAATTAAAAACGACGTAAAAAATTGGCTTGCGGATGTTTTTTCCGCGCCCGATTTCGGGCCTAGTCACTGGGAGGCTCTAAAGCTGGATGCAGCACACCGTTTTCGGCATTGGGGCAGACAGCGCGCGCGTGAACACCGGCAGTGTAGAGATGCACTCAGGCAGGTGTTAGCTGTGCTTCGCCACCCTGACTCACGCAGTCCTGAATCTGCGTCCGATATCGAGGACGTGCGGAGGCGCCTAGCCTCTCTGCGAATGCAGTCCTGGCGCAAATTTGTTGCGCAACGCAATGTGGTGCGCTGGTGCCGGGAGTCATATTGCTCCCGTGTGTTGCTCAAGCGCTATGTGGCAGAAAATCCGGACTTCGGAATTACTGAGCTCCGGTCAGCTGACGGCTCAATTCTGACTGATCGTGGTGACATTCAGGAAGCAATGCGTGAGGATTGCGCGGCCCTTTATCAGGAGTCACCTCACGACGAGCCTGTTGTCAGCCGAGAGTGCCCACTGCCGGCGAAACAAATGGAGCATGTTGACTCAGGGCCGCTCACGCAAAATGAAGTTTTTACGTCTGTCTCCTCAATGGCGAGCGGAAAGTGCCCTGGCATTGATGGCCTCCCAGTTGAGTTTTACAAGCGCTTCTGGAGTGTGATTGGTTCTTGCATGACTCGGGTTTTTAACATCTGCTTATCCCAGGGGTTGCTATGCCCCAGCATGCAGAATGGTGTGGTTGTTCTTCTGTGCAAAGACAAGTCTCGAAAACTGGACCCAGATGCTTATCGTCCGATTACTTTACTGACGAGCGATTATAAGATCTTAGCTAAAACTCTTCTATTGCGCGTTTCACCTCTGTTGGAGAAGGTGTTACATCCTTGCCAAGCATGTTCCGTCCCCGGCAGATCCTCAGACCTTCATAGAATCGCTCTTTGTGATGCCATCCACTGGATTAACGGTGGTCATGCCCCCGCTGTGCTGGCGTCATTCGATCAGTCCAAGGCATTCGATCGCGTGCGACACGCATACCTGTTCTCTCGGCTGAGGGCATATGGGTTCGCCGTTGCTTGGACCAGGTATGTGGAAACGTTGTATAGGGGCGCTAGAAGCGTTGTCTCTGTCGCTGGCGGACTGTCGTCCCCCTTTGATGTAACTTGTGGGGTCCGTCAAGGATGTCCCCTCTCTCCCGCCTTGTACACCATTGCCATCAACCCTCTACTCGAGAGACTGTGCTCGCTTCCTGTTACATTGCCACTGCCCAATGGATGCCCCCCACCTGTTTTTGCGTTCGCGGATGACATCTCTGTGATCGTTTCTCGCGAGTGTTCCCTAGGGCCCGTTTTGAAGGCGTTTGAGGACTACGGAGCCGTTTCAGGGGCAAGACTGAATAGGTCAAAAAGTGCAGCACTGTTTTTGAACCACCAGCCTTCCTGCGGAGCTCCTTTCTGTGTTCCAGTGAGGCCAGAAGTCAAAATTCTTGGCGTGACTTTTGATTGCACTGGAATATCTACCGTAAATTGGCCACGAGTGTTTAACCGTTGCAGAGCTGTCCTGCGGCAGCTTAAGTTTGTTGATTTGCCCATCACGTTTCGTGCTCATCTGCTACTGGCCTGGTACTACAGTCGCTTGTGGTTTTTAGGAGTCGTTGCCACGCCGCCACCACTAATCCGTACTGCCATCACGAGGCACGCGTTCCGTTTCCTCTGGGGCGGTTCGGTGGAGTGGGTCGCGAGATCCCGCTTGCACCGTACACGTGACCAGGGCGGCTTAGCCTTGCCAGTGGTGCTCGACAAATGTCTTGCACTTCAGTCGCGCGTTTATTTCGAGGCATTGCACACTCCCGAACACCCAGCGTGCGCATTAGTGCAGTACTCTCTGGGATGTGCTACCAGGTGGTTCGTTGAGAGCCCTAGTTTTCGGCCTAGGTCCGAAGTCCTGCCTCATCAATACAGTGCTTGTGTTGATGTTGTACGGCGTTTGCGACTCCAGCTTCCGGACGCTGACCTCCAGTTATGGGCTGTCAGCGATTTTTATACAGCTATCCGGGAGTTGGAGTCTGGTCCCCCAGTTCCTTCGGTGCCGTCGAAGCTGTCTTGGCGTCGAATCACTGCGGGCTGGCTAGATGCACGCCGCGTCAGTCTTCAGTGGAAGTTGGCCCACAACGTTCTTCCTCTTCGCCAGCGACTACACCGCTTTCACATCTCTCGCTCTGGCGGTTGCCCGTCTTGCGGGATGTGTGAAACCGCAGAGCACTGTTTCCGGCGTTGTCGTGTTCCTCTCTTGCTGTGGCGCAGAGTAACCCAGATATTTCAGCTGTCGACTGTCGCCTGGGCCACCGTACAGTTCCTGGAACCGTTGCCTGTTCCGCGCGTTCAGCGTAAACAATTGGCTTTATTAATTACCGAGATCAACTTTCAAATTTGGATCCGTCGTTGCCGGGTGGCTTTCGGTGGCCCAGACTTCGGAGACGCAGCTATATTTCAGGCTGTCAGGTCAGGGCTTCGTAGCCACATTGTCCGTGAGCAAGCACTGTATGGTCTTGTGGAGTGCTCTCGCCGCTGGCTGACGTCTACTCATCTTTTCCGCCACGTTCAGGGTGAGTGGCAAATCATGTTCTAGCCAGCTCGCTAGGACCGTACTGCACTCTGCAGCGGCTCTCCCGTGTTTGGATTGTTCGCTTGGTATGGTCAGTACGAAAAGCAAACTCTCCTAGAGAGTGTTGTTATCTAGCTTGTAGGACTGTAACGTAAAGTTAGTGTCTGTCCAAAGGGGACTACCTCCATAGGTAGCTCTCCTGCTTGATGACAATACACACATTCGGGTCGCCATAACGCGTTCCGTTTCCTGTGGGCTGGTTCAGTTGAATGGGTCAGGAGGTGAATGGTTATCGGGATGGTTTAGGCGTGCCGGCTATCACGGAGCGCTCTCTTGCACTGCAGATCCGGGCTCTGTTTGAGGCGCTTCACAATCCTGATCATCCAGCGTGCGGTTTGGTGCACTATTTCACCGTGGTTCACCGATATCACTGACAGGCGTCCCAGAGCAGAGGTTCCCTCCCCTCTTTTCACAGCTTGCATAGCTGCCATCAGACGCGTACGCGAGATGTCCCCAGGCGCTGACGTCTCTCCTTGGGAAGCCAAGGATTTCTACGCCGCGCTCATGGAGGCGGTGCTGGTTCCCTCCCTGCCTGGTGCCGTGGGTAGCCCTTCCGGGAGCGCCTGGCGACGTATCACGGCTGGCTGGTTGGACGCTCGTCGAGCGAGTCTCCAGTGGAAGCTGGCTCATGGTGTCCTCCCGCTTCGTGAACGTTTACACCGCTTCCATATTTGTTGCTAGGATCACTGCCCGTCTTGTGGCATCTCGGAGTCACCAGAGCACTGCTTCCTTCAGTGCCAGATTCCGCTGCTCCTGTGGAGCAAAGTCTTTTTGTCTTTGACCTTCCAAGAGTCGAATGGGGCACCGTAAGGTTCATGGAACCGTTGCCGGTTGCAGCAAGGGATCGGAAACATCTGGCGTGTTTGATTCCGGAAATAAATTTCCAAATTTGGATACGCCGCTGCAGGTCGGCCTTCGGTGGCCCCGACTGTGGGAGCGTAGGTTTGTTTGAGGCAGTTCGTGCTGGACTACGGAGGCTGATCACCAGGGAACAGGCAGTGCTCGGCTCAGTCGAGTGCTCCCGTCGCTGGCTCTGCTCCACTCGCATCTTCCGCTATAATCAGGGTGAGTGGCACATTCTGTTCTAGCCAGTTTGCTAGACCTGTACTGCCCTCCGTCGCGACTCTCCCGTATATCATTAATTGTTCGCATGGTATGGCCCGTACAAACAGCATCACTTAGTGCGACGACAGTCGCAAACGCTGTGTTGCTTGCAGCCCACTGCTACATATCATCAGTGCTAGTTATCCAACTCCGACTGCGGCGGCGGCTCTCCCGTGTTTGGATTGTTCGCTTGGTATGGTCAGTACGAAAAGCAAACTCTGTCCTAGAGAGCGTTGTTATCTAGCTTGTAGGACTGTAAACATAAACTTAGTGTCTGTACAAAGGGGTCTACCTCCATAGGTAGCTTTCCTGCTCGATGACAATGCACATAAGGACCGTCGTTTCAAGGCATAGAGATGGAATTTGATTTTCATCTGTGACAGTTAAGTAATGACTGTGAATAAAACCTTATCAGGACGACTGCACCTCCGCGTGTGTAGGAGGCTACCTCGCCCCAAGAACACTCTGTCATCCCAGGGCTATACTAAGGTTGTCAGATGGGGACAGGTATGGCATCCCTAGGATGTCAAAATCTGATTCCCAGAATGTCATTATTCTGCCACTTTGGCATATGAGATGACGTCCCCGAAGCTGTCCCTCGCCCATCGTCAGGGACCAATTTAGGACAGTTTAAGTACACATGGTGGACATTTGCTTTCCCTCAATTCCCTGCTTTGATTTGTTTCATTTTACTATTTCTGTCGCGCACATCCGCCAAGTGCTTACAGAAGTTACACCAAATTGCAATGACACCAAAGTTATGGCAGCGTTTTTATTGTTCCAGTGAGAAACAGAATCTTGTCAAGGACACCAAGTCTGAGAAATCCTCTTATTGCCAACTCAAGGGGGTGATAAGCTTACTCCGAAAGGCACTAGAATTCTTTAGATCTTTAGAAAAAATCTTCCCGGAAACAACACCGCAAGCGATGTTGCCCCGACGACCGTTTTACGGGCCGCGCGTTCCAAGACACGGCCCACCCGGGGGCGGACCGCGTTATCAAGGGGCCCTTCTCGAAATATGAAGGACCGGCTCCCTTTCGCCTCCCTCCACCGCGAAAGATCGAAAGATCAATACGCGGATTTGAAGGGAGACCAGAGCATATTCTCTAGAATTTTCTGTGTATTGGCATCAAGGCGGAAGACCAGTCACAAGGACTGGCTCCCATATAACTATCTCAACAAGCTAGGACTAAAACTAGAACTAGTGCAATGACAACTCCTGCTTGTGAAATCACGTCACGTTAAGGATTGCTGTTCGTGCTTGTCGTCGCCATGCAACAGACCAAGACTGCGGAGAGTTGCGTACGGGATAACGGCACGAAAGAAAATAACGCTTAGTAGTGAACAACGTACCTTCCATGCGTTTCTTCGAATAGCACAGACGAAGTTAGCCAATAAGGCACCAAGTCATAATAAATGTACTTTCATTACACCTTACAACCGCGCACTCCGTAATGTAGGATCTGTGTTCAAACGCCATTTAAACATACTCCACGCCGATGAATATCTCAAAGACATTTTCCCTAATGCTCCGGCTATTACATTTCGGAGATCACGTAACATACGCGACTTACTCACTTCCTCCCACAATAATCAACATAGTCCCGGTTGCGCTCCTTGCAACAGCAACCGCTGCCAAACTTGCGTATTTATTGCAACATGTACCTCCACCTGTAGCACCGTTAATGATTTCGTTTTCTCTATTCGGCAGTCTCTTCACTGTAACTCATTCAATGTCTGCTATCTCATTACATGCAAATTGTGCAATAAACAATACATAGGCGAAACACTTAACACCATCCGTGAAAGATTTTATGGCCATAAATCAGATATTGTTAATAAACGTCAGTCACCTGTATCGCTACATTTTAATCTTCCGGGACATGATCTGCATGCGCATATACTTATCACCATTTTAGAATCCGGGTACTCTAATGACATCAAACGCAAAAATCGAGAATTCTTTTTCATTGCGAAATTTGCAACGTTACAGCCGCACGGCATCAACGCGTACGGCGGCCCATTACAGTCCTTTATACTATGAGTCTATTTATTATCACTTGTCTGCCATTTTTCACATCATACACGATGATACACGATTAGCAAGACACCAACTCCGCGTTACTTTCCCAGAGTCTGGAAGCTGTTAGCCATAAAGGTGCTGTGTGTCCTCAATCCTTCGCCCTTGAGCCCTAATTCCCCGTACGCACTCTAAAGCTCTTTGTGCCAACTGGCTGCTGTGCCTATTCATGTGGTGTTCATTGGTTTCCTCCACGTACAACTCCGACTCGTCTGTATGTCTGTCTGACCTTATCCAGCCACCTCCTATTGATTGCGTTTTGTTTTTCATTTTTGTTGATATTTGTATTGCGTTTGTAGTTCTCTTCACTCTTACCCTTTTCTCTTGTACCATGTGACTTGGTTTTTTGATATATTCTTCACCACTTGTAACAGGTCCTCAAACCTGAAGAAGTGCAGCCTACTGCACGAAAGTCTTGCTTTTTATGTATGTAGTAAACAGTTGATGCTCTTAACCGTCTTTGTTATTTTTGATCAATAGCAACGCAGGTCACGCTGTGAGCGGATGACTTTTTCTGCATTGTAGCGTCCAAAAACGCGCTCGTACATCCACGCAACCTGTAACACATGGCCTTGAAATCGGATTAGGAGAGCTCATCCGCGGCTCAGCTGATTAGTTTATGATCGTCTTTCTCACATGTGATGGATGCCGGGTAACCAAAAGGGTTGTCATTGCTCCAGGTTTCTTACTGAAGTCGTTGTGTTGAATAATGGCCGAAGTAGGAAAGTCAGCAAATGCGCGCGTGCAAAATGAAGGACTGCGGTATGAAAGTGCGTGGCACGCATGGAAACTTCAGTCGGAGCAGCGTTCAAGACCTATCTTTTCGCCGTACAGAGGAAATTGTAGTGGTCACTTTTAATAAGATACCCTACCAATGGTCGCCTTTGCTTTTTAACGGTTGAAAAGAAAATATGAAATAATAATGAAACCGCTATGCATTCAATGGTGTAGGTATTTTGTTATATTACTTCAAACTGTTACGATCGCGAAAATAAAATATGTATATTGTCTGAACTGCAAGTAAACCGTTTTTATCATTCCAGCCTCCTTGGGTGATCATCAGCTGCGAGCTGTTCGGTGTGGGTAGATCAGCAAGCACCACATGAACGTCTCTGGCTAGTTGCGGTAGTAGCATAGATGTGACTTAGCTGTATATAATGTCTGTTCTGGTCCTCCATAATGGATAGGAAAACCTCACCACACGGAAAAACTTTATTCACCGAACCAAGCCTCGCGACCCACCCGTGCGCCGTTCAGCGTAACTACACTCTTAGAAATAGGTCTTTTATCGTGCCGTCAAGAGCTGCCGTGTTTTCTAGATTCGCGCTCAAGGCCGAAGTTTTAGACGACAGATGCCCACGTGACCCAGGAGAAAAGAAAATACCATAAAAAATGTCTTGTTTTTGGCGCGTACGCCGCGTAGAAGACACGTTTATCACGTGACCAGGAATCGGACGTCGTGAAGTCTATTTCGTGTTGTCTAAATTTTTGCCGTGGTGCCGTGATCACCTGACCGGCGTCGAGGACCGGAGTCACGTGAACTATGCGACGGGGCCAGACATGCTGATAGCGCGGCACTGGTCACACCTCTTCTCCGATGCCTTGCCGCCAGCGTTTCCTCGCTTTGCTGATTCTGAGATTCTTTTACAGGTAAGACACCTCCGTTAAATGAATTTTATTGCGATAACTATGCCAGCAGCACTACTATTGTAGTGGCTACCTGTTACTTCCCCACGCTTTTGGAAGGTGCGGGTGCGAATGGAAGTGTCATGGCGGTCGTGACAGAACGTCAACGAAAGTTATGTGGTTATGCTTGAGAAGTTGGGTAGTGAAGGTATTCGAGAGATGCTAATGTGTTATCAGCTGTATCCGGTTTGTAGCTCTGTTAGAATTGCCTCTAAACGTGGACTTCACGAGCGCTAAATTTTGTGTATGGCGCAGGATGTTTTTGTCTTTCGGGGGCTCGTTTCGACCGTGGTTTGAGTAACCATTCCCTGTCTCAGCTGGTCGTAGTGGGTATGCACGTCACCAACGAAGACTTCACTGGTGTTCAACGTGCCGCCTGGAGGAAATGCGCATGCGATTCGTACCGAAGACTGACAGATATTAGCCGGTACACGGCACAAGTGTTACCCGCAACATGCGTCCAATGCTAACACTCACCTGTCGACCATGACCGCATTCAGTAAGATATCTCTTTGATCTCTCCTCCTACATACTTGGTACTGCTGTGGTACCAATGTACCATTTTTCTCTCCTCGCTGCCTCGCCTATAATCGTTTTAATATAGGCTATAGTTCGTACCCTTTCCCTGTTGTCGATAGTGACTTTTATTACACTTGACTTTGTTCCTATTCACTTTGTAATGCGTCTTGGTTGTCGTTTACTTTGTCACAGTTACGCCTTGAAGCAGAATTCCGATTCGAGGCCTGGATGGGAAGCATGGAGGAAACGCTGCACAACGGGTGACAACTGCCATATCAACAGCCCCCACAAAGAGATGTAGAGCCGCTGAAATATGGTGATCATATGCCCTGAGCAACAAACAGGTCTGCGGGCCAGCGAAACTTGTTTCGTAGCGAGTTTCAAGCTTGCAAATAGACTCGCAGCAGCGGCGTCGAGCCGCGCCGTTTTGTGCAATCTGTGATATTTTAACTATTAGTGGTTCTTATTCATTTCTATTTTCTATGAGTCATTTCTCTGTGAACAGGGTATTTTGTATAGTTTTCAAGCCTATTCAATATTAACTGTATCACTGCCACAATTTCACAAGCCCCACAGGGGCACTGGCTTCGGCTGGTGTTTGGTGAGTGGCGCCACCACGGACCCCAGCCCCCAGTCCCAAGGTGTTACCTACCGTGCCGAGTGGATGAGAGGTGAAGGGAGAGAAACCATGAACGGGAGGCGGTCGGGGTTTTGGTCAAGCCCCGGCCGATGGGTTTTCAGTAACTCCGGGACCTTCCCACATGTATGGACGTGCGTGAAGTGTGGGAGACAGTTTGGATCGTCCAGCTCTAAATACCGCATGGGAAAAAAAAATATTCTTCTAAATCTTTGATCGGGGGCGGTAAGCGCCCTCGCACCGATGCCTTACAAACCGTGCTATTGAACACGCCAAACAACACACCAAAGTTCATTGTCTTGACTAGTGCTGGCCCTGAGCACACTCGTTTAGGTAAAATGTCGCCCTTTTTCATCGAAAAAGCGGTTGCATCACTTTCGCAAAATGTGACAGAGATCAAACGCATGAGGTCTGGCGACTTACTCCTCAAATGTGTATCCGAAAGGGATAGCAACACTATTCTGAACGCGACAGAGATGATGGGGGCACAAGATCTCCGCGTCTCTACATAAGACCCTGAATACATGCCGAGGCGTCATTTCCCTGTCTTAACTGATCGATGTGCCAGCTGAAGATATTCTGATGAACTTGAAAGACCAACAAGTTATAGATGTCCGCAAGATAAAAATCAGACGAAACAACGAATATATCACCACTAGGAACGTTATACTTACGTTTGACACACCGGTGCTACCTGAGAAGCTTAAGGTGGGGTACCTAACAACCGACGTTAGGCCTTACATATCCGACCCTCTTCGTTGCTTTAAGTGCAACCGCTTTGGACACGGTGCAGGTGCATGTACAGGCCGCCCCTGCTGCGCGCGTTGTGGGCAGGAGGGACACGAAACAAAGGAATGTGATCAGGCCGAACATTGTGTCAACTGTTCTGAGAACCACCCCTCCTATTCTCGGTCTTGTCCAAAATGGAAAGCCGAAAAAGAGGTTCTACATATTAAGGTGACACTTAATATAAGTTACATTGAGGCAAGAAAAAGGGTATCACCATTTTTGTTCGGAAACAAATCTTATGCAGACAAGGCTAAGGAGAAACCAAGAATGATAACACGCGCAACACAAACACAGGTACAATCCACCAAAACGCAAACTGACATCACACCCACTGTCTTACCAGCTACATCCATGACGCCACCTGAAGCTGTGGTGTCACATCTGTCATCGTCCTCCGTGGAGAAAATCTCTATGGATTGTGACGATGACTCGAGCTCGGAACCCTCATTCGTGAGCACGAGCTCACGATCACAGAAAAAGACTGTCAATGGTTTGTTTGCCAGTGGTTCGCTCCCAGACATCTCTGACAGGAACTGGCAGAGGCTAGGAAGAAAACCCTTCGACAGAAAGTAACTGCGCCAAAAAAGTAGGAAATGCTAGCACAGTCCTCTGCTTCGAGGTACTTAGATTTAATCTTTTTTCTCTTTCTTTCGTACATTATGGGCCAAACAATCCTCCACTGGAACTGTCGGGGTCTTGTTGCAAATGTCGTTGACATAAAAGACCTCTTCGAGGAACATAGCGCGGTTTGTTTTTGCTTACAGTAGACAAATTTACACCCACAAAGCATAAACCCCTTTCGAAGATACACCGTTTTCAGAAAGGATCGTTAAGGGTGCGCGAGCGCATCGGTAGGTGTGGCTGTCATTGTCCCGCAGTCTGCACCTGCAAGGGCCGGACCCCTGGTAACGAACCTAGGGGCTGTTGCCGCTCAAGTATGTCTCGAACGGGTAATTACTGTCTGCTCTCTGTACTTACCGCCAGCAGAAAACGTAGACCAAGCAGAGTTTGAACAGTTATGTGATCAGCTTCCTCAGTCCTTCATGATTCTCGGGGACCTTAACGCCAATAATCCGCTGTGGGGCAGCTCAAGGCTTGACAGTCGTGGCAAGCTAATTGAAAGGGTTTTACTTTCAAAGCAGCTCTGCCTTTTGAACACTGGTCTCCCAACGTACATAAATTCTGCCATTCAGACATTTTCACCCCTAGATATTTCTTTGTGCAGCCCCTCTCTGTATTATAATGTCAATTGGGATGTGCAAGCAAACCCTCGCGGTAGCGACCATTTTCCAGTTGTACTTAGATTTCCTGGTCCATTTAACGCCTCGATTTAACGTTTCCCACGCGGATTGGAGTAATTTTAAGAAAACAGTCGATTTGTCATATCTGTCTCTTCAGAGAGGAGATATTGAAGGAGCAAACAGAGTGGTGACTGATGCGATCACAAATGCAGCTGTTCTATCCATTCCACAAATGTCTGGGAACCTGCCAAAGCGCTCCAAGCCTTGGTGGAACACCGACTGCAAGGATACGCGGAAGGAGCAAACTCGGGCATGGAGTATCTTTCGCAAATATCCAACCACAACAAACCTAATCCGGTTTAAAAAGGCTATAGGGTAAAGCCCGTTGGACACGGCGCCAAGCCAAAAAAGCGTCGTGGAAGGATTTTGTCTCAAGTCTGAATAACAACACACCTTCAAAGGTAATTTGGGACAGGCTCCGAAAAGTAAAAGGCGATTATGCTAGTTTGTATGTTCCTCTACTACAAGTAAATGGCGTTGTGTGCCAAAACGTGCAAGAACAGGCAGACGCCCTTAGAGAACACTTTCAGAGCATATCGAGCTCTTCACATTATAGCGCTGACTTCATTAAAATCAAGGAACAGTCAGAGGAGCAGACCATCCCCCCTGGATCTGGCAATGGGTACTACTTATAACTCCTTACTTACAATGACAGAACTGAGGGCCCTATCACGCAGAAAGGTTACTGCACCAGGTCCAGATCATGTGACATACAACATGCTAGAAAACCTATCCAATTCCTCGTTAGAATGTGTCTTAGATTTCTTCAACACCGTATGGCGAGAAGGATCACTTCCTTCTGGTTGGAAAGTAGCAACCATAATCCCGCTGTTGAAGCCAGGAAAGGATTCATCAGATCCATCTAGCTATAGGCTCATAGCGCTCACAAGTTGTTTGGGAAAAACTTTTGAACGCATGGTCAACAACCGCCTCATATATTTTTTAGAGGAATATAACTGCTTGGATCGATACCAATGTGGCTTTAGGGCTGCACGGTCGACACCGGACCAGCTTTTGCGCCTTGAAACAACAATTAGGGAGGCTTTTGTAAGAAGTAGGCATTGTGTTAGTGTATTTTTTGACCTGCACAAGGCCTATGACACCACATGACGGTACGGTATTGTTCGAGACTTGTATGCAATGGGACTTCGCGGTCGCATGCTGCGCTGTGTTTTGACCTTCCTCGAAGGGAGAACCTTCGGAGTCCAGAAGGGAACAACACTGTCCCGACAATTTGTACAGGAGAATGGTGTCCCACAGGGGTCAGTTCTAAGTGTCACGCTCTTTATCGTGAAAATGAACTCAACAGCAAAAGTAATTCCTCCTTCAATTAAGTACTCGTTGTACGTTGATGACGTGCAGATTTCCTATTGCTTTTCAAATGTGTCTGCATGCGGGCACCAGCTCCATCTGGCAATCAACAGGTTAGTGAAGTGGTCAAATGAAAATGGCTTCCAGTTCTCTCCTGAAAAGACTGTCTGTGTCCACTTTTCGAGGCTTCGGGGAGTTTTCCCTGAGCCAGCTTTGAAGTTGCGCAGCCACTCAATTAATGTACAGCCTGAGCATAATTTTATCGGGCTCATCTTTGACAAAAAAAACTGACATTTCTGCCACACATGAAACAACTCAAGAATAAGTGCATTAAATCCCTTAGCATTCTAAAGGTACTTTCACACCGGTCCTGGGGAGCAGGTCGCAAAGTACTGAACCGCATCTACATCTCCACTGTCCTTTCTAGATTGGACTATGGATGTGCTGTTTATGGATCGGCTCGACCAACTGCTTTGAAGATACTCGATCCGATACATCACCAGGGACTACGCTTAGTCCTTGGTGCATTCAGAACATCGCCAGTGGAGAGTTTGTATGTCGAGTCGAACCACTGGTCACTCGCAAGACGGAAGTTTTTTCTTAGCGCCACATATGCACTTAGGGTTCGGTGTTACCCCCAACATCCAGCGCTCGAATGTGTGCAGGACACTCAATACAAGCAACAATTTTTGAATAGACGGTCACCATCACTTCTTTTTTGTATGCGCATCTCTCAGGAAGTTAAACGATGCAACTTTGCTGAATACGATTACAAGGTCATGGAATTTAACCAAAGGCTGCCTCCATGGCAACCACCTCCAAGTTTCAACAAATCACTAACAAAATTCAAGAGATCTGACATTTCGCAGGCTGTTTTGTTACAAGAATTCCTTCATCTTAGAGAAAGCTTCAGCAAGCACACAGAGTTTTACACTGACGGTTCAAAAACCAGCACAGGGGTTTCGTGCGCCATGGTTACGGGTTCACACACGAGCTCGCACCGTCTCAGAACCAGCATGTCCATTTTTACTGCAGAAATGTATGCGATAATTTTAGCACACAAGTACATATTGCACAATGAAATTACATCATCTGTAGTACATACAGATTCTCTGAGCTCACTGCAAGCTATTTGTAACTTGCACCCAACTAAGGACTTGCTTGTTCACCATGCGAAGTGTTTAGCGAGTATGATCTCGGAGAGGTCTTATAATCTGATGTTCTGTTGGGTACCCAGCCATGTCGGGATACCTGGTAATGAGAGAGCTGATAGTGTTGCCACAAGTGTACTAACTGAAGATATAACCCCTCTTGAGGCCCCGATCCAGGATATTAGACGGGCATTAAGAAACGTCATCAATGATCAATGGCAGATATTTTGGGACACGCAGGATAAAAATAAGTTACATCCTGTCAAGCCTAATCTCGGGAGAAACTCATCTCCACTTCCAAACCGTCTGCATGAGGTGGTACATTGTCGGCTAAGGTTGGGTCATACATTCCTTACTCACGGGTACTTGTTGCGGCGTGAGGACGCCCCGGAGTGTGACCACTGCGGGGGGGGGGGGGGCGCTTTCTGTTATGCACATCCTCATTACATGTCCATCCTATGAAGATGTTCGTCAACGTCACTTCTATCGATTTTACAGATATTGTTTACCGTTTCACTCGGCCCTTTTGCTGGGTGATGAGGCTGAATTACTTTTTACAGCTGTGTATGAATATTTCAAGGACATCCAGCTAATTGGTCTTTTGTAATCTCATACTGTTATTTTAGTCATTTTATCATGTGTGGTAACTGTCTCCGGTAGTTCTTAAATAATCATCTCTGATTTTACTCTTGCCATCGTACATACCGTTGCCTAGCGCTCTATAGCCTCGGTAGCTTTTGCGCCAATAAACCCTAATTATCATCATTATCATCATCACAATTTCACAACTTTGCCGAAATAAAGTCTTCAATCCCCTTTGAAACAAATTCTGTTGACTGCAAGCTTGCCTGCCAAGCCTGCGCCGGGGGAGAGGGGAAGCAGTAAAGAGAGGGGAAGCAGGACGCGGGGAGGTGGAAACGACCGGGAAAGGAGGAAACTGTGAAGCATAAAACAGACGCCACTTTTGTGGCTTCAACTAGAGTCACTAAATAGGGGTACAGAGTATCGCATTCCTTTTCCACGCGGAAGCCGCCGTCCGGTGTCCGCGATTGGGCCGATCGTGTCACGTGGTTTCTCCTTCCAAGAACTCGTCATCATGTTGAATCCCCTCCATCCAAAACCGGTTTCCTCTGTTGCGAGCTGGCTCGCCTGCGCGCTGTTCACCGGTGGAGAAGGGAGCGGTTGCCGTCCCATTGCAAGGCGACGCAGCCGCACCGGACCCAAGATGGTGGTCTCGCTCGCCGGCGTGGCTCAGTGTCGCTACTCTGCTCCCTATTTAGTGGCTCTAGCTTCAACGAGGGAAACCACGTGATGCGACGTCATTCCCCGCGCTTTCGCGTGGTCTCTACGTAGAGACTCCAAAATTACCGTTTTTCGGGTGTCGGTAGAAGACACGATAGAAGATCCATTTCTAAGAGTGTATGTGTAGAGTGGGTGGGATATAAAAGTTATTTTCTCGCCTTTATCAAAAAGTACCTTATTAATTTTTTATACGATTTAGTATAGATATTGATCTGTCATCTCCATCTATTTGGATTGTTCTCGGCCGACCGTTTCATTTTCAAAAATGGCGTTGAAAACCGCCGACCTTCCCAAAAGTACGGCATTTGGGATTAAATGGGGAAAAAGTATTGTGGGGTCGACCTTCAAAAGATGTGATTTTGAAGTATGGAAGGTCCGGAACACGCTAAATTTATTTGTCCCTTCCAGCTTGTGTGGAAAGTGCCCTTAGCAAGGCGCAAATTTGTAAGAAATAGCGCCAAAAAGCAGCCCTGTTTCGCTGGCCGAAAATCAATCACCAAGGAAGAACTTGATACTGGCAGAATGTTAGGGCAACGCTCTTACATTCTATGTCACTAAAGTCCACCTAGACGGAAAACCCTGCTCAGTAGGTAACTTTTTCGTAGCTTTCGTATGTTTTCCGCGATTCTGACGAACTTTGACCCCGCCTAAATCGACAACGGTTCAACATTACCCAGTAAAACTCGGGAAAATGCCTTTATTTGCAATAAGGAGTCCATAATAATTTTTGGAAGCAAAACTGAGGGAGGTCGAGCACGACCTTTGGGTGATTTGGCCTGGAATGACCCAAAAGTGGAACGTCGCCTTCATTGCGTACGGCTTAATGACGTGAGAGGCGAATACTTTTATTGATAAGCTTCCTCCTCACTGGCAATGATGGACAACTAGCACTGCCAAACAGCTAACGTCATATTGCGCATATCTAACAGAATAGTCATGAAGTAAAAAAAAAGTGTTCTCTAGTTCTCTTGCTCCATACTTCCATAGGTAGCTCTCCTGCTTGATGACAATACATCCAGTTAGGTAGTTCGCATGCTTGATGACAACATACACCCCGGTTTTCAGCAAATCAGGGGAAAGAACGATGTCACTGGGGATGACGTTAAATGGGCACAAAAATGCAAAAAACAACTTTCTGTGAAATGAAAGTCAATGTTTCAATTATTATAATGCAAGCAAAATTAGTTCACACAGCGCTACGGTTTGGAAGAAAAACGTAATGAAAGCAGGGCCATCTTCCAGGGCCAGGGCGGCAACGAATGGGATCCCCGGGAGGCGGGATTGGCGGCATCCAATGAGAAGCGCGTTAGAAGCGCGTGCATAGCTATCCTCGCCGTGTAGATTTGGAATGGGTGCAATCGTAGTGTTCCGTACATGCGCGGCGTGATGCGCTCTACTGCATTTTTCAATACCGATTCACTGAATTGTAGCCCACAACAGTTCTCGCAAATGTTCCACCGACAACGCCAGTCCGGATTCGCAACGCGCACTATGTTTTTCACAGAGACTGCGTCATGGCGTGGGTCGCGCGTGCACGCTCAACATGGACTAAAAACACCGATGCACGAGCTGAAACGACATTCACTGCTTAACGCCGAAGCAAGAAAGAATCAGGTATAATTTCGATTGTAGCTCCGTAACGGAACCAATGTTTTGAGTTATGATAACAAATACGAAATTGACATAGCGTGCAACGTAATTTGAAGTAAACTTGTTTTCGCATTTTAGTGCCCCTTTAAGCAGTAACCGCTGGTGTAGCAATAGGCGAGACAAGCAGTCGAGACGTGTGTCAACATTGCCAGAGAGGCTTTAGTGGCCTAGAGAAAACAAGGTACAGCAAAGAACGCCACGCGAGACGCGATGGCGCGCAGAGGAAGTGCCGGACAGAAACAAAAAAACGAAACCTAATGCCCCAAACAGCTAACGGGATATTGGCATCGCTCCATGTGTCGTGTGCACTTCGGAGCTCCGTGGCGTCGCATACTTGCCGGATTTTCACCCCATTTAAGACGAGTCATATTGTCCGCTCGGTTCGCAGACGTGTCGTACTTTTCCTTCCATCTTCTCCCAGAGAAAAAAAGTGCCTCCGCCCCATGCGCTTATTACGCTCCGACGTTACTTGGGTCACCGCTACTGCCATAGCAACTTGGTTCTCGATGAACAATGCTTGCGGCTCCAGTACAAAGTTCTCTTCGCTGAGTTCCTCCGCTAAATGTTGCAGCCACAGGACCTCCTTTGTTGCATCGGACATCGCTTGGTACTCGGTCTCTACTGTTGACGGAGCTGTTGACCGTTCCTTTCGACTGCTCCTGGAGATTGCTGCTCCGGCTAATGTAAAAATATAACCGCTGAAGGAGCGTCTATCCGCTTTGTCGTTCGCCCAATCCGCGTCTCAATATGTCTCCACGGCTTTCCTGCTCCTTATAAAGGTTAGTGCGCATCGTTGGGTCTCTTTCACTGACCGTAAAACGTGCTTCACTCCATTCCAATGCTCCGTTGTGGGATTTGCATTCGAATTGACTCAGATACAAAGCTACAAATTCCAAATCTGGTCTCGTGCCTCCAGCGAGGCGAAGCAAAGGACGAACTGCCTTACGGTATGTGTGGCACAAATCCACTGGACCCAAATACGTCCAGAAAGTCTTCGGCATACCCGGACTGATCCAGGGTCAAACTCCCATGAGCTCCACGCTGCATTCTCATAGAGAGAATGTGGTTAATATCGCCGATACCTTTGATATCAAAGGTGGCTCCAGTGCTGTGTTTGAGCTTTCTTGTTTTGTCTTCATCCACCGCAATGATCAAGATGTCATCCACATACACTCCAATGACGATACCTTCCAAGTTGTCGAAACTGATACAGGGATCCACTTTCAACCTGGTTAAGCCACGCTCTTGAGAAACTTGTCATGTCTCACATTCCATGCACTCCTGGAGTGACGTAACCCGTATAAACTACTAATCAAAAGGCAGACGTCATTTCTTTTTCGTTCAAGAAACAGCGCTGGTTGCTGCATGTAGATGCGTTCTTCCAAGAACCCGTTCAGGTAGACGGCCGTAATTTGGTGCGGAGACCACCCTCTTTCGACTGCTGAAGCCAAAAGTACACACTCTAAAAACAGTGACACTTAAGTGACACACGAAACTGCCGTGACACTTTTGAGCGAGCCCAAACCTGGATTTGAAAAGCCTCACACGGCTAACTTAGTCCCTATCCACCAACAGGAAACGTGTTAACGCTTCGCAGCGAGGTGAGTGAGGTGTTATAGCTGATTAACGCAAGTCTGGGAGGGCGCGTGACACAGACTGTACATATTTGGAGTATCGTATTTAAAATACTGTATTTAACTACATTTTTTGGGTACTTGTTTGTCCTTTATTTCAAATATATTTTATGGTATTTTCTGCTCAATACTCTAATTACGTATTTTGGATCTGCCTCTCAAACTTTTTGTGTCTCGTCTTTCCGTTATCTTGCTTGTTCAGTAGAAATTTCCTGAGTCCCTCGGACTTGACCCGGACATTGGCCCTTCTTGAAAGTCTCCATTTAGAGATCTTGCACTGTGTGTACTAACCCTTGGCAGTGAGGGTTCTATTATGTGTGACCTGACGCGGTGACGCCGAATTCTGACCTCGCCGGGCAGGGATCTGCTAGAAATTTGCTTTGTTCTGGGTGACATTTACTTAGTGGAGTTATGTGGTATCTCTTTGTCATCTTTTTAGGACTTGTGTTTAAATGACTCCTGTCACACAGCGGTGGGTTGCGTAGTGTGCGGGGTTTAGGTGATTCATGTCACATAGCGGCGACTTGCCGCACTGACCAGAGACTTTTTGCGTTCAAGGGTAAATAGTAGCTCAAATACTTTTTGAAGTATTTGTACTCTATCCTAATTACTTTAATTTTCATGTATTTATACTCTTTCTTAATTACATTCTAAAGTTAGTATTTATTATCCTATCTTAAATACATTTTTAAGTGTCTTGTACATGTCTGGTGTGACACTTGAGTTGTGACACTTGCCGCATGCGGCCGTTGCCAGTGGCACACGGTTTGATATTTTCGCTGTTTGAACGCTCCGAATCTCTATGTTTTCTCATTCAGCTAGCAACAATGGGCACGCCTTGGCCAAGCCCCCACAGCTCCCCTTCTTCGCGGCTCTAAAAAATGTTTGCACGTCATAAACACGTGGTATTACCCCGTCAGGCATCATAGAGAAGAGAGAGAAGTGGCAGCGGCGCCTCGACGATGTCAGTTGACAGCGCCGCATTCATCGCATTCAGCGCATTGTTCAAAGAAAAGTCTGTTCTCCTGCTAGAAATGGTCCTCGATTGAAGATTCAATTGGATATCATTCAGACAAACACCATTGAAAAATCCACTGAAATTCCAATTCCCAATAGATGATTTGGAACAAATATTATATTATACACAACTGGTGTTGGTCTCAATGAAAACTCTCTGTAGAATTAAATGGGGTCCAATTCGCGACACACTGAATAGCACCCATACAAACTGACTGGAGGTCAGTCTTACTTCCCATTGAGCCAACGTTGATTGCGTCTTCCCTCCGTAGGAGAGTGTGAACGTGTTCGCCTAAGCTACTGCAAAGGTTGCTTGTGTCCAGTTTGTCCGTGATATTCCCCTATTGTGTGTGTTGTGATCAAGCAGCAGAGCTATCTATGGAGGTAGGCTGTTGCTACGTCTGATGTGTGTGTACTGTCCTCAAACAAGAGAACTAGCTATGAAGGTAGCCTCTTTTACACACACGCTATCATACGTACCAGATAACAACGCTCCAAAGGGAGATTGCTTTTTGTACGTGCCATACCCTGCGAACAATCCTGAAACTCCGGAATAGTCGATACGGGGGAGCAGTACAGTCCTAGTGGGCTTCCTAGAACTTTATATGCCACTCACCTGGATCATGATCAAAGAGTCGAGTCGCTGTAAACCAGGGACGACAGCACTCCACATACCCAAGTAATGACTGGACTAATCCAGTCCAGACTGACTGGATGATATGTGCACGCAGCCCTGCTCTCACTGCCTGAAAAATAGCCATGCTCCCAAAATCTGGGCCACCAAAGGCCAGCCGGCACCGGCGAATCCAAATTTGGAAGTTAATATGCGAAATCAGCAATGCTAGTTCTTCCGCTCTGCGCGTACGGCCGGCTACGGCTCCAGGTACCTTATGGTAGCTCAGTCGACGGCTGGGGGCCCAAATGTTTGCGCCACCCTACTCCACAGTAAAAGCGGAGTACGGCATCGCCAAAAACAATCTTCTGCAGTCTCAGATATACCACAAGACAGACAACCGTCCGTGCGACAAATCCGAAAGCGGTGCAAACGTTCACGCAGCGGGAGGACACCATGGGCCAGCTTCCACTGGAGACTAGTGCGCCGTGCATCACGCCAGCCAGTAGTGATAAGCCGTCAAGGGAATTTCGTTGGCACTGCTGGCGCTGCGGGACCCGGACGTATTTCCCTCTAGGCGGCGTAAAAGTCACAGACGCTCCAGAAGGAAATGTTTTCACCTAGGCATCGGGCACCCAAGTTCCGCACAATAGCAACACAAATACAAAAATAAGCAGGGAGTACTTCCGCTCTCGGGCGAAGCTCGTGACTTTCTAGGAACCACCCAGCGCGCGTACCCTACGAAATACTGCACTATATTGCGTAGGCCGGGTGCTGTGACGCACGGAGCACCTCAAAAAGAATACGCGATTGAAGCGCCAAGCACTTTTCTGGCGCAGCTGGTACTCCAAAGCCACACAGTTCACGGCCTCCGTGTTGTTGAGACCTACCGACCCATTCAGTGGATCCGCCCCAGGGAAAGCCGAACGCGTGTCGTGCGATAGCAGCTTGTACTACCCGTGCCCGAACAGTGATCGGCAGGTCAACAAACTTAAGCTAACGCAGCATAGCACTACAGCTGCTGAATTCTCGAGGCCGGTTGACAGTTGAGACCCCTGCACTGTCAAAAACAACACCTAGGATTTTAACCTGAGGCCTTGTATCGCCAACTGTAGGATGGGACAAGGCGTAGCCTGCCCACATCACGTTTCAAAAATAGACCACAACTTGAATAGACAGGAACTTGAAACGGCGCGGCAGAGCTTCGCTAAACATTCAAGAGCAGCTGATATATGTATTGGCATCATCGTGGAAGACCAGCCATATTGGCTGGCTCCCTTTAACGCAACAAACGCACTAGTCTACAACCATCGCAATGCCAACACCCAAAGACGAGCTCACGGCAGGTCTGGGATTGATGTACGTGCTAGATGCCACCTCGCAACAAACCAAAACTCACGGAGAGTTGCTCGTGGGACAGCAGCACGAAGGATATTAGAAACGGATGACATACCTACCATTGCTTTCTTCGAAGACGGTCGCTGATGTTTGCCACCGCCAACCAAACTGGACGGCCCCAAGAACTGCTCTCTCCCTGTATAACACCCTACGGATGCCCGCTCTGACCCTGTTCAGTACCTCAACGGCGGTGCGAGCACGGCCACCGTGCACAGCTATGCAGCGTGCTATCCAGACCTGGTAGTTTATTTCTACCGCCAGGAGTACAAACTGGCGTCTATCGCAGACCGGAACTGGGAGCGAGCTCAGTAACTGGACCGTAATCCACCGAATGAACGGAATGCCGTAAAGCACCTCAGCCTTGTGCCACGAAAAATCGGGGAGTAGACAGTTGCGAAAAGCGTGCTCCGACGTTTCAAAGGAAGGACAGAAAGGGCAAAAAGGCCTGGTCAAACCAAAGCGGGACAACCTGTCCCTGAGAGGTAAAACGTCGTGAGCAAGACGCCACTGCAAGCTTGCACGGCGCGCATCCAACCAGCCGGCCGTAATATGAAGCCACGCGATCGGGCGAGGCACAGCCGAGCTCGCCGTCGGAAGGAGCTCCAGAAGAGCGGCATAAAACTGCTTGACGGACCAGACAAAGAAATCCTCCGACGGGAATGATGCGCGTAAGCGACGGACGTTCAAAACGTACTCTCTCAAGTGCGAGGCCACAAACTCAGAGCGCGGTCTATTCTGCACAAGCGGGCGAAACAGACGTACGTCTGGACCTAAGCAGTATTGCAGGAGATCGTGGGCGGGGTGGCCAGGTTCATTAAGGCCGTCGAAAATTGCCTTTATCCCGAGCGCAAGACACTTGATTTTTACGTGCGGAACCCGCAAACCGCCAACCTCTCTCGGCTGGTACATACGTGCACGGGATACCCACTCAGCTCCGTTGCCCCAGATGAACCGAAAGGCCGTACGAGTTGCTGCAAGGAAAACCTGACGACGAGGAAGGCAAACTGTCCCGTGATACCAGTACTTGCTCAGGAACCACGACGCACCCAGGCGAGCTCTACAGGTGATAGGGAGCACTAGGCCCCTTAAATCCGTGAGAACCGAGACGCTGCGCTCGTGAACACGCAACCAAGAAAGAGAAGAGACCCCAGTCCTGTTATAGTGAATACCGAGAATCCGCACCTCATTCCTAACAGGGATCCCGAATGGAGACGGACAGGAGGGAGTGACATTAATGAACAGCGCAGCGCTTTTTTCTCTGTTGATTCGCGCATTCGATACTCGACCGTATCTCTCCAAAATAACGAGAACACGACCTATCGAGTCCTCGTTACTGAGCATTAAGGAGAGGTCGTCCGCATTCGCGAAAAGAGGGAGGTTCCACGAGCCTGGCAAGGGAAACATAACGGGTCGAAGGCAGGTTGCTAAGGTTTCTAGGGGAGGACTAAACACCATGGCATACAACGCCGGGGACAAAGGACAGCCTTGCCGCACACCGGTCATGATGGGGAACCTACCGGAGACGCCCCCGTTCACGCCGACCACGGCAGAGGAATCTCTGTATAGGGCCTTAATCCAGCCCACCACTACGGGAGGAAAGCCAGCCACCTCCAGCACACGGAACATATACCCATGATGCACCCTGTCAAACGCCTTATTCTGGTCAAAAGACACCAGTACAGCGGGTTGCTGACGGCTGTGCGCCCAGTAGATGGCGTCACGCAGGGCCTGTGTGTGCAAGTTGATTGACCGTCCAGGAACAGCACAGACCTGACAGGGGGGAACTACAAGACCCAGGACTAAGGAAATTCTACGCAGAATTGCGGTCGAAACTATCTTGTAGTCCGTATTAAGTAGGGAAACAGGCCGATACGCATTCGGGTCCCGCTTCCTAGACGGGTCTTTGCATAGTAATGTTACCACACCCTCTCGCATGGACGGGCAGAGGAGGCCGTCCGCCAAACAGCCATTCAATAACGCTGTCAGCGGGCCAGAGAGCGTACGCCAGAAGCACTTATAGAATTCGGCGGGGAGACCATCGGAGCCGGGAGACCTTCCAGTTTGCAGGGCCTTAACGGCGGCCGTATACTCGTCCAGAGTAAACGGACCTGCGCTAAGGACGAAGTGCTTGTGAGTCGGCAGAAAGCTTTGCGTTTCGTCATCAGCAGGCACGACTGCGCCGTACAAGGCGGCGAAGTGGTCACGTAAGAGAAGCTGACATTGTGATATTGTTAGTGCGACGACAGCCGAAAACGCGGTCTTTAAGTTCCACTGCTACATATCGTCAGTTCTAGTTATCCAACTTTGCCGGTGTGGTGAAAGCTTAACAATAAACGTGTTAAGGCGAGTTCCCACATATAGCGCTTCCCTACATAGTGCTAGAAAATTTCGCTATATTTTCGTCCTCACATTGCTGTGAAGCGCAATAAAACCACTCTTGTCGCAGTAGAGCCCGGTCAACTTTTGCAGCGCTATCTTGAGCGTTGAGTCTGCTTTAACCAATCGTGAGCTTCTTTCGGCCGCGACGTCGCGGGGTTTGAGTTGCTTCCGATCACACGAAGCAGCAAGGCGGGAAGGCAACGACGACGACGACGACGTGAAAATGACCACGAGTTTCACCTGCCCGTGCATATGGCGACGGATGGCGGTTTGGATACTACAGTTCGGTATAGCGATCACAGCATCGATAGTGTCGTCCGCGTCCATGCTACAGATATCCGGCGCGGACACTAAGCAATCTCGATGGTACCAGTGCAACGAGATATCCTGCGACTGCAGCAGGATACCGCTCTGTGCTCGATAGTATGTGAGAACGGCAACCGGCAAAACAGCGCTGGATTTTGAGGGCTATTTTCTAGCGCTATACAGTCAAGCACTGTAAGTGAGAACTGGCCTTTAGCCTCTCGCGTTACTTATTGGTACGTCTCGCGTAGACGGTCCGTTTTTGTGAACTGAAATAAATTTTGATCATGGTGCACCCTTAAAATGAACTTCACCACATAGCAAGCACCTAGTGAACCTCATCTCCAGTGACATCGTTCTTTCCCCTGATTCGTTGAAAACGTGCGTGTACGCTTTTTTTTTCTTACTTGGTGACAATACGCCATTTTTATGTCACAAAATTATCGTACGCCGTTCGTTTCGCATCAAGTCAACGTAGAGAACGTTGCCATACGGGATGGTTGTGGTGGTGACGTTTACTAGGAAAAGAAATCTGCAGCAGTCTGCGTGCTCAGAATAGTGGGAACAGTTCCATTTTTAAGGGAGGGGACGAAAAGATCAACCTAATAGCAAATGAAAAGGAAAGAAGGAGCAGAAGTGATGGAAGGAAGATGGGATATTCCACCTTGTCGAAATAGATACAGGGATCCGCTTTCGACCTGCTTTACCCCAAATTC
The DNA here is from genome assembly GCF_037126465.1 of Ornithodoros turicata. Taxonomy (NCBI): domain Eukaryota; kingdom Metazoa; phylum Arthropoda; class Arachnida; order Ixodida; family Argasidae; genus Ornithodoros; species Ornithodoros turicata. The sequence goes on from NC_088207.1 coordinate 4,919,813, forward strand.
TTGAGAAACTCGCCTGGTCTCACATTCCACTGCCTGTCTGCTGGCCTGACGTAACCCGTGCAAACTCCAGGCAGAGTTTAAAAGGCAGACGTCATCACTATTTTCTTCATGAAACACGTCTGGTAAAAGCTCCAGAACCGAGTCTGGTATTCCCAAAACACTCTGGGCCTACGCCCTTGTATCTCCCGGTCTTTTTATCGATTTTTTTTGGCCGCGCATTCAAAGACAAGGCCCACCCGAGGGCGGATCGCGTTATCTAAGGGCCCCTCTCAAAAATCTGAAAGACCAGATCGCTTTCACCTCCCTCCACCGCTACACGGAGTTAATGGGAGACCTGAAGAGCAACGAAACATATGGGAGGTGGTTCCTTGCCGGGCGGTCGACATGTCATCAAAAGCAAATAGGTCTCCCGATCTAGACGGTTATAAAGTCAGGCTGGTCACGTGTGGCTTCTCCCAGGTTGAAGGAATTGACCTCAAGGAGACATTTTCGCCAGTAGTCAAGCTGAAATCGGTTCGAACACTCTAAAAATGTGGCACTTTTGTGACGCGTTGCTAGCGTCACTTTTTGCAAGCAAGTGACTCTTTGCTCAAGTGTCACTTTCAGACGCTTTGCGTTGCTTTTCGAAGAATGTGTCACGAGAGTTCTCACAGGAAGTGTCAGGAGCAAGATCACGCACTTTAAAAGCGGAGGTGGTGGTGGTGACGGTTGTTGGTGAGGGCTCGCCGTTGTCGGCCTCACAGAGCTGGGCAACGTCACCACTGACGTCCAGGGGGAATGTGCGTCCGTTGCCGACTTCTAAGGGAACTGTGCCGACATGTGTCTCAAAGCGTCTGAGGAAAACCCAGGAAAAACCCCAGACGGTACAGCCGGCAGCAGAACTTCACCGCATTGCACGCCAAGGGCCAACCATGGTACATCATGATGCATTTTAGACTGTTCATTAGCTGAAAACGGGAGGCGTACGCCTTGTTGGGACATTTAAGTAGCTATGTTAAGTGTCCCGAAAAGGTTTATCCTTCCGCTTTCAACAAATCAGCAGCGATAAAGGTATCAACCTGTAGAATGGTTGGCATTCGACGTGCTACGCGATGAAGTTCTGTGTTTAGTGTGCAGGTGGTCTCACGGGATCACGATGGCGGTGGTGGTGCTGGTGCTCTGTGGTTCCTCCTTTTCTCTACGCTATTAAAGGCTTCTGCGACGACGTTGACACATGTCTCGACTGTTTGTCTCTCGTACTGCTCCACCTGTGCTTACTGGTTAACAACATGCCCAGTGACATTGTTCTTTCCGCTGATTTGCTGTTTGTTGTAAACCACGGTGTATATGGTCATCAAGCATGCAAACTACCTAATGAGGTATATTGTCACCAAGGAGGAGAGCTACCTATAAAGGTAGTCCCCTTTTGACAGATACTAACTCCACATTACAATGCCACAAGCTAGATGTGCGTTGTCATCAAGCAAGAGAACTAGAGTGTTTTGTCGACAAGCACGACAGCTACCAATGGATATATGGATCAAGAGAACTAGATAACACTTTTTTGTTGTATGTGTTGCATGTATGTGCAATATACAATTAGCTGTTTGGCAGTGCTAGTTATCCTCCATTGCCGGTGTGGTGGAACCTTAACAATAAAAGTATTCACCTCTCACGCGAGTTAGCGGCACGCGATGAAGACGACGTTCTACTTTTGACAACGGAAATAAACGTTGGTCATGGTGCATCCTTAAAAATTAACTTCACCACATAGCACGCCACCTAGCCAACTGTAGCTGCGCTACAATAAACGAGGTCCGACACAAGTGATGACCGAGGGAAGAATAATGTTTTAATGAACTGCGGGTGCGGTCGACACCTACGCTCGAGGTAAGAACTCGTGGGGCCACAAGCGATGTCAATGATAGTGAAGTTGACCGCTACACAACCATCGTTCCCCAGTGACATCTTTCTTTCCTCTGATATACTGAAAACGAGGCGTACGCATTTTTTTCTAACTTCATGATAATAACGTTAGAAAACAAAACGAAGGAAAGCAACAAAGCAAAACAAAACAAAAGGATCGACAAAGGAAAGAGCAGCCTCTACCGCCATCGCTAATGTGAAATGGAAACTTCGCTCAGCGGCCACAAAGGCCAGATAAAACAAGGCAAGCGCGAAAGACCACAGGCCCACCGCCACCAGAAGTGCCTCCACCGCCTTCAAGTGTGTGGACTACTAAAGAGCATGCCGAATGGTACAAGTCTACCCCGGCACCCAGTGCCACCAAGCAAACTGATCCCTCGCCCAGACACAAGGGATGAGCCCACAACAGGTCTCCTTGGTCCTCTAGATCTTTCATTTTGTGCTGGCAGCATTTAGAAGTATTGCTGTGTCTTTCACACTAGCCCATCAACTTCACGAGGCAAAGCAGGGTCTAGCATTGGAACCTCAGTTGCTGAGGACGATTACGAAAGCCATGGATAAAAAGTACAGCACTGCAATGAACATCAGAGACGACTCAGTGCCGTGAGAAACTTTTTGTTACGTTACGGGTGGTCCATTCGACTCTTGCTCCACAGGAGGTAGTGGCCAATCTGCTCCACAGGAGCAGCGGAATCTGACACGAGATGCCTGACTGACGAATCTGAAGAATGTGAATGAATGTGAAGAATCCGACGAGATGCCGCACGACGGGCAAGGATGGATATGGAAGCGGTCTAGCCACGGAGCCGAAGGTCACCACGAGCCAGTTTCCACTGGAGACTCGCCGGACGAGCATCCATCCAGCCAGCCGTAATACGTCGCCAGGCACTCCCGGAAGGAGGACCCACATCACCAGGCAAGGAGGGAACCAGCAGTGCCTCCATGAGTGCGGCGTAGAAATCTCTGGCTTCCCAGAGAGAGACGACAGCGTCCAGGGACATCTCGCGTACGCATCAGACGGCAGCTATGCAAGCAGCGAAACGGGCGGGAAGGAGCTTCTGCTCTCTGACAGCTGTCAGTGGTATCGATGAACCACCGGACAGCATGATGGAGGAAATAGTGCACCAAAGCGCACGCTGGATGATCAGGACTGTGAAGCACCTCAAAGATAGCACGAATCTGAAGTGATAGACATCGCTCCGTGATATTGTGAGACATCGCTCTCAAGTGAGTAAGAGATCTCTCAGCAGTCAGCAACACAACAACCGTTAGGGTAAAACGATAAGGATGGTGGGCTCACTAGTTTTGTGACCCGTCTAATCAGTGAACAATACAAGAAAACTTTTCACATGAATTCTAGAGAGGGCAGTTCGTCTACGTGTTTCGCCGCAGTTAGAGAAGTCCTTGCACCCATGTCAAGCCTGTTTGGTTCTCGGCAGGTCGTCGGTCCTCCATAGGATGGACGTTCGTGACCCCATCCAGTGGTTAAACCCGAGACAGCTAAGAACGGTGTTAGCCTCGTTCGGTCAGGTAACAGTTTTTGAGAGGATGCGTCATTCGTATCTGTTTTCCATGCCCACAGCTTAAAGCTTTGATGAAGCGTGGATACCCCGGTGCGAAAAGCATGGTCTCTGTAGCTGGTGGTATATCGCATCCGAATCAAATTACGCACAGTGTACTGCATCACTGAGCGATGTCTATCACTTAAGATCAGTGCTCTCTTTCAGGCGCTTCACAGTCTTGATGATCCAGTTTGAGCTTTGGTGCACTATTTCGTGCGTAATGCTGGGTCACTGATACCGCTGACAGCAGGTGGGGCAAAGTCGCCATCTTGCCATGTATTTCAGCCTATTCGTAGCGTAAAACACCGTAGGCCGCCATTAGGTGACCTAACTGGCTTGCATTGGATTATAGTAGGCTACAGACCCAGTTTAGGTCCAATGTGAGTCGCAGAAAGCCGAAACCAAAGCCCCAAAGCGCTTCACGCAGAGAAAACAACATGGAGGAACTCGTCGTGTGTTCGCGGTGTGTGTATTTGTCTGTTTGTGTGTTAAAGCCTCAGAACAGTTGTTTCAAGCGTGCTGAGAAGTTTTGAAGTTGCTTCCTGTCCACATGGCTTCAGTGTTTTACCTGTGGTTGTTGTCTTCGCAATCTGTGTGTCCTGTTGTGAGTTTTCCGAGAAGTGAAGCGAAGTACGAACGAATGACATTTGTGCAATGGGTGTAATGTGCGTCGTTATGGAGCAATGTGATACAGTGAGGTTGTTTCGCATGGAATGAAGAGGAGTCATAAATTCCATTCACTTTAAACAGTTCTTTTACTTTGCACAGTGAACCTATACTTTTTACTCTGCTAGCAAAGCCACAAAAAGATGACATATCTCATATTGCGTTGTTAGATTCGACAGTTACAGGAAATGTACATACAGGAGCGAAATAAACATTAAATTGTATGATGAGGAATGCGTGAACACTTGCACAGATGGGCAACTCAAATTGTCTCTCTGTTATTATTATTGCTTTTTTACCAACATTGACATAAGTGTACATGGTATCATTGGTACTTTTAAACAGCAAAAAGAATCACATAGCAACTGTACCTAATGCAAAGAACACGAAAGTACTCATCAAGTAGGTTTTGGTTGCTATATTGCTGTTCGGTGGTGACAACGAGCTAGAAAGCGGTTACTGTTTTAATGGTGTGCTTGGCTTGTGCTTTTTATGTAGCAGGACCCATTTCTCACTGATAAATATGAAGTAGATCCGATGGAATAACTGAACCTCTGTGTACAATAAGGGGATAAATCGGCTTATACCTTTTTGAATGTTCTGGTGCAATGACATGTAGCAACTATAGAGTATGCCGGGCAAAGAAAATTTAGAAGTGTATTGCATTTTATTGCTGCTATAAGAGTGCAACATAATGGAATAGATGTTTATATGGATCAAATAGATGGATAGTTATATTAGACCCCTCTTGCACCCACTCGTACAGATTGTGTAACTTCAATTTTGTACAATGTGGACGTGAACTTAGACTTCCATTCGAGAAATATGTTCACCCTACCTCACGTGACCCTGTCAGCAGTGTTACTGAGCATTGTAATCATGCTTGGTTACAGTTACAATGAAGTTACAAAACAGTTGCATTTGAAAAACGAGAAATTCGTGTTCGTGAATGTTATTTAATTTGACGCACCCCACAACAATGCTAACAAGACTAGAGTACAACTAGAGTACACATACACATGTATGGTACGCACTTTACAAGTGCATTATTCAAACAGTACTAGCCAAATTACCTTAGCAAATATTCACTTGAAAAGTTTTCTCCATTTGGGATTTTTTGATTTACCACCTTATTGCAGAGGTTCAATTGGCATTTCTACTCTTACAGCAGTCACTTGTGCTATTGCAAAATATTATTTTCCAGAGTCTCAATTTATCTAGCGCACATGATTCTGCTACAGATCTGTGGTTATTAAATAGACTACAAGGATATAATTTAAAGCAAAAACGAGAGAAGCCAGTACATTGGAATTACACCTTTCGTGCATACAAGATACAGTTTCTCTAGAACAACAAAAAAGAAAAGCAACAATATCCTGTCTGACATGTCAATTTTTAGAGCTAGGTCCTCTGGGTCTTTCCATATGAAAAGGGTGACATGTAAAAATGTATAAACATGTGGCTTCTGGTCTCTACACTTTTCAGTCATTAGCTAAACTGGTAAAAAACAATTAACAATTGTGGAAGAGTATGCTAACTGTACCGTTAAGTAAATGGCACTGAAATCACAAATGTTACACCTAGGAAACTATTAAAAAATAAGCTATTGCACTACCCATAACATAACATGTGTCCAAACTTTTCACTGTCCGAACTACTGAAGCACATAAAAGTAGTACCTGTTATGTATCCTCAACATGTAAAGCTTTCCAATGATGCATTTTCTTCTCATAAATTGCTTTGTCCAACACAACAATCTGATCTACTACAAAACGTTACCTATTTACATCTGCTTTTTTATCTTAATTGTTTTCATTATGCATTGAATTCTTGGGTACAAATTGGAAGGCGCTGAAATAGGCTGAGGAATGGACTAATATAAAACACAAACAACATTCTGTCACTTTTGTTCCATCTGTAAACCAGTACATGGGCGAACTCTTGTAGGCTTTAACAAGCCACCAATTCAGCAACTTGAGTATTAGATGACCTAATAGGCTCTGCATTAACTATCATGCCCCTCTTGAACTCTATGTGTCATGGCCTATGACTGGCAAACCAAAGTAGCAGATCTTTCCAACACCTAAAATACCAACGTTCATCAACGATGATTGACCTTGGTGTGTGGTAAAGAAAAAGCACTGCATTATCTGTTAGGTTAGGTTAGTGCAGGGCAGTTCAATTGGACTAATAAAAATAGGGATGTTCTAGATAATTTAACCAACCCCTGTATACATTTATGTGTATGCACATGGTCAAAGAACGGTTAAATATGAAGGGAGCTGGTGACTAGAGCCCATTCGGTAAATCCTGCTGACTTGGTACAACGAGAACAGTGTGTCTGTCTTATGTTCTCCCCGTCCCTAGTCTCGAGGAGGGGGGGAGGTTACGTTATCATGCTTTTGGAAGAGAGTGGGGGTTTGCTTCAGGGGTTTTGCTGTCATGTACACACATAGCTCTTTTTTCATGGCCTACTGATTTCTAAACAAAATTTGTTTTGTCAAAATATGTCTTACATAGGATCCCTGGGCTTGCTCACTTGTCCGTCGAGATGACTCTCTCAGCCGTAGCGTGAGGTACTCCTTAGTGAGAACCTTTGTTGTTGTTATAAGATGTTCTGGACTGTCAAGGAAGTGATGCACCTGTGTTGTTACATGGTGGTGCTTCTCTATAAAAAGCTGAAAAGAGGTCAGCACCAGTGTCTGCAGTCCTGTACTTGTAGAACGTGTGTTCACTTTGTCTCTAAACACTTGCTCGGCACAGCGCAGAACACTCACTACAAAGAGAGAAGGGTAAACAAGGTTCCCCTTATCTCTCAGGAAAAGGAGAAGGCTCATATCACTGTAGTCCACAATGGCGTCAAGACATCCAGAGCACGTTATTCTTCTGGACACTGTTGTGACGAGCATCCCCCCAATGTACTTCAGGACTTCATCCGAAAAATCTGTCAGCCCAGACACATTTCCATAGTCATGCTCGAGGAGAACAGCTGCTGCACTGAGTGAAGCATGTACATCGGAGTTCTGTTCATTACTATCCGTGTCATCATGTTGGCGTTGTCTCTCCGTACCTTGATATCTTCGCATCTGTATGCCCTCGAGGTCGGGGGCCACATTTCCTGATGCAGACGTTGTGACTTCTGCATGCACCAGAAGAGCCCTGTACGCATACTGCAACTGCAACGCTGAAGGGTTGTTGTCCCACCCTCCTCTCTGGCGAATGCAGCCAAAGAACATCTCTAAGTGATCCTGGCTGAACCGGTACGTGCAGATGGACCTGCGAGCAATTGGCAGCAGTACTGTAGACACATGTAATAGATATACACAGTGATAGTGCTTTTACTGTCTAACACAATTAATTGAAGCAGTGGCAGGGTGCGTTGCTAAAGTGCTACTTATATGCATTGCTAGGCATTGATACTTTACCCAAAGGACATTTTACCTATGTGTCTTGAACTCAACAATAACTAGTACGTCTGCTATGTTTGTCAATGTGAATTTTTTATAATGTCCCATTGAACAAAGACACTTAAAATAATTCCTACACAAGTTGAAAATGCACATTAAATGGAATGAAATACAAAAGTTGACAAAATAGTAAAGGATAAGGCTACCAAAAAATACCAGTGGTGGTAGTTGTGATAATACTGTTATATACCTATAAACAGTGACACCGAAGGAGAATGTATTTTTGTACTTTTCACTGCTGCAGTACATTTGATAAAAAGCATTCACTATTGCACACTAGAGAAAACATATTGCACGAGTCAAAGTGTGAGTGTCCTCCTACCTGCACATGCTTCGATGGAAAGGTAGTCGGAGAGCTCTGCTACGCTTCTAAGCGTGAATGCCAGGCTGATGACCGACATTCTTCGACCATCCTCAACTGCAAGTCTTCCGGAAGGTAGTCGGAGTGTCATCAGCCTTGAGGGTATGGTTAGCATGCGTTCTTTTTGTTCAGGAAACTTTGTGACCTCTAGAGGAGCTTTTGAACCAGTGCCATTTCGCTGATGCGAATTCAGCATGTCGAAAGCTCTGCAAAACATTGAAATGTATAGCTTAGCGCTGAGTACATTATTTCACAATCTAGAACATGTGATGCAAAAACACAGAGACTGGTGCGACCATAAAAAACATACAAGCATGGACTTCATCTCTGTATTTTTGTCTCCTAGTCGTGGGTTTTTCAACATGTATTCTAGCCGCCAGCTAACTTGCTCTCTAGCCATTCTTTCAGTATCAGATTTTGTATCTCTGAACTCACTCATTCACATCCTCGAGGAATTTTTCTGTCCCTTCACTTCCTTGAAACGATGGTAGACCAAGCATCCTTGAGAACCTCAGAGCAAGGCTGACTGATGCACTAAATGTCTGTGCAGCCAATCGCACTTTCATTATTTGCTTTCTGTAATCAATGTGGCTCGGGTGAGCTTATTTGCAGCTCTGAAGCCTTCTTTCTGCTGCAGCTCATGTAGCTGTACAATGTAGCTCCACTGGACAACCTGTAAGAAATTTTGCAATTGAAATTTCACAAGGTCACAGGTCATTTTATGAAAACTTACTCCATATTCACTACTGTAGAAGCAGCCTTTGTCTCCTAAGAGATTCCTTAACAGCTTTAGCCCATGGGCAGCATCAAACAACATAAATATTTTTTCATCGGGCCTTTGTGGATGAGGAAACCATGTGCGAAATTGGTGAGACTGCTGCATGTGAATTTGGCAACCGAAAAGCTTGCCCATGCTGACGTTCGCTGCCAGACCGTCACATATGATGGAGATGACACGCAGGCCACACTCTTCGACATTTCCAATTGCATCGTTCACAATGGACTTCAGTAGCTCTCCAGAGCAACCATTGTTCAGGAAGTAAGCAATGGGGAGTTTCCATGGTGCTGTCACACCAACAGCCATGAGGACAAGGGAGTCCGTCGCCAATGGCACATTGTCCGAATCTTGTTGCGTGAGGGAGTGCCCAAAGTTTACATACCCAATCAGTTTCCCACTTTTTTGGTCTAGTTCACATTTCTTCCGTATACTCATTCCGTCCATCATCAAACTGCATACCCTTTCCTCTTCTGTGGCGGTACTGTACTTTTGCTTAAGGTGATTCAACGATTCCATTGTGAAGCCTGGCCACGCGTCAATAACTTGCAACCAACTTCGGATTGTCTGTTCAGTTGGCATTGGGAACTGTTGTGACAGATACCTGTAGGCTCTTGGGGAGTAGTAGTGCAGCGTTGTCGCAAATTTTCGAAAACTTTCACTGTACCTTCGTCCTGATGGCTTCCTTTTCTTGTTCTTCTTCCACTCCTTGAGGAGTTCATCAGGAAGCTCACCAAACGACTCCAGCTCATTCTCCGCTTCATCTGATATTAGGTTCCTTCTCTTCAGGTCACCAATCAGCTGCTGCAAATTTTGAATTTTTTTTTCTTTTCGCCTGAATGCCTGCTTCACAGCGTATAGCCTCTTTGTCGCTTTTCCAAGGTGATGGTGAAGATTTGCAAGGTGATCTGTGATTTTCCAAGGTGATGATTGCTACGTGGTGTTGTCCGTGACGTATAAGAATGATCCGCCGCAGTGATTTTTCTTTTATGGGGGGTTGTTAAGTAGCCCTGATTTTCCTGTAATTTGAACGATGTATTAGCATTACACTTTTCCACTATATCAGTAAATACGGTTGTAGAACAGGAAGATACAGAGACCCCCCCAGGTATGTCTTCTCGTCTTCTCACATCAGAATTAATGAGAGCACTGATAGCAGCAGCATTTCCTTAAATCATTTTAAACAAAAGTTCCTCCTAACCATCCTCTCATTATTGTTGCACAAGCGTGGACCTTTTTACACTGCTTTGTTATATATTGTGATCACATGTTGATTAATAAGGACATTATAACAAAAACAAAGCTCTTAGGTTTCCAGTCAGTTACCTTATAGAAGAAATCAAATGGAAGGAGATTCAAAAGAAACTTGGTCAGGTCATTTTAGAAAAGCACTCAAGAAAGACTCTACATTATGTCCCCTTGTTCCACAAGAAAATATCATGGATGTGTATACTCACATGGCAGCGCCTTTTCGAAGGAGTAGTCTGCCTCTCAAGGTGCAAATAATCACTTGAAGTTTCTGGGCCAACTGTGTCCCATAAGGATAACCCAAACGAAACGTTTTGTACGCTCATGAAGGAAATTATAAGTGGCCAAAAAGTGTTGCTTTGGCGATAAAGAATGTGTACATGACGGTAAAGCCCTGAGCATGTGAAGAACAATGACAATTATTCTTTCAAATAACGTATGCTTGCTGGTGTTTCTGGTTACATCTGTGAAATGACAAAATGACGTGGGAAAAGTAGTTTGAGAGCTTCACGCCTGAACAAGTGGCCAGCAAAATACACAGTACAGCAAGGCAGTTCAAACATGAAGCTAGCAGAGCGAGCAGAGTTAGATCATTTAGGCCGAAAGAGTATTGGTTCGTTATATACTAGATTTTAATTTGTCACTTGGAACCATAGCATGGGATAGCATACCTCGTATAGCTCTTCCAATGATTCCTCCGAGCTTTGTGGTTGTTCTGTCACGACCTGTAAGCTTCTGCCTGAGGTGCTAGGGGCTTGTGCTTCAGGTTCACTGTCCACATGGAATTCTGGAGAGATCTGCAGTGCGCAAACATGAGAAAAAGGTCATGGGGATTCAGCAATTATATTGAATTATGGCATTGTTAAAAATGTCTTGTCTAAAACATTATTGGTCCATTACATAATGGGTTTTGCTTCTTTACTTGGAACCTGTAGCATACCTCGTAGAACTCTTCCATTGATTCCTCCAAGCTTTGTGGTTGGTCGGTGACAACCTGGCAACTCATGTGTGAGGGACTAGGCACTTGTGCCACAGGTACACTTTCTTCATGAGATTCCAGAGATATCTGCAGTGCACAAACAACAGAGAGTGGTTACGGAGAAATGCGGCAACAATTCAGTTATGATATCATGAAATGTCTAGGCTAAAAGAATACTGGTGCATTACATAATAGATTTTACTTTTTTACTTTGAATTGACAGCATACCTCGTAGAACTCTTCCAGTGACTCCACCAAATTTTGTGGTTGGTCTGTGACAGTCTCGAAGCTCGCTGACGAGGGATCAGGCACTTGTGCCTCAGGTGCACTTTCCATATAGAATTCTTGAGAGATCTGGAATGTACAAAGTAGACAATGCGTTCACAGAGAAGTACAGATGATTCAGTTTGGTGTCATTAGAATGTGTAGGCTAAAAAATTATTGGCCCATTACGTAATGGATTTTGCTTTTTCACTGCTCTTTTCCTGTAACGTACCTCGTAGAACTCTTCCAGTGACTCCTCCAAGTTTTGTGGTTGGTCTGTCCCCACCAGCAAGTTTGTTCCCGAGGGACCGGGGACTTGTGCTTCAGGTGCACTTTCCTCATGGAATCCCAGAGAGGGCTGCATTGAATGATGTTTTAAAATTACGATGAAAAATAGAAGGCGTGCAGTACACAGTAAAAATAATATTAGCTCCGTATTACCTGTGCCTCCTTCGCTGTCCCTTCTTGCCACGGTGAAGGTGGTGCAGGTATGCTCGGGCATGCATCGGGCTTCAGTGTAGCACGAGTATGTCCAGCATAAAAGCAAGTCTGTTCAAAGTGAGCAGAACAGATGCGGTTGTTGTTGAGGTGCACGTATGGTTTCCCATTTGCTGCTTCCAGCCACTGCACCCATTCCAGATAATGCTCTGGGCGCTCTTTGGGAAGCCTGGGAGAAATACAGTACAACCTTACTAACAAACGGCAGGAGTGAGTGAGGTAGTTGTGGTACTATATTATGTCACGCGCGTTAAAGATTATTCAAAGTGCTTCAACGGGATGTAGATCAGCAACCTTTCAGTAAAATGCATACGGTGGAGGAATAATGGATAGAAGCAGACAGGCGCGATGGGTACTCGGAAAAGGCATTTTGCGCTGCCGAGACAAACTTCAATGCAGCAAGTTTGACAGCGATCTAGCACGCTTTTGGTTTCTGTGAACTACGTAAACCGCTTTCGGGCCTTCCGGTGATGGTGCGTTTCAAATTCGAATGCATATGTCCTTGAGTAAATGAATTTGCATTCGGATATGCAGATCGGTAAAAACGCAAGAGGCGCGGTTGATCACATGAAGGAAGGAAACTGAAAGTAGTGTACCATCAACAGAACAGCCCCGCAGGCACCGCAGCTTTGTGGATACGCAAGGTGTATTGTACGAATTTTTGTGCGAACAATTGTACGAACTTTCATTGCAAGATTATCCCTGACACTTTCACATTCTTTCCCATCCGCGCTCTCGCTTCCGTAGCACAAGGCATCCTTGCGTGACCCCAAACTCTGCGCAGATTTCTTGACTGATATAATATATTGTATATACAATAAATTTTAGCAAGCTCACATTCATGGAGAAGTGAGTAAGTGATACCAATTAAAGCTGTAGTTTCAGTTTGACGTTTGCGCTTTGTTCAACGCCTTCGACAATCGTTTTCGTACGTGACTTGTGTATGTATTTTAACATAGCAGAAACGAAACCGAGATTAAGGGATCAGGTGCAACGAAAAATGCCCGTACGTCAAAAAGATGCACCGCTGGAGCAGAAATTATATAAGTGCAGGCATTTGCAACACTCTACCACTACAGATGAACCAGAGGCACTTGAATCCAATTTAGACGAAATATAAACCGCAAAAATTCAACATATGAAAGCGCGCCACTTACTTGTGGAAAGATACTCCTGATCCTGGACCCCTACTTTGCTTGCAGGTTTCTACGACGCATTTGCTGGGCATATCGACGTTATTGACCCCGGAAGCGAATTGCCGAAGCTTTTCGCTTTCGGACCCTTTTATAGCCATTTCTAACAAAGCAGTCCTTGAACCGCTAATTAAAGCTACCTTGACGCGGTTTATGGTCCGTCCGCCGCAGAACAGAAACCGAAACTTACGTAGAGGCATACAGGGCAAGTGACCTGTCCGTACACCACATAGACTGAAATAGAAGAGTGAAAACCACAGTGCACAACTCATTTCTGTTTTTGATCCTTTTATTCACTCACTTTGGAAACGTTTCTGTGCTGTGAGCAACGAACAACAATGAAAACAGAATCATCGCATTGTTGAAATTTCTCGCGCCAAACCTAGCGGGTTACATTCATTCCAGTCGGGCAACCCGGGGGCACAATATGGCAGCCTCCATCATTTGACGGTGATCTTGGAGGAGTTTGGGCCACCTGGCTGACAGCCTTCCGAGAGCAGAAGGTCCTTCGCCCCCTTTTCGCAGCTTGCATAGCTGCCGTCAGATGCGTGCGGCAGATGTCCTTGGACGCAGATGTCTCTCTCTGGGAAGCCAGAGATGTCTACACCGCGCTCACGGAGGCACTGCTGGTTCCCTCCCTGCCTGGTGCCGTGGGTGGCCCTTCCGGGGTGCCTGGCGACGTATCATGGCTGGCAGGTTGGACTCTCATCCTGCGAGTATGCAGTGGAAGCTGGCTCATGGTGTCCTGCCACCGTTTTCACCATTGCGTGCGTTTTCACCGCTTCAATACCTATCGCACGTATCACTGCCTGTCTTGCGGCATCTAGGAGTCTCCGGAGCACTGCTTCCTTCAGTGTCGGCTTCCGCTGTACCTGTGGAGCAGAGTGGCGGCTGCTTTTGAGCTTCCAAGATCGAGTCTAATGTTCCACCGTAAGGTTTATGGAACCGTTGCTACTAGCAGCAAAGATCCGAAACATTTGGCATGTCTGATTGCGGAAATAAATTTTCAAATTTGGATACGCCGGTGCCAGTTAGCCTTCGATGACTGCGGGAGTTAAGGTTTGTTTCAGGCAGTTCCTGCTGGACTATACGTGCACCGACCTAGCACTGCTCCGCAAAGCCGAGTCCTCCCGTCGCTGGCTTTGCTCCACTCGCATTTTCCGCTATGATCAGGGTAGCCTCCATATATATTTCTCCTTCTTGATGACAACACACTTGTAAGCTGAGTGTTTGGTATTTGTTAAATGTATTGTTGTCTGGCATTCAGGCCATTGTTTACTCCCTCAATAAACATTTCTTTTTAAAGCGTGATGTGGGCGAGCTTACGCTTGTCCCATCCTACAGTTGGTAATACGACGGTGAAGGTGCTACGTACTTTCTTCGTAGGGATTGTTCGGCGTGGTTTCGCGGCTAGCGCCCTCCAATCGTCTTTTGGTGTGGGAAGCATTATACTTGTGTTTAAGAAAGTTGGCAGTCCTGCAGATCCCGAATCGTGGAGGCCGACTCCTCAACAACGACTACAAGCTCGTCACAGTAGCAATTGCCTTTCAAGTCGGTCAAATGCTCCCGCTGCTCCTTCGCGCTGTCCAATCATGCGGTGTGCAGGTCCGTAGCCTGTGTGACAACCTGAGTGGGATCCGCGACCTCTTGCACTAGACACGCCGACTGGCAGCGTCCGGCGGTCTCCTTTCCTTCGACGAGGCCAAAACATTTGACAGAGTGTTACACGCATGCCTCTTTTCGCTGCTGAGCGCTTATGGCTTCCCAGAGATTTTAGTGTCCCGCATATGTTTTCTGTATGCGAACCACTTCAGCCAGATGTGCGTAGCAGGACTGCAGTCCTCTTGCTTCCCCATCGAGCAAGGCGTCCGCTAAGGCTGCCCAATGTCTCCCGCCCTCTACGTCCTAGCATTGCACCTTTCTTTTTACAACACGTAAAAGCGTCCCGTGCAGTCAATGAAGTCCCCGTTCCTGGAGTGGGAAGTCGGAAGGTCTCTGCGTATGCTGATGACGACATACCCTTCGTGACCGATGCTGAAGATCAGGACAACGACACATGCTCGCTAATGCAAGTCCCGCAGCTATACAAGCAATACGCAGCAGTATAAAGCAATCAACTTAACACCCAAATGTCCAACACTCTCCCTCACGGATCGTTTTATGTCGAGCCCGACTTCCCGATGCAGCATTGCGCGAGCATGCGCATCCTTGGCGTGTTTTTTGATCAAGATGAGTCTAGTCCTCTCAAGTGGACACTAGCCACTCGTCGGATCCAGGACTCTGGTCACGCAGCGCAGGAGTAAGACTTCTCGTACAGAGAGCGAGGATCTCCTCCGGTGCGTCTCTCTAGGCCTTTCCGGCCCACGTTCTTCTGCCGCCTGCTACCTCAACGTCATGTATAAACACGACGATCCTCTCGTTCTTCTGGAGTCGGAAAGGATCTGGAGTCGGCTCTGAAGGCCTCCACAGAAGGTACGTTCGATTAGGCCTGCACTCCTTGAACCAGTTCCTGGAGGTGCAGGGAGAGTTCTGAACAAGCGCTGCACTAGGCCAGCTCCAGTGCAACCGTGCAACACTAGTGCACCCGCGAATATCGAAGTGCAGCGCTAGTGCAGGTCTTCTGCTCTCTGCGAGTCTTTAGACCGCTACGGATTATAAGAAAGCTTCTGACATTTCAATCACATGTGCATTGCTGCTTTTTAATTTAGAACACAAGGAACTGTTCAACAATTGTGCAAACAGCCATGGAACTTGTGGATTCTGACAGCGAGAACGAAGAGTTCGACGACCTGGTAACCGTGATAGCGTTGAATCTTCTGCGAACTGACAGGAACCGTGTACCAATGTACACCGAAACTGTAGTGAATCGTTATTTCGACTTCGAATTCAAACGTCTCTTCTGGCTCACTCGGGATACGTTCGAGAAATTACATTAACTATTATTTGCCTTGTGTCCCCTGTGGGAGTGCAGAGTTTCCTTACACTAGGGCTACACTTGGCGTGCACTGGTTTGAAACGAACGAGACGGTGCAGGGGGTGCTCGGCTACACTGCCGAAGCGAACGGGCGAGTGCAGCACCACCGGAACTGGTTCAGGCGGTGCAGGCCTAATCGAACGAACCTAGAGAGGAAGCTGGGCAGTTCCGGATGTTGGCATTGCGTGTCGGAAAGAAATGGCTGTCCGCCTCTCGAACTTCTTCAGACCAGCCGTACTGTGTCAGCGCATGCGTATTACGATGATACTGGGACTTAGTCCGCCGAGTGCCTATAGGAGGGGAACCGTCTTTGAGTGGCAACTTTCAAGGCCCTGGCTGCGTCATAGTTAACCCTCACACATCGTACCGTGACTTTCGTTGTCGAAAAATCGTAGTCTAAACATGGGGCCCCCATTCAAAAATCGACGAAATCCCCATAGGCACAATGCATTAAAATTCATGTGGCCAGGGGGCGCTAGATTTATATTGTGCTGTACTAGAGGATGACATCTTAAAATTTTTAATGTGTTTTGCTCTTAATTGGCATAAACGCTGTCTCCCATTGTATCCCATTGTTCTCGCGTAGCGGCTGAGCATAGTGGCGGAGAGCGCCGACGGTGACCGCGAATTTTGGGACTGATACAATTTGTGTCGAGCTGATAGTAAGCACAGGAGTTCCTAATTATAGACATATGGTACTTTTTCTTCGTTGTACACTTGAGCAACGACTAATACATTTTATGTGCGCATGAATGAACATAGGTATAAATGCTAATCGCATTATTGTGACTTATCACTTCAACTTTTTACTTATCGCTTATACGTTTTAATGTTGCACCACTGCTTCTACGCTGTCAGAGGGAAACGTATGCAATAGGTATAAAAAGGTGTAAACCATGGCTGAAATACAGATTCGGACAAAGGCTTACGGAACACGCGAGAGTAGTACTTTTTCTTCCGTGCGCCACCCTAGCGGCGGACGGAAGCGGGTGAGTTCACTGTTTCGGAGGGGTGGTAGGGGTGCCCTGTTAGCGACACACAGTGGTAGCTTCCACTTTCCAGACACCCAAGAGGCGCCGGAACTACTACTGTTTGTCGCTAACAACGCACGCTGCCACCCCTCCGTGCAGTAACCTTACCCTCTTCCGCCAACCGCTGCGGTGTCGCACCGAGGAAAAAGCACACCACTAGCGTGTTCAGCAAGCTTTTGTACTAAGAAGGAAGGAAGCACAAGGAGCAGCCCCTCCGACAGTTTTCCATCGGAACGAGCGCAGCGGCTTCGCATTGCATTCTGGGATACTCCTGTTCTACCACGTAACCGCTCACGTGACCCTCCAGACAGCATGGCCAGCATGGAGGAAGGAAACACAGGAGCGGCCGTTTCGAGCAGATTTCCGTGGGACCCCTCTGGTGGTCGCTCCTGTCAAAACCGCCATTACTTCCTGTCCACCACGTGATTCTCTCTAAAGTTTCGGTTTGGCAACGCTTTGTTGCTAGCGCTGCCCTTCGTGCTTTTATGCTTTTCCAAAGTCATTTACTCTTAAAATGTGAACACCACTGCAAAAACAACGTAGTGTTAACGTGTTCTTACCGCGGTTGCGGCTGTGGTTCAACAGAAAACAGCACTACCACGGGAATACGTTTCATCCGTAAGCACGTACCTGACCGGTTGTTTCGTACCCCTGCCTGTGAGAGAGTCATCTTGTATCGTTCCTTTGCAAGCTGCCGCTGTGCTACAGCTGCTGATTCAATTGATTTGCTCCATCGTTGTACAAATTTGATTACTGGCATGCTTTACCACTTCAGCATCAAACAGAGGAAACGTAGCCACGTCGCCATGCAAACATCGCTGCCACGAATGATGTTTCTAGTCCTACGTGGTTGTCCTGCAGACCCTGACCGGTCTTGTAGTAGAAGGGTAAACCAAGAGTAAACCTCCGAAAACACACAAATAAAGCTGGACATGCGGCGTTCACCACAATGCAGTTATCTGAACTGCAAGACAATCACGACTCCCGTCGTCTGCTCTGACAGCTGGTCTGCGCATGCTCTTGGGGTCACGTGAGCGGTCACATGGTAGACAGGAGCATCCCAGAATGCAGTGCGAAGCTGGCACGCCCGTCCCGATGGCAAAAAGTTGGAAGGGCCGCTCATGGAGGAAGGAAACACAAGGAGCGGCTCTTCCCTCCAGACTAGCGTAGCCACCCTCTAGCGGTCGCTCGGGTCAAAATCGCCATTGCTTCCTGTCCACCACGTGATTCCCTCTAAAGTTTCGGTTTTGCAAGGCTTTGTTTCTCGCGCTGCTGTCCGTATGATATTGCTTCTTGGAAGTAATTTATTGTGAAAATGTGAGCACCGTCGTAGGAACGACGTATGGTAATGTGTTCCTGTCCCCGCTGCCGCTCTCGTTGAACTGAAATCAGCTCTGTCACGGGAACGCGTTTTGTTCGTAAGTACACGGTAACTTGCTTTAGTCGCCCGTGTGTCTTCGAGTCATCTTGAATTGTTCATTTGGGACCTCAAACTCTGCCACAGATTCATTTCATAGCTTCAGTTGTTGTACAAATCTGATTAATGGAACGGCATTCTTAACCACTTAGTCAAGAAAAGTACATACGTTGGAAGTAACCGTTGCCACACGTAAGGTTTCCGGTCCCGCGTACTCCTTTTGCGTTCTGCACACTGTGACTGGTCTTCTAATAGAACAGTAAACATTCGAAACACACAGAAATAAAGTGCAAGCACGCGTTCACCGTAATACTGCCATCTGAACTGCAACACAACTACAGCTCGCGTCGTCTGCTTTGCTGGAGCCATGCTGTCTGGAGGGTCACGTGAACGGTCACGTGGTAGACAGGAGCATCCCAGAATGCAATGCGAGGCCGGCTACGCTCGTCCCGATAGAAAACTGTCGGAGGGGCCGCTCCTTGTGTTTCCTTCCTCCATGGGGCCGCTCCTGTGTTTCCTTCCTCCATGATGGCCAGTCCTCCTCATGTAACCAAGGATGCGGCTGTAGAGTATGTACCACTACGCCAATCTACAACGTTGCAAGCTCATTGGCCTAGACTGTGTGCGCGCTCCGATTGGTCAACAATGTTTTGAAATGCATTTTCTACGCGCGCATGTGCGTGCAGCGTCCCCACGGCCGTTTCAGCGGTTTCAACAGTTTCAGCATAGCTTCGAAATAGCTCGCATCGGCGGGCACGGCGTCCGTCGTCTTGTGTTCCGTGTTTCGGTAATGTCAGTCGGCAGAACAGTTTGTGATTCTACGCGTATTGTGCTGTTCCTGGACACGACTGTTATCCCACGTACAGTCTATCAACTACGAAACTAGAGTGCTTCGTGGGTTGGACAGTGAAGGACCCGTTCGGGCGCCGTTGGATTTTGAGGGCTGACAACAAAGACAGGATTACGATTACGTGCCACACAAGTGCCTTCCGCTCTGCAAGCAACGAAAGAAGATGCTCATCATAAAATAGGGCGGCACGGCGTCCTCTTGTGTTCCGTGTTTCAGTGATGTCACTCGGCAGAACAGTTTATGAAAGCGTTTGCTGGTTTATTCATGCGTCGATGTGATTCAACGTGTGGTGTGCTGTTCCTGGACACGACTATTATCCCACGAACAGTCTATCAACTCCGGAACTGGAATGCTTCGTGAGTTGGAGCGGTTGGAGAGTGAAGAACACGCTCGGGCCGTGTCGGATTTCGAGGGTGTGTTCGTTTTGCTTCAAGTTCGAACTTAGTTACAGTGCGGCAACAACGCAGTGGACTTTGTATTCACAGTGCACCAATGTATCAGATCTTTGGTTCAGTGCTTTGTGTCAAATAAATATTTCTTTTAGCCAAAAGAAGCTTCAGTTATTTTGAATACCGGGTATTTTGAACGGCGGTATAGGCGTGAAATCCGGTAGAAGTCGATGGTAGCCAGAACCGGCCGGAAGCTCAGCCAAAGGTAAGCCTCCTGATTGGCCGACTGGCATTGCATAATTTCTACAACGTTGCAACCTCATTGGTCGTGTGCCCAGTATTGTGTGAATTATCTCAAACTATGGGATCTATGGGGAGCTGTTGGAGCCTGGCATGGCGTCAACGGAGCAGACGACACGAGCTGTGTCACAGTTTATATGGCAGTATTACGTTGAACGCGTGCCTGCACGTTATATCTGTGTATTCGAATGTTTGCTGTTGTATTAGGAGACCAGTCACAGTGTGCAGAACGCAAAAGGAGTAGGCGGGACCGGAAACATTACGTGTGGCAACGGTTACTTCCAAGGTACGTACGTTCCTTGATTAAGATGTAGAGAATGGCGTGCTCAAATACCATTAATCAGATTTGTACAACACTGCGGCACAGTTTGAGATCCCAAATGAACAATTCAAGATGACTCGAGCACACGGGCGACTAAAACAACTGACCGTGTATTTACAAACAAGGCGTTCCCGTAAAAGAGCTGATTTAAGTTCAACGGGAGCCGCAGAAGGAACAGGAACACATTACCATACGTCGTTTCTACGATGTGCTCACATTTTCACAATAAAACACTTTCAAAAAGCAAAATCATACGGGGAGCAGCATGACAAAGAAAGCGTTGCAAAACCGTAACTTTAGAGGGAGTCATATGGTGGACAGGAAGCAATGGCGATTTTGACTCGAGCGACCGCTAGAGGGTGGCTACGCTAGCCTGGCGCGAAGACCCGCTTCCTCCATGTTTTGTTCCAACCTTTACTGCAGTGAAGTGAACTTCTCAAGTGAAGACGGTTCCGCATATTGCCAAGCCGTCGCTTTGTGCGCTCCACCAGTAATATGTTCCTCTGCAAACACATCGCAAGTGCGTCAGAATTGAGCGCTTTTAGTGTCCCTGTTTGTGCAAAGGAGCTTACATCCATAGGTACCTTTCCTGCTTCATGACAATACAAGTCTCAGGTTTATGCGTGTGCAAGTATTCCCCCCTTTTTTTTCTTCCTTCGTTGTTGTGATTTCGAGACGGAAAGCAGGTCTCCGACGTCGCACTGAAATAAATGCAATATTTCTGGTTTCTCAAGCCACAAAAAGGGGGAAAAAAAAAGAAAAAGTCTATCGACCTGCTGTATCGGTTAGGCGCAAACCCTGCGTAGCCTACGAGTTATCGAAGCTGTAAGCTGAATCGAAAATGAAAGTGGATTATATTTGTTCTGTTTACGACCTGTATATATTTTCCTGTATACAGTTTCTATAAAAATTGGTCTCCAAATATGCATTGCAAATTGGTTAGGATTAGATAAAAGCTGGCTTTTGTATATACCCTGAGACTTTTGCATGCAATTCCTGTAGAATTTAGACACATTTTTTAATGAATAATTAAGAAGGCGTTCTATATCTATGGTGACGTTCAAACCAAGCACGGCATCGCCTCTTTTCGTGCCTATATCGACAACCAGAAAAAAGAAAAGAAAAAGAAAAACATTCTGTTTGAAACGTTGTATACAATCTATTCGTGTGGTACTTACGTCCGACAAAACATGCTTCCTTAAATAAGCCTATACATTCAATAAATATATATATCCCCCCCCCCCCCCCCTCTATACATGCCTTTATGCAACGCTTCCGGTTTGTTGCCGAAATGACATCTGGTTTTGCAGTGCACGGGCTCTGCGCGAGCCACTATGGCGATTGATACAGTTATCGTTGCTGATTTGAGGAGAGACAAGGGATAGGGGAGTATATGCCCTTTTTATCGCAGTTGAAATTGCCACAAAGGAGCGTACGTCTCCCATTTTCAGCAAATAGGGAAAGTGAAAGATATCCTGCATGGCGGCTGGTTCCGAATGTCTTTACTCGCGGACTCTTGTGACGGTGGCTTGTGTACGTTTACCCGAGAACGCATGAGTGTTTGAGCGCATGATCAGTGCACTCTGAAACAGAGCTTCACCACATAGCGCGTTCCTAGCCAATCATCATCCCCACAGATATCGTTCTTTCCCGTGACTTGCTACAAACCGAGGGCGTACGCCATTTTTGAGGCCGACAACGTCGAGTACTTTCACCGTCAGCACCAACACCAGTGGCATTATGGATTAATTGACACACATATGGCGTACGCCCCCCGTTTTCATAAAATCAAGGGGGAACGTTGTCATTCGAAATGATGGTTGGCTAGAATCGTGCTATGCGGTGAAGCTATGTTTTTCGTGTGTGTATCAATATTTAAGACAACTGCTACCCTACTTCTAGTTGTTCCACCACCATGTTTTTTATCCATAGGTTATGTTGACTGTTATGTCGCGTTAGTGATTAGCTGTGTCGAAAATGGTCGTCCTTTTTTGTTTTGTTTTCGTAAACATTATTCGAAAAATTCGGAAAAAAGTTTGTTCTTAAATAGAGTTTCATCAAAATGAGCAGTAGTCTGCACACAGTAGCTTGAGCTGCCATTACGTCACACTCTGAAAAGAGAGCTTTACCGTTTAGTACGCTACCGTTTTCAGCAAATCTGGGAAAAGAACGATGTCACTGTTGAAGATGGTTGGGCTAGGTGCGTGCTATGTGGTGAAGGTCATTTTCTGAGGGTGCACCACGTTCAACATTTATTTTTGTTTTCGAAAGTGAAACGTCGTTTTCATTGTGTACCGCTAAGTGGCGTGAGAGGCGAGCACTTTTATTGTTAAGCTTTCTCCACACCGGCAAAGTTGGATAACTAGCACTGATGATATGTAGCAGTGGGCAGAATGCGCACAGCGTTTGCGGCAGTCGTCGCACTAACAATGTTTTCCCTTCACCGTGTCCTTGAACGCGCGGCCGATAACAAGGTCGTCGGGGCAGTACCGCTTGCGGTGCTGTTCCGGGAAGATCTTTTCTTGATCTTTCCCTTCACTAGGCCTAACTACTTTCTTGAGCCCACAGAAGTCCCCGGGACCCTGTTAATTCGAGTGACTGGGGGGTGTTGGGGTCTTCAGCGGGCTCTCCATGCATAAGGACTTCACCCCCATGAAAGACCTCTGCTTAACTGTAGAGGCTCCTGTTGAGGCATCATATGCTGACGTCGTGGATGCTATCACCGACGTTGTTGAGCTAGATGGCCTAGATACCGTCCAGTACCAAGGTGGTACATCGTTTCTGGGTACGTTGTACACAACTGCCGCCTACCATAAGCTCCTCAAGGTGGGTGGCCTCGTATTTGGCGAAACGCGGGTCCTCGTGAAGCCAGTAGCGCCGCACGTTATTCGTGTGACTTGTATGTATCTACCCCTGTACGTCCCGGATGAATACCTCCTTCGTGCCCTCGCTCCGTTTGGAAAAGTCGAAAAGTTGGAGAAGATGTACTCCAAAGACAGGCCAACGATCAAAAATGGACACAGAGTTGCATGTATGCAAATGAACGAAAATAACCAGGTCCCAAACTTCATTAGGGTTCTTGGTCAACGTGTTACCCGCGACTATCCAGGAGTGCCCCGTGTTTGCAGCAAGTGCAAACGCGAAGGTCACTAACGGGTCGTCTGTACTACGCCGTTTTGTTCACGTTGCTCAAGATTTGGCCATCAAACAGAAGAATGCACCTCACAGTGTCATCGATGCAAAGGCAACCACGCTACGGCTGATTGCATCCGCAAGCGCACGTTCGCTGACATTATCCGACCACCAAAACGGACATCCACGACAGCAAACGTGGAACCAGCTCCACTTGGGCCTACCAGCGAAGTCTCCACTGTGGTACCAACTCCTCAAACTGACCAACAAGGCGACGTCCCAATGAATGAACGCGAAAGCTTTTCTTGCGATAATATGGGCACGTGAGCAACTGCTGAATGGTGCGGAATCCCCTCCGAGTGAGACCGTACCGTCCAATATTACTTGCTACGCTAAGCCTGAAGCGACCCAAGATGCATCTCCATCATCCATGGATGAAGACACAGAGGTGGGAAGCGACAGCTACTCCGCAACTTAATATGTGAAGAGTGATGCTGCGACACATCTGTCATCTTCAACACAGCACATGAATGCTGGGACACACTTGATAAGTGACAGCGAGAGTTCTACAAGCAATGACCTAACTATATCAGGGAAACACCAACATGCTACAACGACGTCGAGCGAGGGCTCTGTTCCAACAAAGAAGAGAGCCAAGCTGGCGAGCGACTTACATCGCGAACTGAAGCGAGATATTTTTGGAGATTCCGACACCTCGTCTGACTACAGTATTCATAATATGGTTTATAACAACTGGCGACTTGCTGTGCAGCTCGTACTCCTCTTTCTAACAATGGATTTGCGAGTATGCACTCTCAACGTACAGGGATTTCGAAATCCAGAAGTAAGAAGAATTAATTTCGCAGAATTAATTTCGAATTAAGAATTAATTTCGCAATTTTACAGAAGTAATTAATTTCGCCGCAGCTGCCAGAGCAGACATTCTGCTTTTGCAAGAAACTAATTTTACCACGGTGCAAGAGGTAGAATCGTTCAGACAACGTTTCCGCGTGAACTGCTTCTTTAGCCTAGCATCCACTCGATTTACTGGTGTGGCAGTGATTATTTTTCGCCGAGCTTTGTTATCTGGCGCTTTCTCGACTCCAGACAGTGAGGGCCGCGTCATCGCTGTGGACATAAACATTGCGGGGGACAGACTTCGCATAGTTAATGTGTATGCCCCTGCTCAGATGAACTCCACCAATTCATTTTTCGCTGATCTTGATGTTCACCTGTTAAGCCCATCTTCTACATTTCTTGTGGGAGACTTCAACTGCGTCTTGAACGGTGTGAGAGATGTCCGAGGGCCTGGTGCTGGACCAGCGGTGTGGAATGGTCGATAGTTACTCAGAATTGTACAGCAATTCCAATTACAAGACGCGTGGGAACTAACACGCGATAACGAATTCGTGCACACCTGGCACCGAGGACAAAGCAGCTCGCGCTTGGATCGATTTTACGTACCACAATAATACACAAGCTATGTACGGAGGTGTGATGTATTTGAGGTTTGCCAAGGTGGAAAGTATGTGTCAGATCACCGAGCCGTTGTGATGACGTTACGTGTAACTCAAAGAGCAGAGCAAATTCATCGACCGTGGAGATTGTCTCACGCTGGTTTATGCAACGAAGATATGATAACGACAGTGAACGGATTCTTGTCTGAAAGACTACTTGGAACAGAGACGACATTCGACGGTTGGTCCAAGATCAAGAAAGATCTCCGTCTCCTCTTCACAGCAATGGGTCGGTCGAAGGCTCGCCAGCGTACCAACGAACTAACTGTTCTGACAAATAAGATACGCATAGCTCGACGTTCCAGTGTGCTGTGTTCGAAAGCAAAGACATACCTTGACTGCCTGGAGGCAGAACGAATGGCTCTCTTGAAGTCTAGCACTATGGCAGCGCGACTAGTATTTTTCCGGTCTCGGTCTGTTGCAGGGCCAGGGTCCTTGCGCTACCTGCGTTCCATACGATTTATCGATCCGGAGGCAACTACAGCTGCTGAGTACATTGCTCAGTCAAGAACAGACCGCCAAGCTTTCACACAGTTCTTTTCTCGACAGTTTTGCTCTGAGGCAACTGCAGAGGTTCCTGCCCAAGTACTGCAATCCCTGCCCAACCTCTCAAACGAGGAGCGCTCCTTGTTGATATCTTCTTTGACTAAAGAATAAATTGACAACGCAGTGAAGAAGCTGAAAAGCGGATCTTCTCCAGGACCGGATGGGTTACCGAATGCCTTCTACAAAATGTTTTGGCCTGCACTCCGCAATTACTTCCACAAATATCTTGAGTAGCTACTACCCACCTCCTCATGGAACCCCGAATTCATGCCCAGTTACGTTGTTATGATTCCTAAAGACAACAGTAATCCCAGTGATCCGTCAACATGGCGCCAAATTTCTCTACTGAATAGTGACTAGAAGATCGTCATGACCGTCCTGACAGCAAGACTAAACAGTGTGATGGAGAGCATTGTACATCCAGCCCAAGTGTGCAGTGTGCAAGGTCGAAGTATGTACACAGCACTCTCCGGCATTCGGGACATGATACAATACACAGAATTTCGTCGTTGAAGTGGAGCACTTTTGTCTCTGGATCAGTCGAAGGCGTTTGACAGGGTAGCGCATTCTTATTTGTTTTGCCTCCTTGACGCGTATGGACTTCAGGCAGAGTTTTTCCAGTGGATCAAAACTGCATACAACCAGCAAACAAGTACTCTACTGTTCGGCAATGCCATTGGTGGAACCTTTCATATAGAGGGCTGTGTTAGACAAGGCTGCCCGCTGTCACCCCTACTATTTGTTATCAGCTTGGACCCGTTTCTTCGCAGTATTATCTCATGTAACAGAGTGAATGGGTTGCCCCTCCCTGGTTCTGGTGCTTGGAAGGTGACAGCTTATGCTGATGACATCACATGGTTCTTACACGACCCGGACTCACTCATGCACATCTTGGACTTGTTTGATCAGTACGCTTTTTATTCTGGTGCAAGCTTGAACAAAGACAAGAGCAAGCTCCTCTTGTTAGGTAGTTTTAGCCTGAATCAACTAGATTTTGCCGTGTGCCCTACACTTCGCATCTTAGGCGTTCTCTTTACAGCTAAGGGATTATCACGGTCAAACTGGACACAAGCAACCCTGGAAATACAGAAAGAGATAGCCAAGGCGAACACGTCCGCACTCTCTTACTGAGATTAGGCATACCTGATATGTGGAGTCTTCACGGCGCGACTGTGGCACCTGTCACAAGTGAGCGTTCCCCCTTGCTCTGTTGTCCGTTCACTGCATTCAGCCCTCATCAAATTCTTCTGGAGTGGTAAGACACACTACGTCGCACGCCAATATCTTCATTGTCCAACTTTGCGGGTTGGATGGGATTTACCCGAAATAGGTACAGTGGCTAAAACCCTAGCACTGCGACATGTGTTGCGTATAGCAGATGCACCTGATCATCCGGCTGGAAGACTAATGGCATACTGGATGGGGCCCCTCTGCAGAGCTGCCTTACCTCGGTCTTCATTGAACATGTCTTCTAAAGCGGAAACTCCGGCTGCTCATTACGCCGTTATCCTAGGACGCTACTCCACAATACAAAGACTAGAAGGCGTCGATGCGAAAGAAACGCCTCCAACAAAAATATCAGAGATGCTTGTTATGGCCCGCATTCAAGACAAACCCCGTCTCAGATACCGCTGGGGCGCCGTCGCGCCGTTATGGCTACCAAGTTCTGTTCAAGATCTGCGATGGCACACTGCCTGGGATATGCACTACCAACGCGGGATCGGCTCAGCCGTTGGGGAGTTTCTCGAACATCCACCTGCGTGCGATGCCGAAAAGAAGAATCCGAAGTGCCTGTTTTCCGTGAATGCCCTGTGGCCCGCAGAGTATGGTCAATACTATCTCGAAAATATCGCTTGCGGCTCCCTGCTGGGCTCCAGACAAGATCGTACGGTGCAACAGAAGGCAAGCTTCGGGTTCTGTTCACAGCCATTGCAGAACAAGCTCTTTGGAAGGCCCGATGCAGGGACACCATACAGTCCAGGCAGTGATGCTCCGTGATGATGTTGGTCGACTGTGTTGGAAGTGTGGTGAAACAGTTCCTCGAAAGACAGTTGCTGATGACGGGTGAGACAGCGTTTTCGTCTCCGTGGACTTGTGTCAACATAGTCGAGGTTGCTAACTCCCGGGTGAAACTGTTAACTACTTTCTAGCAAGAATGGCATAACTTCAGTGCTTGCAAACGTGCACCGAGAAAGGGAACGGAACACAAGGGGAAAGGTCGTTTTCAAGGCATAGGCATGCCACCCTCGTGTATATAGTTGGCGATTGATTTTCATGTCTGACACTTTAAGGACAATGGAAGCGAAATTTGTCCATTGCAAAAAAGGGCCGAACAAGGTGTAAATATTACGTAGAATTATGGTGCCACTAGTATTTTGCGAGTACGCTGTACGGATGGGCATATTTTTGACGATTACGAGCGCGCTGGGTCGCCCACCCGACACGATCGCCCATGGAGCACGCGCTGCCGCAAAGCATTGCGGGAAAATCTGAGGAGCGCGTGACGTCAAATATCTCTCGAGCTCCATGTGCGGCTGCCCGATGAACGGGATAAACACGGCGAATTTCGAATAACGCCTGAAGATGTTCGATTCGGAGATCTCGTGGAAGTCTGAAGGCGATATATTCTATGAGAGATGGGTTCGTACATGCTTCTTCGTCTCCGTTTTTTCCCCGTAGCGGGAAAGACGTACGCCGAAACGCCAAGTGGAGGTAAAGATTTGTGCCTTCCGTTTTCGTCAAAATACAGAAGGGGCCGCTCCTTCTTTCAGCCTGCTCTACTTCGTTGACAAGTCAAGGCTAATGAGTACCTCTGGATTTGTTTTGAACAATTCGTCAACAATATGTCTGCGCACTACTTGTGTTGTTTCACCTGTCTGCAAGTAGGCATAGACGGATTCCCGGCGAGAATAAGATTCCTGTCTTTCGGAAACAATTGAAATATGACAGTCATTAAAAAAGTCACACATCGGCAGAATTTGAACTTCGCATCTCTCGATTGCCAGTCGAGCGCCACTGGCCAATACGGCCACGGAAACAACCACAGACTGGTAGAGCGTGTTTGCTCTGAAACATATCCTGGCCGAACGCAAGGTAACACAAACAGCAATGTAAGCAGCAAGACTCTCACCCCTAGAGAGAATGAGATCGCCTTCCTTCGGATGGATTTTGGGGGCCAGCCTCGGTAATGTTGTCTCTGTAATAAACGTCACTCGATGTTTGACGCTGTGTTTGTGATGTCTATCCGTGTGTCGTTCGTGCAAGGAACACTACGTCCTCGGGTTGCCGAAAGGAAGTCGGCAACATGCTGTAGCACAGCCAGGAAAGACTTCACAAGCATGTACAATTTTTCTTGTCGCGAAAATCAACCTCCGATCGCAAAACAACCGCAAAATGAAAGTCAGGAACTCCAACAGGAGAGACAACGTGCGTCACTTCCGTGGTCTGCTACGGCCGGCGGCGCGGCGACGCTCGACAGGGGCTCAGAGTGCTCCGCGGCCGAATTTTATACCGCGATTCTGGCGGCATTTCAACTAATATACGTAAATCTAAGTCGAATTCCGGATTGTTTTGGTACACATCGCAATATGAGGCAAACAGCTTTGTAGCTTATTTTCGCTTCCGTTGTCCTTTAAGTAATCACTGTGAATAAAACATTTTCAGAAAAAAATCAACTCCGCGTATTGATCTCTCGCGATGGAGGGAGGCGAAAGGGTTCCGGTCCTTCATATTTAGAGAAGGGCCCCTTGATAACGCGGTCCGCCCCTGGGTGGGCCGTGTCTTTGAACGCGCGGCCGGTAACAAGGTCGTCGGGGCAGTACCGCTTGCGGTGCTGTTCCGGGAAGATGTTTTCTTGATCTTACCGGGCTATAGTACTTTTGACTTGAAAGTTTAGGAAGATGAGTACACAATCTTCTGTGGCTCATCTCATAGAATCAATAATACACTTGTTCCTACTGTTGCTCATCTCCTAGAGCCAACAATACAACAAATTTTGACTAGAATTCTAGCCAGGACACCGACGTCAAGCCTATTCGGTTCTCGGCAGGTCATCGGTCCTCTATAGGATGGCCGTTCTTGACCCCATCCAGTGGTTAAACCTAAGACAGCTAACAACGGTGTTAGCCTCCTTCGACCAGGCAAACGCTTTCGACAGAGTGCGTCATTGGTATCTGTTTCATTCATTTCATTCGTTCATCTGTTTCATTCGTATCTGTCCATTGCAGTTCCACTGCATTATCGTTGCACTGCCGTAGGTTCTATCCATGATTCCCTTGCGTGATAATCCTCAGCAGCTCAGGTTCGAAGGCTAGAGCCTGCTTTACTTCGGGAAGTTATTGGGCTTGTGAGAGAGACAACAATAGCCTTAAATGCTGACATGGTCTGGAGGACCAAGGAGATCTGTTCTGGGTGGAATCCTTGTGTCTGCCCGATGGATGAGTTTCCTCGGTGGCACTGGTGGCGGGGTAGGCTTGAAAGCTTCCACAGACTCTTTTAGTTGACGACACACTTGGAGGCGGCGGAGGCATTTCTGCTGCCGGTGGGCCTGTGGTCTGTCGTGCTTGCCTCATTTAGCCTGCATTTGTGGCAGCTGAGGGAAGTTTTCATACATTGGCAATGCTCGCAGGGGCTAGTCTGTTTTGTTGAGCATTTCGCGTTGTTCTGTTTTATTTTCTAACTGTATTGCCACGAAGCAAGGAACGATGATGGTGATGGTGAAAGGTCTCGCAGTTCTCTTCGTACTGGAATGTGCGTCGGGCCGACGTCTAAGGGAACTGTGCCGACGTACATCTGAAAGCGTCTGAGGACGCTGAGGACACACTTGAAGGCGGTAGAGGCATTTCTGCTGCCGGTGGGTCTGTGGTCTGTCGTGCTTGCCTCATTTAGCCTGCATTTGTGGCAGCTGAGGGAAGTTTTCATACATTGGCAATGCTCGCAGGGGCTAGTCTCTTTTGTTGAGCATTTCGCGTTGTTCTGTTTTGTTTTCTAACAGTATTGCCACGAAGCAAGGAACGATGATGGTGGTGGTGAAAGGTCTCGCAGTTCTCTTCCTACTGGAATGTGCATCGGGCCGACTTCTAAGGGAACGGTGCCGACATACATCTGAAAGCGTCTGAGGACGCTGAGGACACACTTGAAGGCGGTAGAGGCATTTCTGCTGCCGGTGGGTCTGTGGTCTGTCGTGCTTGCCTCATTTAGCCTGCATTTGTGGCAGCTGAGGGAAGTTTTCATACATTGGCAATGCTCGCAGGGGCTAGTCTCTTTTGTTGAGCATTTCGCGTTGTTCCGTTTTGTTTTCTAACAGTATTGCCACGAAGCAAGGAACGATGATGGTGATGGTGAAAGGTCTCGCAGTTCTCTTCCTACTGGAATGTGCGTCTGCCGACTTCTAAGGGAACTGTGCCGACATACATCTGAAAGCGTCTGAGGACGCTGAGGACACACTTGAAGGCGGTAGAGGCATTTCTGCTACCGGTGGGTCTGTGGTCTGTCGTGCTTGCCTTGTTTTATCTGGCCTTTGTGGCAGCTGAGGGAAGTTTTCAGACATTGTCCGTGGGGGTAGAGGCTCTTCTTTCGTTTGTTGAGCGTTTTGTTTCGTTTCCCTTTGTTGTTTTGTTTTCTAGGGGTATTGTCCTGAAGTAAGAAAAAAAGCGTACGACCCCGTTTTCAGCAAATCTGGGGAAAGATTAACGTCACCTGGGATGATGGTTGGCTAGCTTCGTGCTATGTAGTGAAGTTCATTTTTAAGATTGCACCATGATCAACATTTATTTGCGTACCGCTAAGTGGCGTGAGAGGCGAATACTTTTGTTGATAAGGGCAAATATTTGGGCTGCCAGAAGTTCATTGGGCCATCGTAAGGTACCTGGAGGCGTTGCTGGTCGCACGCGCTGGCTTGATGCACGGCGCGCTAGTCTCCAGTGGAAGCTGGCCCATGGTGTCCTCCCACTGCCTGAACGTTTGCACCGTTTTCGGATATGTCGCACGGACGGTTGTCCGTCTTGTGGCATGGCTGAGACAGCAGAACATTGTTTTTTGCGATGCCATATTCCACTTTTACTGTGGAGTAGGGCGGCGCAAATATTTGGGCTCCTAGCAGTTGATTGGGCCACCGTAAGGTACCTGGAGCCGTTGCCGGTCGCAAGCGCAGAGCGGAAGCAACTAGCATTGCTGATTCCGGAAATTAACTTCCAAATTTGGATTCGCCGGTGCTGGCTGTCCTTTGGTGGCCCAGATGTTGGGAGCATGGCTATTTTTCAGGCATTGAGAGCCGGGCTGCGTGCGCATATCATCCGTGAGCAGTCACTATTTGGGTCTGTGGAGTGCTGTCGCCGCTGGCCTACAGCGACTCGGCTGTTTGGTTATGATCAATGTGAGTGGCATATCAAGTCCAAGTATGCCCACTAGGACTGTACTGCTCCCCCGTAGCGACTCCTCCGGAGTTCCAGGATTGTTCGCAGTGTATGGCACGTACAAAAAGCAATCTCCCTTTGGAGCCTTGTTATCTTGCTTGATGACAATACACACCCAATGAAGGTAACTGAGGGAAGCTCGGATGTTTTCTTTTCTAGCGAGTTGTGCCATGGGACTGCCGAATTTCTTACATGGAGGTATCACCGGTCCCTCCCCGACCTTTTGTGCAATGTCCTAACACTTCCCTTCCTCTTTACGCACAACTTTTCCCATCCCCGTCGAGTATGTACTAACCCAGTTGCTTATAAGCGGATGCACTGATGTTCCGAAATCAGAAATTTCACAGATGATTCCGAATCAGCTGCAGAGGCCCTGGCATAAATCTGTTACATGGTGTCAGCATGGTGCCTGTAACTGCTGTCATGGTTACTCCAAGGAAATGTATTAAAGTGGAACTCCCTTCTGGATAGGTTTAAGTGTTACTCCAAAAGGGACGTGTTCTACGGGACAAGCCATTTACTCCCCCAAAAGAGTTGTGACGACAGCATTTTTGCTCAAATTATGCTCCTACCGCGGAGGCAGTGTTCATACCTTACCCGGTATTAAGGGAACTCCCTTTGGAACATACCGAAGGAAGTCGTCAGGACAACATCTGCTGGTGCTGGCCTCACCCTCACCCGGTTATGTCCCACAAATGGAGTAGCACGTTACTTCCCTTAGGGGTGTAACTTTTACTCCAAAAGGGAGTGCTTCTTGGGACAAGCCATTTACTCCCTTAAGGGAATCGTGACGCTACCCTTTTTTTTCACAGCGTGCCGAAACACTTACTCCTCTTCAAAAGGCAGACGTCATCTCTATTTCCTTCATGAAACAGCGCTGGTTGCTCCATGTGGTTGCGTTCTTCCAACAACCCGTTCAGGAAGACGGCCGTAACTTGGTGCGCGGGCGACCCTATTTCGACTGCTAAAGTCATAGGTATGCACTCTTAAAACAGTGACACTTAAGCGACACATGAAACGGCAGTGACACTTTTGGGCGAGCCCAAACCTGGATTTGAAAAGGAGTTACACAGCGAATTTCCTTCCTCTCCAGCAACAGGAAACGTGCTGATTAGTCAAGCTGTCATAGATGATTAGTCAAGCCTGGAGGATGTGTGACACTCGAGTTGTGACATTTGCCGTAGCTGCGGCCGTTGACCGTGACACTCGGTTTGGTATTTTCGCTGTCTGCACGCTCCGTGCCCGTCCCGTCTCTCTCTTTTCCTCACTTTTTCGTTTACGTCTGAGTTTGTTGTCTTCACGTGTGGTTTTAAGTTGCACACTGTAGTACAAAGATCGAAAGCAACGGACCCGTCATCAAGGACAGTCCTTTAATAGAGACAACAATGAAATAACAAGGAACGTTACTTAATTTTGTTGAGTTGACTTTTTTATGATTTATTTGAACCGCACATGGCTGATAAAACTCGAGAAAATGCGCAAGCTGAAAAACAGATATCGAAATTGTGTGCCTTTGTCTTCTTCACAAGCTATTTCCGTACCGTGAGAAATTTGCAGTGATGCTGGACAATAGTGGGGAGGCACCCGTGCAATGAGGCAGTGTAGTACCAGCAACCAAAACGAAGTAACGGGATACCATGACCCCCTACCTCACAATTAAAAAAAAACAAGAAGAAAAGCAGACAGCGCAATACAATACAAGCGACGCTACATATATATTTTAAAAACTAACGCAATACCGCTACCAAGCGCTCTCAAATAAAAGTCTCTCCGATACTGATATTTCCTCTTCACCCGTAGGAGGACCCTTCTAGGCCAATGATCCAGAGCTGCCACTCTCCTCCCCCTAGAATTTTATGTGGATTTTTAGGCGGCTCATTATGACTACGGATCGGAACCGCTTTTTTTTTTCGGTTTGGTCCTTACGATTCTCAAATGGCACAAATGCACTTTTGTAGATGTTGTTGCCGACACAGCAGCGTTTCACAGCTGCACTGCGTGCTACAGATGTACATTTGACGTATAACCTTAAGGTAGCATAGTGTACTCTCTAGTTCACAAATCGCGTGCACCTTGTTACATCCTGGCCCCATGGAACTGGCATCTTGGGACTGTACGTTATTTTCACAGCCCTAAATAAAATCTTGGGTTTGCTGGGGGACAAAAATCTCCTACAAGGAAGCCTACAACCAGCGAAGAGTAACGGAAGTATTTTCGTTACCGTTTCCATATTCGTTACTACTGTATTTTCGTTTCCGCTACACGTTTCTGATACCAGCTTTTCAATTTCGTTTCCATTACGTTTCCGCTACTGTTTCCGGTAATGGAACGGCAGTTACAGAGCTGCGGGAAGACCGCCTGTCCGGCCCTCAGCACGCTGTTTTGCAGAAGTGCCGCTTCGGTGCCACGCGTACACACTACACAAGTAATATTGCGTCGTTGAGATGCGCACACCTGGTAAGATTTTTTGAAGAAATGTACATACATGTCTGATGTCATGGAGTTATGAGTACTGGGACGAGTAGGTAAGAGAGGAATGCGTCCTCGAGATCCAATATTGCGCCTTTTTTACATTCTCTCGTGCTGATTTAGAGCATTACAGGGAATTGAGTCATCAAAATACAAAAAAGGAATGAAAAGTATCTGAAATGTGATCGCACAACAAGAATACTATTACTCGGATTCAATACTGAACGATGGTTTTCCTTTCTGTTTCTGGTAATGGGGGACCGTGGTATGCGTTTCTGTTTTCGTTATTGTTGCCATATCCAATTTCAGTAATTTGCCGTTTCACTTTCTGCTGCCATTACAACTGTTAAAACGAACAAGAGTTGGATGACACATTGATCACGCATCTACAGACATACTCACACGGAGTTGTTCGATCAAAAACGTGCAATTTGCCGAATTTTCACATGTTGGCGATTATTTTCTGCGGCTTACAGCGCACCCGCGGCACTCATTTTTTTTAAATTTGTGCTTAAAGGATAGAAGCTGGCGGTACTCCCAGGAACACTTGAGGAAGAAACTCCAACGTTTAATATGGCAAAAAATAATTAATTCACCAATCTCTTCAAATCTCGCGTACGCCACAAGCACGTCGAGCGTGTTGCGTGCGACGATGAAAAATAAATAGGTAAAATGAACCATCTCCTATCGAGTAGTCATTCGTCGCTGTTGTATTGCACATCTTCAGCGGTTGCATATAAAGACGAGCACAACACTGTTGATATTGTTTTCTTTTTGTGCTTCAATTTATACGTCTACAAAGCAGCTACCCATAATGATTTTGTGGGCAACTGTCTGCGATTACCAGCTTTACAGTAACGTCGCCAACAAACTCGAACATACACAAAGAAGGCTACACACCTACTCTTAATTGAAATTGTAGAAGTGAAGCTTTAATTCACAAATTATTCCACGACGACAGCCGAAGAATTCGTCTGCTATAATCAGGACAAGGTATTCGCTTAACAAAAATTATGTTATTATAAGTACCTCTTTGTTTTGCTTGACCTGTTTTGTATGGCTGAGACTTCACCCACACACGCCTGCATATTCGGATAGGAATCAAAGGCTAAAATAGGACGAAAGGCGCGGCTCTCGTCCTGAAGCAACTCCCTTCATGTTAAATTCAGGTTATCCACCGCCTTAGCCACCTAAGAGGCTGTTAACGTTGTCATTATACAAGAACAAATACATTGATGATGACAAATTGGGAAATTCGCCACCGGGGTTGTGGCCCACTACCGACAACTACAACTCCAATATTATAGAATTAGAGTTTCAAGTTGAAAAACCTAATATAGGTGCGCCCTATCATCTGCTAATAAGTGTGTGCTTGGTGTGCACCCCCTTTATATTACTTCTGTCATGCTACCTTCACTAGTTGCGAAACGTTTATCCTACATTTTGCACGTTAACTCGTTCACCATATGTGCATCTGTTTGCCTTCTTAGGCGTCGTGGAGTAGCCAGTCCGACGCTGTCTCGGCTCACATCCCCATCTTTTTCTCTTACTTCACCGTCACCGTCATCAGGTTATATTAAAAAGGGTATAGAGCAGTTACAAATGGAACCTGTTGACATTGAATACGGTAGGATATAATGTCATGATTGTTGAATATATAGTCCCACCTTGCGATAGTCGTGACGTTGACCGCCTAAGCCTGGCCGACTACGGCAGCAGTTACACGCCTTCTTTCTTGTATGGTTACATGATTTCCAACAGAAACACATAATCAAAGAGTTATTCTTGCGGGTGTAAATTAGGAAACCTTAACAGTAGTTGGAGACTTCATGAATGGAAATGCACAACTGGATATTGCCTGTTGCTATGACCTATCCCAAGTCGTCAAGAGCTATACTAGAATTCCAGAATATTCTGCTTCAATACCTCATCTGTTCCTGGTGTCTAACACATTTGACTGAAAATGGGACTGGCAAGTGCTTGCTGGGCTTTCAAATTACAAGATGGTTGTTTCTGAGATGCACCATATAAAATTTAAGCATGATATACCTAAAATCCAGACATTCTACTGTTTTCCTAGGGCAGGTCCTTGTACAATTTTAACAAGATCTGTAGCACCACGATAAATGTTAATGGTCTGAATTGTTTTCAAAGCCACTGTACACATGTAGATAACAAGGTTCGTGGACAAGAAGTCTTGAAATGTTTACACTCGAAGACCATGGATAACACGCGACGTTAACATCTTAAACGTCGCATCTTAAACGCCGTGTACCCAAAATTCGACGGCGATGTAACCTAACCGTGGTTTGACGAAGGCTCTAAACGAGAAGTTAGGCTAAAAACAAATATTGTAGCCACGTCTTTGCTGGGTACCGCCAGAAAATTTGGCGTATGATTACTCTAAGTATCGAACAAAACAGAAACAAATGACGCACGGCAGAGAACAGATAATATACAAAAAGTGGCGAACTCCTTTAATCATAGATCTGTCAACGTTATCTCAAGACTTAAAGCCCCGAATTATATGACGCCACTGAGAAAGCTATATATCGAGAAGCCTTCTTCGGGTTGGTTGGTAAAGGAAAAAAAAATGAATATGCTAGACCAAAAAGACTTGCACTGGCTACGTCAGAACGCGTTATTGAGGTCATCTATCAAGACAATATTCCGAATGATTTTCTTAGAAGGTACGCTGGTCGGGTTGCGTAATTCCTCCAAATTATTTTCCAGATGTTGCTGGAAGAAGGGACTGTTCCGAACGAATGGAAACGCGCTCGTGGAAAACCGATGTGTAAGGCAGGAGCCTCGTCTTTGGTTTCGAATTCCCTCTTCTTTCCAGCTGCTGTAAATTGTTAGGGGCACATCTTTTTAAAACGAGCACATAACCTCACGATCAAGTAACATCATTCCAGGAAGAAATGGATTACTAACTCCCTTGCGGTATCGATTTCGTGGGGACTACTCCGCTGTCACGGCCCTGTCGGACTTTATCCACGACTTGCCATTAGCTTTAGATAATCAGTACCTACAAATTGACATTTTGTTTTTGCACCTCTTCAAGCCATTTGACCGTGTACGTGCCCTATAGAAAGCTGACACCTAATACCAAGATCATGGGTTCGATCCTGGACTCCCTGTGTGATCGAACCCCAGTCTGTTTGTAGAGTACAACGAACTTAAGTCATCCTGCGAAGACTGAGTATCACATCTTGGGCACACCACGGGAGTCAGTCTTGAGAGTTTTGCTGTTTCTTGTTCATATAAATGAGATGTTAAGTAACATTATTTGTAAAGCACGTTTTTTTCGCTGACGACTGCGTAACATTTCGCGCGATATATTCCGAAAAACGTAGGAATATCTAAACGTGCGTCTTCGATATGCCGATAGAATTTCTTTTTTTTTAGGTGTGCTTTGCTCTTATGGCTCACCTTGCTCAGCTGGCTCACCTGATTGTGTGCAAAGCAGTTTAGAACACACCAACGATTGGTGCTAGAAATTGCAAATGATGTTGAACATCGGCAAAACTGTATGAATGTTGTTGCATGTAAGAAAGGCTTGGCCAACATCATACAACTTGCAAGAGCTGCTTTGTAAAGAAGAAACGCGGGTACAAATATCTTGGGGCCACCAATCCGTCCGATTTTAGATGGAATTTTCACATCTGCTTTATAAACATTACAGTCAAGAGAGAGCCTCTTCTATGTTAGAAGAATGCTGCACTGTGCTACCGCTTAGGCCAGACTACCGGTACTTAGATCAGACTCGTGTTACCGATCGTCACGTACGCAAAGGTAGCTTGGGACCCCATTACCGCGACTATTTTGCGAGCTTCTTTCGAATTGTCGCAACTATATGAGTGTATTATGTGTACATATTATAATGCACATTCCCAATCGCAACTCGAAGTAGAACGTCATTCATAACAGGACATTCACCGAGCAGTTGATTGACACTTTGTTGGCGACCATCCTCTGAAACACAAAACACAACAATGAGCACGACGCATTTGGTGGGATTTCAGCGGTAAACAACCTAAAATTCTGTGAGTCAACAAATGTACGCTAGAAAGTGTCAACAACTTGCGCGCACACATGTGTACACAAGAGGAATTGCCAGCACTGGTGTGAGCAACTCTGACGCTTAACTATCCCACGGAACCAGCAGTCGCCCGTGGACAGCCGACAAGGGGCCGGACATCAGCAGCCTAGTATGAAATTCCATTGCACGACTACGGGACGCGTTAGTTGGGATGCTCCAATGGGCTGCGTCGTAAGTCCATCTTGTTCTGCGGCACCGACATTTTTGTCAGCACAAAACATTGTCAAATAAAGTCTGCAAACCCCACATATACGCAGTTTGAAGGGCGTTCCAGGATGCTGTAATTGGGGAACCCAAAAATGAGGATGCCGCAAGAGGGAAACCAACACATTGCAGAAATACAGACAAAACACGAAAACATTCCCTGTGTCAGAAGCGGATTAAAGGTTCAACGAGAGGCCAACTAGAAACCAGAGAGTTCACCACCTAAGAAGAGACCTACACCACCACAAAAGAAGTGGAGATGGAGGTGTGTGGAAGCAGGAGGCAACAGGCGTGAGCAGAACGAGTTTTTACTGATGGAACCAAAAGTGAACTGGCAGTCAGCAGGGAGCTCGCAGAGTTTGCGCTGCACTTCTCCGTTCTTGTCCCTACAGGGCTCCTCCTCCAGAAAAAATGTAGTAAGCGGAGATGTGACATAAGAATTGGCTGTTCCGGGCGCTGCCGCAATGCAAGCAGGGTTCAAACGGTCGATCGAGACGGTTTCGCGTCTGCCGTTGCAATCGATGACAAAATGCTTAGGCGCACGTTCAAGGACGCTGTACCGACCGGTGTATGGCGGCTGGAGGGACTTGCGTAACGCATCCGCGCGGTTGAACTTCCGCATCGGCAGTGGAACTTTGGTGAGGCGAAACAAATGTCGTTGCCGGCTGTTGAGCTCTAGTTGCGACCGGTCGGATATGTGAAAAATGACCCCGGAGGCGGTGCAAAAAGGCCGGGGGATCGCTCGAGATCGTTGAGTCAGTGATGAAGAACTGGCTGGGAAGTCGCAGCGCAGTGCCGTAAACGAGTAATGAGGGTGCGCACCTGATATCCTCTTTCCACGACGACCGCAGCCCGAGGAGTATGAGGGGAGGAGTTCCTGCCAGTGCGAAGGGTCTTCGTACGCCATAATGGCAGCCTTGAGTGAAATCTCTCCACAAGGCCGTTGGCTGCAGGATGGTATGCAGTTGTACGGCAGCGATTGGTTCCGAGGAGCTGAGTGAGTGACGAGAGTCGAGATTCGAACTGCTTCCCGCGGGCAGTAACGATCTGGGAAGGAACGCCGAAACGGGCAACCCATGTGGAAAGAAAAGTTCGCGCCACGGTTTGAGCGGTAGAGTCCTGCATGGGTGCAGCCTCAGGCCACCTAGCATATCTGTCGATACATGTGAGGAGATAGCGATGGCCGTTCGAAGGCGGCAGCGGTCCCACAATGTCGATATGCACTTGATCGAAACGTGCGCTCGGCAAGGAAAACGTGGCGAAAGGAGATACCGTATGTCGGTGGACCTTGGCTCTCTGACAGTGGAGACAAGATTTGACCCAGTTGCGGAGATCCGTGTTCATCGAGGGCCAGACATAACGGGCGGCCACGAGGCGCTGGGTGGCTCTGATGCCAGGATGAGAAAGCGAGTGAAGTGTGGTGAAAACTTGGTGCCGAAGACTTTTTGGAACAAAAGGTCGTTCCGTTCCGGTAGATATATCGCAGAAGGTCGGATTAGGAACTCCTGGAAAACGGACTGGCCGGAGCACCAGGGAGGAGCGGCCCGCTGGGAGATGCGGCAGCTTGGGGTCCTCACCTTGGTAACGTGCAAATTTTGAGAGGTTCAGCGGGGTGTGACGGATGGACGAGACGCGGCTGAGGGTGTCGGTCAGAATGTTGTCCACTACCTTGACGTGCTCGAAAGTTGCGCTGAGCTCCGACAGGAAAGCGAGCTGGCGGATTTCGCGCGAGGAATAGCGACTGCCGCCGGAGGTGTAGGCATGCACGTGAGGTTTGTGGTTCGTGAAAATGGTGAACCGTTTGTCTTCCAAGAAGAATTGAAAGTGTTTTGTTATGATTGCGCATTTTCCATGATTCCGCTATCAGATGTTCTTTCGAGTGTTATCTTGTTGACATGTTTTTATCTACCTGTTTCCTGTAGCCGCAAGGCGGTTTCCATCGACGGATTCCTTAAAAGGAAGTTTTGAGTAATAAAGGGTTGTTGTTGGTTTGGTGGATTACTGGTGGAAGGGCCTGGATCGCGAAGTCGAGGAGTACGTCAAGGACTGTGGGGTTTGCCAGGCAGCAGACAAGTCCGCCAAGACCGCTCCTGCGCCGTTGCAGCTTGTTCCTCTACCCATAGGACGCTGGCAGAAGCTGGCCATCGACATCATCGGCCCATTTGAAAACCTTTGTGTGGAACGCTTCTAAATTAGTGCAGTACCCCTGTTCTCTTTCTGATGTTTCCATGAACTGTCCGTTGTGGCGGCCATTGAAAGGTGATGCGGGAAGTGGTTCCCTGGATGCCAGAACGGAGCACTGTGCTGAAGTGCCTGCAGCACAGCTGGGCCTAGCAGAAGAATCATCCGCCGAGACCAACGTGGAGCTCGCAACCGATGCATCGTCATCCCAGCCCTAACAACCGGAAGAACTGGCCGGTGATAATCAGGCAGCGGATAACATATTGAGTAATGTGGGTACAGCACCGTCTCAGACTGGAGCACAACCCACTGAGGTGCAACGTACAGAGAATGCCGAGCCTCAACCCGTGCAGCTAAGACCTCAACGAACACGTCGTAAGCCGGCATATCTCCAGGACTATATTCTACAGTAGTTTTTTTTTTCCTCTGGTTAGTTATCTTCATTTGAGATTCATGGTATGAGTCTTGCATCGAACGTTAAGTGATGACATGGATTGAAATTTGAATGTTTCTGTGGCGACTAACTGTACTAACCTCTAACAAACAAACTAATTAAGGGGGAAGAGATGTTATGATTGCGCATTTTCCATGATTCTGCTATCAGATGGTCTTTCGAGCCTTATCTTGTTGACATGTTTTTATCTACCTGTTTCCTGTAGCCGCAAGGCGGTTTCCGTCGACGGATTCCTTAAAAGGAAGTTTTGAGTAATAAAGGGTTGTTGTTGGTTTGGAGCGAGATAGGATGGTCCTTTGATCGGCGGCTCGCGACATAACATGTTTCACGGGTGCAAAAGCGGCTAGAAGTTCACGCGCAAAGGTGCTGTACTTCTCTTCGGCAGATGACAGCTTCCACGAGAAGAAAGCTAGTGGACGCCAATGGCCGTCGATGTACTATTGTAAAACAGCTCCGATAGCTTGGTTTGAGGCGTCGACCGTGACGGAGGTGGGTGCGTCATTGACGGGGTGAGCCAACGCCGCTGCGGACGCTAAAGCGTTCTTGGCGTTAGCGAATGCATTCATCTGGTCAGGAATCCAAACTAGGCCGGCTGAGTTCTTGTGAGCCGAGCACAGGAGTTTTTCGAGCGGTCGGGGGATAACGGCACAATGTGGGATGAAACGCCGGTAAAAGTTGATCATGCCCAGAAAACGGCGTAGCTGGGCGCTTGACGTTGGAATGGGAAAATCCTACAGTTTTTGGACCTTGTTTTGGAGTGTAGTTATGCCGGTGGCGTCGACGTGATGGCCGAGGAACTCCAATGGCGAGACACCGAATTCGCATTTGTCGACATTTATGAGAAGGCCGTGCTCTCAATTCGTTGGAAGAACACACAAAGGTGTTGCAAGTGCTCTTCAAGTGAAACGCTGGCTGTGAACAGGTCGTCAAGGTAGGCAAAAACAAAAGGAAGGCCCCGAGTAACGTTGTCAAAGAACGCTGAAATGGTTGTGCGGCGTTTCGGACGCCGAATGGCATTCGTAGGAACTCGAAGAGCCCGAAGGGAGTAACGATGGCTGTCTTGGGGATATCCTCCTCTGCCATCGGAATCTGGTGGTAGGCCTTCGTTCAATCTATTTTCGAGAAGAACTTGGCTCCAGCTAAACCGGCTGTGAAATCAGATATATCAGGTAATGGGTA
The DNA here is from genome assembly GCF_037126465.1 of Ornithodoros turicata. NCBI lineage: Eukaryota > Metazoa > Arthropoda > Arachnida > Ixodida > Argasidae > Ornithodoros > Ornithodoros turicata. Next base: position 4,962,211 of record NC_088207.1, read on the forward strand.
ACGGTCAGGAGTTGTTGCGAGGTTCAGCGCGCGATAGTCGCCGCATGGTCTCCAATCGCCAGCGTTTTTAGGAACCATGTGCAATGGCGATGACCAGCTGCTGGATGATGGCCTAATGATCCCAACGGCGAGCATGTGATCCAATTCTTGAAGGGCAACTGCTAGCTTCTCTGGGCTCAGGCGATGGGCTTTGGCGAACACGGGCCGACCTTTGGTACATACGCGGTGGACCACTGGGTGACTAACGGGGTTTGTCCAATCGCACTGGGAAATCAACGATGGGAATTCTTTGAGGAGTGCCGCGTATGTCAGATCGGCTGGACGCAAAGTTATGAAACCGACGCAGGGAAGTTTGGTTGATACCAATGGAGGAGCCGAAGATGTTGTGATGTGGCAAGAAATCGCTGCCCAAGATACTGTGCGTTGTGTCCGCGACGAGGAAAACCCAGTGAAGGGGTCTTCGTAGCCCAAAATCGAGAGTCAGAGAGCGGCGGTAATAGACGGGAATACGTGGCCCATTTACTGCTGTCAGGTACATACTCGGTGAGCGCCGGCGATCTTGGGGGGAGGCTGGTAGTACGCTGACCTCAGCGCTGGTGTCAACTAAAAAGTTTTGCTTGCCATGATGATTTACCACGTAGAAAAGGCGACTTGACTGAGTGGGCTGGTAATCTCTTGTCGCCGCTAGTGATTCCCAGGAGAGTTTCCCGTCCACGCGCACGGTGACTCACAGCGTCTTGCACGTCGGCCGAAACGGGTATGGTACCAGCAGAGGTGGGGGCGTGTAAGGGAAGGCGAGGTAGAAGTATCAGGAGCCTCGAATCCCTGGCGTTCACAACGACCGGACGGGCGGGGAGATGGGCTGTGGTGGGGACGGGGGTCGACGAAACGGAAGTCTTCCATGATATCGGCAAGACGGCATATTTGCTGGCGCAGAGAGGCAAACTCTGCCTCATCAGTTACCGAAACAGCTGCGTGTAACATGTTTCCAGGGGCGGAGTTTGAGATGCTTGAGATCTCGCTTGAGATGCAGTAATGCAGGGAATGGAATCATTGTCTATGGGCAGCTCCATGAGCCTGTCCGCACGTTCTGCGAGAGCGCCCAGAGTGGCGTGATTGGAGGCTGACAGGGCCATCTGGACAGACGGAGGAAGCTTTGACATGAAGATTTCTCGGAGCATCGTGACGTCGAGGAGTGGGGTGGCCCCAGTACCTCTGAGGATGTGCCGGAGTTGGCTTACAAGGTGTGTGGGTTTTCTGTCGCCCAACGGCTCGGTTGACATCACCTCGTTTAGGCACTGGCGGTCTGAGGGTGATGACCCTGCAGTGACTGCGCTTTTAAGTGCTGAGTAAGGGTCTTCAACCGGAGAGGAAGTCAGGATGTCTGCGACGTCGACAAGCACGTCCTCGGGTAGAACACACATTACATGATGGAATTTGATTGTCGATGTCGTGATGCGGCCCAACGCAAACTGATGTTCTGCTTGACTGAACCAGTGTCAGGTCGGGACCGTATGAACGGAGGCAGCTTAATAGCGAAGTGAGATACTAAGGGGGCGGATGGGGCATTCTGCGTAGCCCCTTGCGCAGGCGGGGGCTGGTCCTCCACAGCCGCTGAAACGGGCGGGGCGCTGTCCATAGCTGATCATGTTCGGGTCACCACTGTGGCAGCAGGAGGCAACAGCCATGAGCAGAACGAGGTTTTATTGATGGAGCCAAAACTGAACTGGCAGTCACCACGGAGCTCGCAGAGCTTGCGCCGCGCTTCTTCGTTCTTCTCGCTACACACTTCTTGGCATCACGATGAGTCTTTTTTTTTGCGCTGCGCTTACCAAACATTGAAACCATTTTTTTGTTGTTGTTGAAGCACTTTTCTGCGACAAAATCCGTTCTTCAGCTTCTAAGAATGAACGTGTTTCACTGTATAGCATTGTTTATGTTTTTTCCTCACTATTCTGCTTTATAAACACTGAACTAAATTTTGATGTTGAAGTGCAAAGCACACTATCACAAAAATGAAAGCTTGTTCCCAGAGGTGGGCTTCCCCCTATGCATGCGTACAAGCCCACTTTATTCGTGTTCTATGGAGAAATGGGTGGCAACCATGGAAAGGCAACCGTAGCTTTGAGGGAGGCTGACTTCAGTTGGCGGCACCAAACATGTTGACGTAAGCTGTTTTATTCATGTTTTGTAATGTTCAGCAGCAGATTTACTTCTAATGCTGGCTCTCTTGCTAGAAGTATGAACCAATAAGCAGTTGGATAGAAAGAATTGACCAATGTAGTTAGAATGGACATTATCACCACTCACGTCACGGCTGTCCATCGCCAGCCTCAACCTTCTTTGCGAAGAGGGCACAAGTATCGAGGCCGGCGCCATCAATTGAATATGTAGGGAACCTCGTTTGGTGCCGTCAAAGCATGTGAAAAAGGTCCATTGTGAACCAACAGCAGGAGGCGACGGCATGTAAGCTGTGCAGCCTTCTAACATTGGCTCTCTAGAAGTATGAACCAGTTGGATAGAAATGAGTCACCAATGAAATGGACAATTTTTTTTCACACTCGCGTAGCATCTGTCCATCTTTGCAAAGAGAGTATACAACCGGCGCCATCTATTATATGTGTAGGGACCTTCTTCGGCACCATCAGAGCATGTGAAAAAGTTTCATTGTGAACCAGTGAGCAGGCGGATGGAGGCATGGGCTGATAGTAGTTGGAGCTTACCAGCGTATGACCCTCCGGCTAAACCTATCTTATGATAAAAGTTCCAATATCCCACAGGTAATGGTAAATTATCTCATCTAGAGATTAGAGGGAGTCACCAATAGCAGTCAGGTCTAGCAATGAGTGAAAGTGACCAATTGCAGTTCGAGCCTGTTAGGGTGCTTAGACATAAGTGACCAACGAGAGGTTTGTAGTCAGATGGGCCAATGAGCACAACTACTTGCAGATAGATGAACCTATAGCAGTTGTTGTCTACTGAGGGAGCTGAGTCACCAATGAGCACAAGAGATGACCAGATAGAATTATGGATTAACGATATCACTGATGCGGCTGAACAAACCCGTACTCTACAATGCTGCTGGACCAGGATGCTGTTTTACCAAATAAAGGTTGAAATCAACAATTGTCGTGTCTTGTCTGAATTCGCTGCATTGTGGTTTAGGAGCAACAAATGCAGGTTAGCCAATTACTGTTCAGTAGGCCTAGCGCGGACCAATCAGGGGCCAGCCATCGGTAGGCTTATAATAAACCAATTGGTGTGAAGGCCCAATCAGTATGCTTAGCGTGGTTCGGCTTAGAAGTAAGTAGGCTTAGAATGGACCAATCAGCATGAAGCGGGTGGAGCCAGTAAAGAGTTGTGCGATCTGGTACCAGTGGACTTACAACGAGAGCCAATTGGTAGGCTTAGACTGGGGATGAAAAATCAAAGCATTTAGTCAGTAGTCAGTCAGTCAGTAGGCTTAGAATGGACCAATCAGCATGAAGTGGGTGGAGCCAGTTGCACCACAAGGTAAGTTTAGACATCTGATATAAAGCCACAGCAGGGTCGCAGCCGAGCGGGTGGGTGCTAATGAAGGCTATATTCAGCGGGCTTAATCAGTGGGCTTAATGAGTGGGCTTAGAACGAGGGCGAATCGATTGGCTTAGATTGGGGATGGCCAATCAGAGGGCTTAGAAAGTCTGGGAGCGTGATCAGTTGGACCAATCAACGGAGCCGGTTAATTAGGGACGGAGCTTAGCGATTGGCGTGCAACAATCAGCGTGAAGGAGCCAAGTAATTAGCATAAAGGGGCAGAGTCAACCAATCAGTAGGCTTAGCATGGCCCAATCAGCGTGAAGTGTGTTGAGCTAAGCAGCTAATTAGCATAAAGGGTGGAGCTTCGATTGACCAATCAACGATCAATAGGCTTGGCGTGGACCAATCAACTGAAGTGGGCGTAGCTAATGGCGGCCAATCAAATGGCTTTGGAATTGGCGTGTGTTGGCTTAGAATTGGATTAGAATAGGCTCTCTTGGATTAGAAAAAAAGGGTTCTTATACAGTCTTAAACTATACTACTTACATACATCTGCTCACGGTGAATCACTTTCTTCTGGTTTTCGTCTTATACATACACCTCATTATAAAGAAGCAGTTTATCAAATGACAAGCGAATACGTACATCTTGTGCTCGGTGTAATAGGCCGTATTCCCAAAGGATTTTGCGCTTATGCCTAATTCGGAATGAAAAGTCCTCGTCAATCCAGACTCTACGCCCTGGTAAGTGTCTCAGCTTGCTGGCATTTTGAATAATTCATTCTTTTTGTTTAGAGTTAAGGAATTTCACAACTATAGGCCGATTATGCCCTTCTTGGCGTTTCCATCCTAGCCGGTGAACTCTCTCAACATCGCCAAGGGGTATACCTAAATGCTTACTAACGGACTATCTTAAAATGCGTTCGGTATCGGACCAGTTTTCAGTATTCGTTTCAGGAATACCTCGGAAGACCAGGTTGTTACGTCTCATGTGGTTTTCCAAGTCATGAGTCTGCCTCACATATAGATCTAGATCACTGAATTTGAGGCAGAACTGACTGATTACCATGAACATCTTGTTTCAGATTAGAAAGAGCATGCTGCAAGGAGTTTACACATTCAAGGCAAGACTCAACTTTTCTGACTCGTTCAGATAGCTCGGACACTCCCTTAAGAATGTTGCGCAACTTAGTGGAATTCTCCTGTTGGTGCTTTAAGACCGTTGTACTCAAAGACTCAACGGCCTCTTGTTGTTTTCCTAGCCGATCGATGGCGATCGGACCCGGGTTAAGCTCAACATCGCCAGATAGGAGTAACAATCGTATACACCGAAACACAGCATAACTTTTCTCCATCTCAAGCAATGAACATGCAATAACCAAGTGTAGCATGAGCTCTTCGCTACTTTGAAAAAGAAAAGGCATGTGAGAAATTAAGAGCCAAACACCTGTAGCAGAGGACTTGAATATCACATTCCTACCTGAGCGAATGCACGATTTCTGAGTGAGAGGGAGTGGAGCAGGTAAAAGAAGTGGGCAACGAAGGCCGCACATAGGAAAGCTTAGACTGACCTGTGAGACAACAGAAGAATATGTAAACATCCTGCTTGTTTGTGCCCCAACTCCCAGCGATGCTTTCGTCGGAAGTGTCTTAAATGCAGTCTCGAAGTCATGTGATGCAGTACGAAAAAGGCATTTCCCGAACATTCCATTCGTCAGATTTGATGGCTTGCAGAACTGGTCTCCGTTATCATCAATAACACAAGAATTCACCTGTGCCGACAGATCAGTAGATAGCACAGGCGAAGGGTCACACTGCAAGCAGACGATGAACGGCAGCAAAACCTGTGAGACAACATTTGACCGCGAAGCTCGCAGTCCCTTCTGCGGCTCTTCCCCCACGGAGATAACTTGTCCCTCACTGGTTTGACCTCATGCGCCACTTTCAACAGGAATAAATTTCTTTTTTTCCTCTAACGAGTAACTATGTATTCTTTTCCAACCTTCCTCTGTTCTTGTAGATGGGTATTTCCCTATTTCTTTCCCCCTCAGATCTCTGCATAAGTCTGCGACTGAGCTTCCAATGTAGCATTTGCTGTTGTTTAACATTTTCAGTTGCAGCAATTTGTGCTTCCCTGTTTCATAAACTGGTGGCTGCCATGCCAACACTGAGCTTCCTGTGGTTTATCCCGTGTTGGCGAAAATGTCTTATGTTTATTCCCAGCCAAACTTTTGCTGCCTCCTGCAGGATGTCCTTCCCGTTCATTATCGTATATATTCTATGTCAAGCATGTGCTTGTGATAATTGCTTCACATCAGCAATCTGTAGGCCCCCAACTCCAATAGGCAGCTTCATTTTTTTTTCCTGTTAAATGATAAACGATAAACGATGGTTTATTTCAACTTCCAATCCAAGAATACAATCAGGGGGAAGCTAAATTTTCTCTTGCGGTACCCACTGCGTTTTCCCCATCCCCAATAAAGTGAAAGCAGAGTTTCTCAATTCTACGGCATATTTCAGGAGACGGGTAAGCGAGAGAAAACAGGTATGCACATCTCGGTATCATAATTCTTTGACAATGTGCCCTCGACCTGTAAGTGGCATTCCCGGGTCAACATAGTCTGCCTTCAATTTGTCCGAGTATTCTCCTAACTGGATTCAATTGTTCTAGGAAACCCTATGCTCATTAACCCTGACTGAAATATTGCCAACTGCAGGATGGGACAAGCGAAAGCGTGCCCACGTCACCTTTCAAAAATAGTATTGTCATCAAAAATGAGAGCTACCTATAGAAGTACGTTCGTGTGTATTGGCATTGATGCGGAAGACCAGTCTCAAGGACTGGCTCCCATATAACTATCTCAACAAGCTAGGACAAACTAGTGCAATGCCAACTCCTGCGTGTGAAATCGCGTCACGTTAAGGATTGCTGTCGTATTATATGATCAGTGCTAGTTATCCAACTTTGCCGGTGCGATGGTTCAGAATAAAAGTGCTCGCCCGTCACGCCACTTAGCGGTACGCAATGAAGACGACGTTTCACTTTTGACAACTGAAATAAATGTTGATCGTGGTGCACCATCAGAAAATGAACTTCACCACATAGCACGCACCTAGCCGACCATAATCCCCAGGGACATCGTTCTTTCCCCTGATTTGCTGAACACAGAAGCGTACTAAACGACCTCTTGGTACAACAGCCGTCTATGGTTCCTCGCCGCTGTATGTCTGCCCCCTGCAGTATTTTCCAGCATCCCTGGCGCCTTCAAAAAAGGCGACCCCCCCCCCCCCCCCGACGCTTTGCTCCAACTCGTGCTGGAACACCTTAATAACGTGCACTACCGAAGAATAGCGATCTACACGGACGCGTCGGTCTCCGCGGGCGCCTCAACTTTAGCCGTTGTTGTGCCTTCAGAAAATTACGAACTAGCGCTCAAGCTTCCTCACGAGACATCCTCCACCGAAGCAGAGCTCGCGCCATCAATGAAGCCCTGAGACTTATATCAACGAGGCCCCCAAACAACTAGACTGTGCTTACGGACAGCAAGGCGGCGCTGCAAATATTATCTTCTTCTTGCTCCAAGATCGTCACAGACATCTGCTCCCTAGCCCTCACGACATACAGCCGTCTCACCGCCTCCGGCCACAGCGTGTGGCTTCAATGGGTCCCCAGCCACATCGGCCTGCCGGGAAATACCCGCGCTGACGCTGCGGCGAGAGGCGCGCACGGGGCAGCTGCCACAATGACCACCACCATTCCTCTCACTCCATCGGCCTGCTTGATACAGATCCGCCGCCAGACGTCTCGCAGCACCCTCGCGTTTAGCTCAAACGCTGTAGCGGCAAACACGTTCCTCCACTCCATCGACCCGAGGATGGAACTCACCCTCTCCCAGCGGCTGTCGCGACAGGAGGAGTCGATCCTCCATCGCCTACGCCTCGATGTTGCCCTGACCCCGCTGCTCCTCTCTAAGATGGATAGACGGACGTCCCCGATGTGTCCCTGCTGTGCTGCGGTCGCCGACATACGCCATCTATTGTTGCACTGCAAGCGGTACGCCGGCCCCCGAGCCGCCCTCGCCTCAAATCTCACTTCCCTAGGCCACAGGGAACTTTCCCTGGCGACGCTGCTGGGACCTGTCCGGCACTCCAGACAGTGGGCAGTCACCCGAGCCCTCCTGTGTTACCTGAAGGACACTGGGCTGCTCAGCAGCCTTTGAGCCTTGAGCCACCCCATCATCCCCTGCCACTTTCTCTTTTCCTTTTCTGCTTCTCTTTTCTCTTTCTTTCTCTGTTTTTCTTTTTTTCTCTTTTGGGTTGGGAATAGCAAGTCGGCCTTGGCCTGACTGACCTTTCCCCCTCTCTCTATCTTTAATAAACATATCCCCCTCCCCTGCAGTATTTCGAATCGCTATAACTCGCAACGCCTTCCGTTTCCTGTGGGACGGGCCAGTTGAATGGGGCAGGAGGTCACATCTGCATCTCACGCGTGATAGGGCCAGGTTGGGCGTGCCGGTTGTCACAAAGCGATGTCTAGCACTTCAGATCAGTGCTCTCTTTCAGGCGCTTCACAGTCTTGATGATCCAGCTTGAGCTTTGGTGCACTATTTCCTGCGTAATGCTGGTTCACCGATACCACTGACAGCCTTCGGAGTGCAGAAGCTCCTTCGCCCACTTTTCGCAGTTTGCATAGCTGCAGTCAGACGCGTGCCGCAGATGTCCCTGGACGCAGATGTCTCTCTCTGGGAAGCCGGAGATGTCTACACCGCACTCACGGAGGCACTGCTGGTTCCCTCCCTGCCTGGTGCCGTGGGTAGCCCTTCCGGAGTACCTGGCGACTTATCACGGCTGGCAGGTTGGACGCTCATCCTACGAGTCTGCAGTGGAAGCTGGCTCATTGTGTCCTGCCGCTTCGTTGGCGTTTTCACCGCTTCGATACCTATCGCACGTATCACTGCCCGTCTTGCGGCATCTAGGAGTCTCCGGAGCACTGCCTCCTTCAGTGTCGTATTCCGCTGTTCCTGTGGAGCAGAGTGGCGGCTGCTTTTGAGCTTCCAAGATCGAGTCTAATGTTCCACCGTAAGGTTCATCGAACCGTTGCCAGTTGCAGCAAAGATCGGAAACATTTGGCATGTCTGATTGCGGAAATAAATTTTCAGATTTGGATACGCCGGCGCCAGTTAGCCTTATGGATGACTGCGGGACTTTAGGTTTATTTCAGGCAGTTCGTGCTGGACTATACGTGCGCCGACCTAGCACTGCTCCGCAAAGCCGAGTCCTCCCGTCGCTGGCTTTGCTCCACTCTCATCTTCCGCTATCATCAGGGTAGCCTCCATATCTAGTTCTCCTGCTCGATGACGACACACTTGTAAGCTGAGCGTTTGGTATTTGTTTAATGTATTGTTGTCTGGCTTTCAGGCTATTGTTCACTCTCTCAATAAACATTTCTTTTTAAAGCGCGATGTGGGCGAGCTTACGCTTGTCCCATCCTACAGTTGGTAATACGACGCTGAAGGTGCCTTCTTCGTACGGGTTGTTCGGCGTGGTTTCGCTGCTAGCTCCCTCCAATCGTCGTTTGGTCTGGGAAGCATTATACTTGTGTCTAAGAAAGCTGGCAATCCTGCAGATCCCGAATCGTGGTGGCCAATCACGTTCCTCAGCAACGACTACAAGCTCGTCACAGTGGGAATTACCTTTCAAGTCAGTCAAATGCTCCCGCTGCTCCTTCGCGCTGTCCAATCATGCGTTGGGCAGGTCCGTAGCCTGCGTGACAGCCTGAGTGGGATCCGCGACATCTTGCGATGGACATGACGACGGGTAGCGTCCGGCGGTCTCCTTTCCTTCGACGAGGTCAAAACATTTGACAGAGTGTTACACGCATGCCTCTTTTCGCTACTGAGCGCTTATGGCTTCCCAGAGACTTTAGTTTCCCGCATACGTTTTCTGTATGCGAACCACCGCAGCTAGATGTGTGTAGCAGGACTACAGTCCTCTTGCTTCCCCATCGAGCAAGGCGTCCGCTAAGGCTGCCCATTTCCTCCCCCCCCCCTTTACGTCCTGGCATTAGACCTCCTTTTTTACAATGAGTAAAAGCGTCCCGTGCGCTCAATGAAGTCTCCCTTCCTGGAGTGGAAAGTTGGAAGGTCTCTGCTTATGCTGATGACGTCACACTCTTTATTACCGATGCTGAAGATTATGACAACGACCGATGCTCGCTAATGCGAGTCCTGCAGCTGTACGAGCAATACGCAGCAGTATAACGCAATCAACTTAACACCCAAATGTCCAACACTCTCCCTCACGGATCGTTTTATGTCGAACCCGACTTTGCGATGCAGCATTGCACCAGCATGCGAGTCCTTGGTGTGGTTTTTGATCAAGATGTCCCCACTCCTCTCAAGTGCATGCCCAAGAATTAGGGGCAAAACGTAAAGCAGGCTTCACCTAAAACGCTTCCATAGAGCATGTGTATTCTGGAACGAAAAGCGCGTGCTACATATTCTGCTCGCAGCGCTTTGCATTCGTTCTCTAATGGCATCTTGCCTCTGCCAGGACAAAACTTTTGAGCAATTTTTTGGGCATGAATAATGGCATCTTCAAGGTTCCATTCGGGTTCCAAATTTTGAACCTGTAAAGGAGCCTTCCATCGCCGCACGATCACGTTGCGGCGAAGACTACGTTCAAGGCCACACGCAACCACAGGTTTGGGAAATGGCTCAGCGCAGAAGAGACTACAAGAGAAGACAAACAAGAAATAGCAATACGGGGAGCAAAGATTTGTGTGTAACATCACGTGGTAAAGGTATAGGATATAAAAACTTGACAGCTGTTAGGAGAACTAACATCGTTGAGGTTGTTATAAAGAGCAAACGTGTGTACATTATGGCTGTACGAAATCTGTTGGTGTCTGCTAAACTGTGAGCAATCAAACAAAACATAAAATAAAGGTGTGGTCGGAGTGAACGGCACAACAATAACAACAATAAATGATGACAATGAGATGGGGTGTTTCACCGCGGAGGTGCGTACCCTACACCACTGCACATGGAACGTAATGTGAAGATGATGAAGGTAGGATGCAAATACAAGAAAGAACTAAAATTAACGGCAGAAAATGGACCAACGACAGCTTAAGACGGATTTCATTTATACATAAAGACGGAGTTCAAGGTCTTTTAGGAGCATCCTTCTTCTCCTTTTTCTTTCTTTCTTTTTGAATAGATATTGCAAATGCAATGCATTTATTTAGGCTTATTGAGTGCAAGTATTGAGCCTATCAAAAGGCCGAAAATCATAACACCGAACTACTCTGCACAGGAAAATGTGATATCTGAGGTTCTAAGAAGTGATAAGGTTGTCAAACCAAGTTTATCGAGGATAGGTTATAATTATAGACACCAATGTGTCGGTCATAGAGAATGTACAATGACTCCAAGGACTGTGATGCTGTCATTGGGTCAATCTTTGAAAATTAGTGAAGCTAATTAAGTATACCATTTTAGTTAGCCATCGAACACTGATGCGAGCGGCTAGGAAAGATATCCGAGATGCTTCGTTTTCGTTCCTTTCTTCTTTCTCACTCTCTCCTTTTTCTTTTTTTTTTTTGAGGCGGAGGGAGGGGGCGGGGGTTTATTAATACTTGAACACAATTTATGATACAGCTATAGGATGTCACGCTTCCTCGCGAACGCAGGAGCCTCTCAAGCGAGGAAAACGCAATTGTAAAAGGCGGTCATGCACTTGGCCCATTTGTATTATAACGCATTACTCTCCTCTCTTTTGATCACAATAACGCTCGTTGCCTTGTCAATGTCATCTGCATTTTTTAGATACTGTAGGTTTGTCGTTCACCTCGAAACTACAACGACAAAAAAAAAAAGTTAAGGGATCACGACTTTCTGTTGTTTGAGTTTGAGTTTGATTTGCGAGTTTCCTGCGACTTTCTGTTGTTGTCTTCTCTCAAAATGTATGTATCAAAATCCATCAAAATAAGCTCAATTTCAGACAACGAAAAAAAAAAAGGAAAATGTTGTTCGGCGTCCCTGTCTTTTATTTTCCATACTTGATACAGCTAACGCCGTAGTGGATGAAATCTATACCTATTGCCGTGTGTTTTTCGACAGCCGTACTCTTGGCTTTTCTTTTCGTCTGTGGAGAGGGTGCTAGCAGGTGTGTTGTGTTATCAGTGTTCTTCTGAAGATTTACAATCTTGATCCAGCCGTACACGCTCGCGCTTTCAGCAGTACTGCTTGGAACTGTGTTGTACGCTGTCGCGTCTTTTTTCATTCGTACATCTTTGTTTCTGTAGGTGTGAAGGAAAGTTTATTGACTGATTGATAAGCAACTGCGTGCACCACGTAAAAGTCAGTTGTGTAGCATCGATTGCTAGTACGTATGAGTCGAATAAAGCACGATGAACAGTTGTTTATATTTATTTTAACATATATTTTAGCCCATCCGATGTTGCGTTCCATTTGTTTGTTCGCCGATGATGTAGGTTCTATAAGGCACAATTTTTCTTTTCTAGGCTTTCCTTGGCTAGAAAGCCATCCCAGTCAGCGCTGCTGCATGTGGCTCATCGCGGCGTGATGCGAAAAAACATGTATCTACGGGGTCACGCTCTTCTGTCCGTACCCCTTGCATTTGGTTCCCAGATATAGAAACATAGTTAGGACGTTTAACGTCTCCTGACGCAGATCTTTCCCTGCAGTATCTTGCTTAAATTCTTTAACCACACCTCTGGAAAGATCCCATAACAACTGTGCTCGTTCATCTCTGGTGTCCGAGGAGAGGACTAGGGTCACAAGGCGTGGTAGATTCTCATGAAGCAAATCGGCATTCTTTCCTGTTAATGATGTGAATTTAGCAACTTCCGTTTTGCTGTCAGTGAGCAGTCTGACGTTCGCACCAGATCCCTTTATAATGTCCACCAGCTTTCTCACGGATGTGTAATATATTCCTTGCATATTCTCAAAACAGATTATGGATTACCGTTCTAGCAATTATTCGTTCTACGGCGTACAGGCAGTCTGAAGACATATAGGAAAGCCCATCTGTTCGTACTCCCGTCGCAGACTCCCAGAATCCTCAGCCGCAGAGCTATACGGGCACAAAAGCTCTTGCATACAAGAACAATAACAACAACGCGCGCAGAGCGAATAAGCTTTGGCAACGTCCTAGCATTCTTCCTACTCAAGGCAAGACCGCAGTGCTATCAGCTCCAGGAATCTTGATGAACAAGGAATGATTTCATTAGATGAAGTATGAAAGGAAAAAAAAAAAAAAACTCACTAAAATCAAACAAAACAATAAGTCAGTCGTTACCTTTGTGCACGGGTTTCGTTGATAGCTGCTGTAATCGCCCTCGCCTTTCTGTCTGTCATGGGGTGAACGCGGAAGCCGTGATGAAGCGGGCAACTCTACAAGATACAGATAAGACAATAATTCCGCGCTTGATGCCCCCGTACGACTACATCATGAGCCGTGCAGCAGTGGGCGGTCTGCAGCCGTTGTAAGAAAAAAAAGGAGTGAAACAGAGAGAGAGTGAGAGAAACTGCAGTAGTTGCGTGGCATCGGCGAGTCCCGCAAACGAAGCTGATTTATCGCTCTCAAAGAATTTGTACGCCGAAGGTGGACGGTTGTTGTGCTGTGAGACCTCCAGACTAATTTATTTATTTACCCTCGCGGCCATGAGGCAATACAAACGGGAGGTTAATATTTGGTACAATAATGTTAACATAGCAGCATACAAGGTTTACAACCACGTGAAAAAATTGCGCAGATACGTGGAGGTAAATAAACAGGTACATGGAACATTTTGGTCAACTGGAACAAACAATGACAACACGTACGACGTGGAAATTAAAAAAAATGACTATGGAGCGCAACGGTCATGTCAGCCAGACGCGTGAGCCTTCCTCTTCATCTCCCCCTCTTCGTCCCTTCACCGAGCATAGTGCCGCCGCTGTAGGCAGGCAGATCGCTCGAATTTCCACGTCACCCCCCCCCCCCCCAGCGGTCGCATAAACATTTCTTAAATTGTTTGGCATCGGTAATGGAATGCATATAAGCTCTCTTGGATTAACGATCCTCTTAGGAATTATTATGATAGTCAATTTTGTGAAACGGTGTTGGTGGTGATAGGGCTTGCCGTTGTCGGCCTCACGTGTGTGGGCAACGTCACGACTGACGCCCTGGGGGAGTGTGCGTCCTGGGCCGACTTCTAAGGGAACACAAAGACTCACAAGTTACTATTCGGCCAGTGGGAAGCAGACGCAGATTGAGGTTAGGATTGAGGTTATTGAGGTTATGTATGGTAACATGAAAAGCTCAGTGCGGCATCCCCCATTGTTCTCCATAGAACCCCGCTTCATTGTCCCTGATGGTTTTGCACAGGAAGGTACGAATAGTCGAGACCTGCTCTTGGAAATGCAGGACGTATACACTGCTAATAAGTGCGCCACCCGAAAGGAAAAGACACGTCCGTGAGAAATCTGGTGGACATTATAAAGGGATCTGGTGCGAATGTCACACTGCTCACTGACAGCGAAACGGAAGTTGCTAAATTCACATCATAAACAGGAAAGAATGCCGATTTGCTTCATGAGAATCTACCACGCCTTGTGACCCTAGTCCTCTCCTCGGACACCAGAGATGAACGAGCACAGTTGTTATGGGATCTTTCTAGAGGTGTGGTTAAAGAATTTAAGCAAGATACTGCAGGGAAAGATCTGCGTCAGGAGACGTTAAACGTCCTAACTATGTTTCTAGATCTCGGAAAGAAATGCAAGGGGTTCGGACAGGAGAGCGTGACCCCGTCTATACATGTTTTTTCGCATCACGCCGCGATGAACCACATGCAGCAGCGCTGACTAGGATGGCTTTCTAGCCAAGGACTAGAAAAGCAAAATTGCGCCTTAGAGAACCTACATAATCGGCGAACAAACAAAAGGCACGCAGCATGGGATGGGCTAAAATATGTTAAAGGATAGAAGAAAATTCATCTGCACTACAGGCTAGGAGATATCAGAAACGTTACGTCACGTACTCTGAAGAAGGTGGCATCCAAGAGGAAAGAGGCCCCGTTTAAGTGTCGAACTCGAACTCGAACAGCGCGTGTCACGCATGTTAGATGTCGACTCTATGACGCGAGGTGAGCTAAGAACGGAAATCTGGAACGACGTCCAAAGATCCAGACGACGGCAAGCTGAGGCAAATGTTGCGTCACAGTTTGAGTAAGGTGGTTTGATGTGCCCCTGTTTATTTTGGCTTCAAAGCTAAAGGAGGACACTGTGATCGCATATGCAGCCATGCGAAGTTTTTCCCAACATGAAGAGGACACTAACTCTGATGTGTACAAATGTTCATCGTGCTTCATTTGTATTTATTCGACTCATACGTACTAACAATCGATGCTACACAACTGACTTTTACGTGGTGCACGCAGTTGCCCTTATCAACCAGTCAATAAACTCTTCTTCACACCTACAGAAACAAAGATGTACAAATGACAAAAGACGCGATAGCGAACAACACAGTCCCAAGCAGTACTGCTGAAAGCCCGGGCATGTACGGCTGGATCAAGATTGTAAATCTTCCGAAGAACGCTGATAAGACAGCACACCCGCTAGCACCCTCTCCACAGACGAAAAAAAAAGCCAGGAGTACTGCTGTCGAAAAACACGCGGCATTAGGCTGCAATATGGATAGATTTCATCCACTGCGGCGTTAGCTGTATTAAGTATGGAAAATAAAAGACAGGAACGATATTTTCGTTGTCTGAAATTGTGCTTATTTTGATGGAATTTGGTAGATACAATTTGGGAGATGACAGCAACAGAAAGTCGCCAGAAAATCGCAAATCAAACACAAACTCAAACAACAGAAAGTCGTGATTTGTTAACTACTTTTTGTTGTTGTTGTTGTTGTAGTTTCGAGGTGAACGACAAATCTACAGTACCTAAAAAATGCAGATGACATTGACAAGGCAACGAGTATTGTTGTCATCAAAAGAGAGGAGAGTAATGTGTTATAATACAAATGGGCCCAGTGACCGCCTATTACAATAGCGTTTTCCTCGCTAGAGAGGCTCCTGCGTTCGCGAGGAAGCGTCACATCCTATAGCTGTATCATAAATCTTCTTCAAGTATTAATAAGCCCCCCCCCCCTACCCCCACCCCACCCCCACCCAAAAAAAAAGAGAAAGGAAAGAGCGAGAAAGAAGAAACGAAAACGGAGCCTCTCGGATATCTTTCCTAGCCGGTCGCATCAGTGTTCGATGGCTAACTAAAATGGTATACTTAATTAGCTTCACTAATTTTCAAATATAAGAGATTGACCCAATGACAGCATCGAAGCCCATGAAGTCATTGTACATTCTATGTTGGTGTCTATAATTATGAAACTATCCTCGATAAACTTGGTTTGACAACCTTAGCACTTCGTAGAACCTCAGATATCACATTTTACTGCGCAAAGTAGTACATGTCGTCTTAAGCTGTCGTTGGTCCATTTTCTGCAGTTAATTTTTGTTCTTTCTTGTATTTGCATCCTACCTTCATCATCTTCACATAACGTTCCATGTGCAGTGGTGAAACACCCCATCTCATTGTCATCATTTATTGTTGTTGTGGTTGTGCCGTTCACTTCGACCACACCTTTATTTTATGTTTTTTTTTTTGATTGCTCACAGTTTAGCAGACACCAACAGACTTCGTAACAGTCATAATGTACACACGTTTGCTCTTTATAACAACCTCAACGATGTTAGTTCTCCTAACAGATGTCAAGTTTTTAGTTTTTTATATCCTATACCCTTACCACGTGATGTTACACACAAATCTTTGCTCCGCGTATTGTTATTTCTTGTTTGTCTTCTCTTGTAGTCTCTTCTGCGCTGAGCCATTTCCCAAACCTGTGGTTGCGCGTGGCCTTGAACGTAGGCTTCGCCGCAACGTGATCGTGCGGCGATGGAAGGCTCCTTTACAGGTGCAAAATTTGGAACCCGAATGGAACCTTGAAGATGCCACTATTCATGCCCAAAAAATTGCTCAAAAGTTTTGTCCTGGCAGAGGCAAGATGCCATTAGAGAACGAATGCAAAGCGCTGCCAGAAGAATACGTAGCACGCTCTTTTCGTTCCATAACACACAGGCTCTATGGGAGCCGTTTTAGGTGAAACCTGCTTTACGTTTTGTCCCTAATTCTTGGGCATGGGACACTAGCCATCCGTCGTATCCAGGACTCATGCCGCGCAGCGCAGGAGTACGACATTCTCGTACACATAGCCAGCAGGCGAGCGATCATCCCCTCCGGTGCGTTTTTCTTGGCCACCTTTGGTATCCGGCCCACGTTCTTCTGCCGCCTGCTACCTCAACATCATGTATAAACACGACGATCCTCTCGTTCTTCCGGAAAAAAACAGTTCTCGATCAACAGGTGCTCTGAAGGCCTCCACAGAAGGTACGTTCGATTAGGCCTGCACTCCTTGGACCAGTTCCGGGAGGTGCAGGGCGAGTTCTCAACAAGCGCTGCACTTAGCCAGCTCCAGTTCAACCGTGCAACACTAGTGCCCGCGCAAATATCGAAGTGCAGCGCTAGTGCAGGTCTTCTGCGCTCAGCGAGTCTTTACACGCTACGGATTGTAAGAACGCTTGTAACATTTCAATTACATGTGCATTGCTGCTTTTTAATTTCGAACACAATGAACTGCTCAACAATTGTGCAAACAGCCATGGAACTTGTGGATTCTGACAGCGAGAACGAAGAATTCGACGACCTGGTAACCGTGATAGCGTTGAATCTTCTGCGAAGTGACCGGAACCGTGTACCAATGTACACCGAAACTGTAGTGAATCGTTATTTCGACTTCGGATTTAAACGTCTCTTCTGGCTCTCTCGGGATACGTTCGAGAATTTACATTAACTATTATTTGCCTTGTGTCTTCTGCTGCCATTGCCGCCATTACTCTTGAACGTTGAACTGACCCCTGTGGGAGAGCAGAGTTTCCTTACACTATGGGTACATTGGCGTGCACTGGTTTGAAACGAACGAGACGGTGCAGGTGGCGCTCGGCTGCACTGCCAGAACTAACAGGCGAGTGCAGCACCATCGCAACTGGTTCAGGCGGTGCAGGCTTAATCGAACGTACCTAGAGAGGAGGCTGGGCAGTGCCGGATGTTGGCATTGCGTGTCGGAAAGAAATAGCTCTCGAATAGCTCTCGAACTTCTTCAGACGAGCCGTACAGTGTCAGCGCATGGGTATTACGATATTAATAGGACTTCGTCCGTCGAGTGCCTATAGGAGGGGAACCCTTTTTGAGTGGCAGGTTTCAAGGCCCTGGGTGCGTCATAGTTAACCCTCACACATCGTACCGTGACTTTCGTTGTCGAAAAATCGTAGTCTAAACATGGAGCCCCCATTCAAAAATCGACGAAATCGCCATAGGCGCGATGCATTAAAATTGATTTAGCCAGGGGGCGCTAGATTTATATTGTGGTGTATTACTGGATGACATCTCTTTTTTGCTCATAACTGGCATAAACGCTGTCTCCCATTCTATCACATCATGTAAGGTAGGTTCTCGCGTAGCGGCTGAGCATAGTGGCGGTGAGCGCCGACGGTGACCGCGAATTTTGGGACTGATACAATCTGTGCCGAGCTTATAGTGAGCACAGAAGTTCCTATTTATAGACATGTGGTGCTTTTTCTTCGCTGTACAGTTGAGCAACAACTAATACATTTTATGTGCGCATGGATGAACATAGGTATAAATGTTAATCGCATTATTGTGACTTATCACTTCAACTTTTTACTTATCACTTATGCTTTTTAATGTTGCACCACCGCTTCTACGCTGTCAGAGGGAAACGTATGCAATAGGTATAAAAAGGTGTAAACCAGGGCTGAAATACAGATTGGGACAAAGGCTTACGGAACACGCGAGAGTCGTACTTTTTCTTCCGTGCGCCACCCTAGCGGCGGACGGAAGCGGGTGAGTTCACTGTTTCTGAGGGGTGGTAGGGGTGCCCTGTTAGCGACACACAGTGGTAACTTCCACTTTCCAGACACCAAAGAGGCGCCAGAACTACAACTGTGTGTCGCTAACAGCACACGCTTCCCCACCTCCGTGCAGTTACCTCACCCGCTTCCGCCAGCCGCTGCGGTGTCGCACCGAGGAAAAAGCACACCACTCGCGTGTTCCGTATGCTTTTGTACTATGGAGGAAGGAAGCACAAGGAGCCGCCCTCCGACAGTTTTTCATCGGAACGAGCGTAGCGGCTTCGCATTGCATTCTGGGATACTCCTGTTCTACCACGTAATCGCTCACGTGACCCTCCAGACAGCATGGCGCCAACGGAGCAGACGGCGCGAGCTGTGTCACAGTTTATATGGCAGTATTACGTTGAACGCGTGCCTGCACGTGTGTATTTCTGTGTATTTCGTGTATTTCTGTGTATTCGAATGTTTGCTGTTGTATTAGAGGACCAGTCACAGTGTGCAGAACGCAAAAGGAGTACGCGGGACCGGAAACATCACATGTGGCAACGGTTACTTCCAAAGTACGTACGTTCCTTGATTAAGTGGTAAAGAATGCCGTGTTCAAAATAACATTAATCATATTTGTACAACAACAGAAGATATGAAATGAAGCTGCGGCACAGTTTGAGATCCCAAATGAACAATTCAAGATGACTCGAGCACACACGGGCGACTAAAACAACTGACCGTGTACTTACGAACAACGCGTTCCCGTAACAGAGCTGATTTAAGTTCAACGAGAGCCGTAGAAGGAACAAGAACACAATATCATACGTCGTTTCTACAAATGGTGCTCACATTTTCACAATAAAACACTTTCAAAAAGCAAAATCATATGGAGAGCAGCGCGAGAAAGAAAGCCTTGCAAAACCGAAACTTTAGAGGAAATCACGTGGTGGACAGGAAGCAATGGCGATTTTGCTTGAGCGATCACTAGAGGGTGGCTATGCTAGCCCAGGGGCGGATTTAAGGGGGGGACCGCCCCCCCCATACGGTCGTGTTCCCTATGTCCTACTTCCTACCCTACCTAGACCCTATCTCCTGGACGATGCTGCGCCGCAAAGCCCGAAATTTCCTTAAGACCGCCCCCCCAACCCATGACAGACCCTTAAATCCGCCCCTGTGCTAGCCTGGCGCGAAGAGCCGCTTTCTCCATGTTTTGTTCCAACCTTTACTGCAGTGAAGTGAACTTCTTAAGTGAAGACGGTTCCGGATATTACCAAGCCGTCGCTTTGTGCGCTCTACCAGTAATATCTTCTTCTGCAAGCACATCGCAAGTGCGTCAGGATTGTGCGCGTTTAGTGTCCCTGTTTGTGCAAAGGAGCTTACCTCCATAGGTAGCTTTCCTGCTTCATGACAATACAAGTCTCAGGTTTATGCGTACGGAAGTATTCCCTCCTTTTTTTTTTCTTCCTTCGTTGTTGTGATTTCGAGACGGAAAGCAGCTCTCCGACGTCGCACTGAAATAAATGCAATATTTGTGGTTTCTGAAGCCACAAAACGGAAAAAAAAGAAAAAGCTTATCGAACAACTGTATCGGTTAGGCGCAAACCCTGCGTAGCCTACGAGTTATCGAAGCTGGAAGCTGAATCGAAAATGAAAGTAGATTCTATTCGTTCTGTTTACGACCTGTATATATTTTCCTGTATACAGTTTCTATAAAGATTGGTTTCCAAATATTGATTGCAAATTGGTTAGGATTAGACAAAAGCTGGCTTTTGTACATACCCTGAGACTTTTTCATGCAATTCCTGTAGAATTTAGACACATTTTTATAATGAATAATTAAGAAGGCATTCCACATCTAAGGTGACGTTCAAACCAAGCACGGCATCGCCTCTTTTCGTGCCTATATCGACAACCAGAAGAGAAAAAAAAGAAAAAAAAAACATACTGTTTGAAACGTTGTATACAATCTATTCGTGTGGTACTTACGTCCGACGAAACATGTTTCCTTAAATAAGCCTATACATGCCTTTATGCAACGCTTCCGGTTTGTTGCCGAAATGACATCTGGTTTTGCAGTGCACGCGCTCTGCGCCAGCCACTATGGCGATTGATACAGTTAACGCTGCTGATTTGAGGAGAGACAGGGCATAGGGGAGTATATGCCCTTTTTATCGCAGTTGAAATTGCCACAACAACAACAACTTTATTTTCGACCTTGGAGAGTGGGGAGTTTCATCGCCACAGGCTCTACCCCATTGCTGGATGGAATAGGGGGAATAAAATAACGAGCCCCTTCACAATAACGATCGAAGTCCGATGGTGTCCAGAAATGTCAGAAGAGCTTTGAGCGCAGAGCGTTGCTGGGCTGGATTGGGCCAGGGACCAAGCAATTTCGATAGGGAGAAAGGGCGAGAGTCCAGCTGACGAAGAGACTCGGAGAGTGTGGTTCGGGAAGGT
Organism: Ornithodoros turicata; assembly: GCF_037126465.1. Classification (NCBI taxonomy): domain Eukaryota; kingdom Metazoa; phylum Arthropoda; class Arachnida; order Ixodida; family Argasidae; genus Ornithodoros; species Ornithodoros turicata. The sequence goes on from NC_088207.1 coordinate 4,983,175, forward strand.
TCGTAGTGAGGGCAATGAAGAAGAATGTGCTCCAGATCCTCAAGAGCACCACAGTGGCAGCAGGTGGAAGAGTCAACTTGTCTCAAGCGGTAACGCCACTGAGCTGTAAAGGCCACATCGAGGCGCATTCGGTGGATTAATGCAGCATTTGACGAGAGGTGTTTCGTGGCATGCGGAAAGCGAGCGTGGGATCAACTCTGTTCAACATAGAGGGGGGAAGAATGTCGGTTGTCCGTTGGCGGGAAGCCAGGCGTGTCACTAGGCGCCGCAGAATGGAACAGCGGTCTCCTCTCAGCAGAACAATACGGGTCCGTTTCCGATACGAGAGTGCTGCTTCTGCGGCGCTGTCGGCCTGCTCGTTCCCCACGACACCACAATGGGCTGGAACCCACTGGAGAACTAGCCTGTGGCCTGCGGCGTAGATAGTGTGGTAAGCCATTAGCACGTCTGTGACTAGGGGTGCGGATGGGCCTCGTATGCCGGAATTTTCAATTGCTTGAAGGGCAGATTTGGAGTCTGTAAAGACTGACCATTCCCGGGGTGGAAAATCAGCGATGTGTTGTAGAAAGAAAAGGATGGCATAGAGTACTGCAGCTGTGGAGGAGGTTGGATGTGAGAGGCGTCTTCCGTGCACGCCGCCTTCGGATGGAATGACGAAGGCTGAGGCGGACTTGTTGTTTCGGGATGCGCCATCAGTTTATGCTGCCGTTAACGTAGAAAACTTCGCGTCTACCAGAGCATGAAAATGGGCTCGGAGGACTTGAGGGGGGACCTGATCTCTTCTTTCCAGAAGGTTTGGGAGGCGTACAAAAGTGGGCGGTACCGGTAGAGACCAGGGGGCTTCCGGCGGTATAGTGTCCTTAGTTATGAAGCCAGTGAGAGTCTGGCGTGTCCTCTGCGATACTCGATAGAAGTCGCTTTCAGGGCGGTATCGAATTTTCCTGAGTAGCGGGTGGCGGGAAATGTGAGCACGCAAACTGAGGTAGTGCCGAGCCCTTTTCCGTTCACGGAGAACTTCAATCGGGAGCTCACCAGCTTCAGCCAGTACTTGCCGTGTTTCAGCCATTCTTGGAACTCCGAGGCATCGACGAAGGCTTCGAGCAAAGAGGGACCGAAGTGTATTTAATGAAGTTGTTGATATCCTGTGCAGAATAGGAAGGCTGTAAAGCACAGTTGCCCTCACCAATGCCGTGTGAACCGCGAGCAGGGAACGCTGATCACAGCCCCATCCTGAGCCAGAAAGATGTTGAATTGCGGGGAGCCATCGCTGCACTTTAGGTTCAATATGTTTAATGTGCCGAGCCCAGCTCAAGTCCGAGTCGATTACCACGCCAAGGAAGCGGTGAAAGCGGGTCAAGCTTCTTTAAACCAAGCCAAAGAGGGAAATTTGCCATAGCTTTACGCGTGAAAGGGAGCTCGACACACTTTTCGGGTGAAAGGTCCATCCTGAGGTGCGTGAGGTACGTATGGATATTGTTTAAAGCGAGCTGCAGGCGGCGCTGGAGAGCCGGGCGTGATTTTCCTACTGTCCAAAGGGCGACGTCATCTGCATACACGGAAAACGACACTTTGCGAGGAATTACTGATTGTAGGCCGGCCATCACCACGTTAAAGAGTGTCGGGCGGAGAATGCTTCCTTGGGGGATTCCTTGAGGAACAGGATGCTGAGGGCTTTGGCCTTGGGACGTACGGACAGCGACCGTTCGGTCCGTAAGGAAGTCTTGGAGCCAGATGAAGAGCCGACCGGATACTCCAAACGAGCGCAAGGCGTGCAGCACACAAATGTGCGAGACGGTATCATATGCGCGCTTGATGTCGAGGAAGACCGATCGGACGATCCGTCGATGGGCTCGAGCATGTTGAACTGTGGAGACTAGGTCGAGAACTGGATCCATGGAGCTTCGGTGGCGACGAAATCCAACCATTTCGTGAGGGAACGCACGTTGTTTTTCAAGCCACCAGTCGAGGCGATGCAAAACCATTCTCTCCATCAGTTTCCCCATACAGCTTGTCAGGCTCACCGGGCGAAAGGAGGATAGGGAATTTGGGGGCTTGCCTGGTTTCAGGATGGCAACAACCAATGCCTCCTTCCATGTATGTGGTAAAGATCATTGTTGCCAAGACGTATTATAGACATGAAGGAGAGCTTGGAGTGACCGCCCGTCAAGGTTTCGTAGGGCGGCATAGGTGATTTTATCGGGCCCAGGGGACGAGGCGGCGTTCACAAGCTTCAACGCTGCCTTTAGCTCGATTAGTGTGAAGTAGCGGTCCATAACTTCCGGGGGACGGGGCCAGTCGTGGTGAAGTTCAGCCGTCAAACTGTGGACAAAACTGCGGTGTAGGGGCGTGGTCGAGGCATCCGCCGGAGTCGTTAGTACCACACAGAAGTTCGTCGCAAGGGTGGTTTCGTCTACACGCTGAACGATAGCCAAGGCCGCGAGAGGATTCTTTTGAGGGGGCGCCTCCTTCAGAGATCGGATTGTCCGCCAGATCTTCGTGGCCGGATCAAACGGTGAAAGGTGGTGGCAAAACTTACGCCAACGCTTCCTGTCCTCGTTTTTAAGTTCTCGTGTTACTTTAGCTTTCATCCGGCGGTATTCCACAATGTCCGTAAGTTGCCCTGTCCGACGAGCTGTTCTTTCTGCTCGGCGACGTAATGCTCTAAGGTGCTCTGTGGTGATTGGCTGGGGAATGGCCGACATGGCCTGTTACCCTTTCAGACATGACCACCGCGTCCTGAATAGCGCGGGTAATTGCTTGAGAGAGAGCCTCTGGGGACATACCGGTGTGCACAGATGTTCTGAGGCCCGCACGAAAACGTCTCCAGTTTGTGAAAGAAATCAGTCCAGCAGTGGCTGAGAGGGGCAGTCTGTCGTGCGAAATATATAGAGGAAAATGATCGCTACCTCTAGTGTCGACGTCCGTAGCGCACGACAAGTGGCGAATTATGTCGGTTGAGCACCACGAGAGGTCCAATACATCAAGTGACGTTGGGGATCGCATGTAAGTGGGCTCGCGGTTGTTCAGCAGGCACATGTTATTATTCTCCATTGCCTCCAACAACCTCCTTCCCCTACTGTCCGTCCTTCGGCTTCCCCAGGCCGAGTGATGTGCATTGAAGTCCCCTACCACAAGCGCCGGGGCTTCCAGACAACCAAGTAAGTGTTCGAAGTCACTCCACGGGACCTGTACCGCGGGACGGATATAGATACTGACGACCGTTAACAGCATGGGGCCAAGGCGGATCCTGCAGGTGACGTAATCATAAGAGCGATGACAAACGTTGTATAGGGGCGCTAGAAGCGTTGTCTCTGTCGCTGGCGGACTGTCGTCCCCCTTTGATGTAACTTGTGGGGTCCGTCAAGGATGTCCTTTCTCTCCCGCCTTGTACACCATTGCCATCAACCCTCTACTCGAGAGACTGTGCTCGCTTCCAGTTACATTGCCACTGCCCAATGGATGCCCCCCAACTGTTTTTGCGTTCGCGGACGACATCTCTATGCAGTGGAATCCTCGAAGCCTGCGTAACAAGCTCCCAGATTTTAAATTACATCTACAACAGTTCAAGTTCCCTTTCATAGCTATATGCGAACACGGCATGGATTGTACACATCGTGTTAATGAAATTGCCACAAAGAAGCGTACGCCTCCCATTTTCAACAAATACGGAAAGTGAAAGATATTGAGTCTTTGAGCGTTTGATCAGTGAACTCTGAAACAGGGATTCATCGCATAGCACGTTCCTAGCCAATCATCATCCCCACAGATATCGTCCTTTCCCCTGACTTGCTAGAAACCGAGGGCGTACGCCATTTTTGAGGCCGACAACGTCGAGTCCTTTCACCGTCAGCACCAACACCAGTGGCATTATGGATTAATTGACACACATATGGCGTGCGCCCGCTTTCATAAAATCAAGGGAGAACGTTGTCATTCGAAATGATGGCTGGCTATGCGGTGAAGCATTGTTTTTCGTGTGTGTATTAATATTTAAGACGGCCGCTATCCTACTATCTAGTTGTTCCACCACCATGTTTTTTATTCATAGGTTATGTTGACTTTTATGTCGCGTTAGTGATTAGCTGTGTCAAAAATGATCGTTCTTTTTTTTCGTAAACATTATTCAAAAAATTCGGAAAAAAATTGTTTGTTCTTAAATAGAGTTTCATCAAAATGAGCAATAGTCTGCACACAGAAGCTTGAGCTACCATTATATCACACTCTCAAAACAGAGCGTTACCGTTAAGTACGCTCCCGTTTTCAGCCAATCCGGGGAAAGAACCATGTCACTGGGGAAGATGGTTGGGCTAGGTGCGTGCGATGTGATGAAGTTCATTTTCTGAGGGTGCACCACGATCAACATTTATTTCAGTTTTCGAAAGTGAAACGTCGTCTTCTTTGTGTACCGCTAAGTGGCGTGAGAGGCGAGCACTTTTATTGTTAAGCTTCCTCCACACCGGGAAAGTTGGATAACTAGCATTGATGATATATAGCAGTGGGTAGAATGCACACAGCGTTTGCGGCAGTCGTCGCACTAACAATTTTTACTGACTGATCCCGGTGACATCCTACAGTTGGCGATACAAGAAAGCAATGCGTGAGCATTGCATGGCCCTTTATCAGGAGTCACCTCACGACGAGCCTGTTGTCAGCCGAGAGTGCCCACTGCCGGCGAAACAAATGGAGCATGTTGACTCAGGGCCGCTCACGCAAAATCAAGTTTTTACGTCTGTCTCCTTGATGACGAGCGGAAAGTGCCCTGGCATTGATGGCCTCCCAGTTGAGTTTTACAAGCGCTTCTGGAGTGTGATTGGTTCTTGCATGACTCGGGTTTTTAACATCTCCTTATCCCAGGGGTTGCTATGCCCCAGCATGAAGAATGGTGTTGTTGTTCTTCTGTGCAAAGACAAGTGTCGAAAACTGGACCCAGATGCTTATCGTCCGATTACTTTACTGACGAGCAATTATAAGATCTTAGCTAAAACTCTTCTATTGCGCGTTTCACCTCTGTTGGAGAAGGTGTTACATCCTTGCCAAGCATGTTCCGTCCCTGGCAGGTCCTCAGACCTTCATAGAATCGCTCTTCGTGATGCCATCCACTGGATTAACAGTGGTCATGCCCCCGCTGTGCTGGCGCCATTCGATCAGTCCAAGGCATTCGATCGCGTGCGACACGCATACCTGTTCTCTCGGCTGAGGGCATATAGGTTCGCCGTTGCTTGGGTCAGGTATGTGGAAACGTTGTATAGGGGCGCTAGAAGCGTTGTCTCTGTCGCTGGCGGACTGTCGTCCCCCTGTGATGTAACTTGTGGGGTCCGTCAAGGATGTCCCCTCTCTCCCGCCTTGTACACCATTGCCATCAACCCTCTACTCGAGAGACTGTGCTCGCTTCCAGTTACATTGCCACTGCCCAATGGATGCCCCCCACCTGTGTTTGCGTTCGCGGACGACATCTCTGTGATCATTTTTCGCGAGTGTTCCCTAGCGCCCGTTTTGAAGGCGTTTGAGGATTACAGAGCCGTTTCAGGGGCAAGGCTGAATAGATCAAAAAGTGCAGCACTGTTTTTGAACCTCCAGCCTTCCTGCGGGGCTCCTTTCTATGTTCCAGTCAGCCCAGAAGTCAAAATTCTTGGCGTGACTTTTGACTGCACTGCCATATCTACCGTAAATTCGCCAAGAGTGTTTAATCGTTGCAGGGCTGTCCTGCGGCAGCTTAAGTTTGTTGATTTGCCCATCACTTTACGCTCTCATCTGCTACTGGCCTGGTAGTACAATCGCTTGTGGTTTTTAGGAGCCGTTACCACGCCGCAACCACTAATCCGTACTGCCATCACCAGGCACGCGTTCCGTTTCCTCTGGGGCGGTTCGGTGGAGTGGGTCGCGAGATCCCGCTTGCACCGTACACGTGACCGGGGTGGCTTAGCCTTGCAGGTGGTGCTCGACAAGTGCCTTGCACTTCAGTCGCGTTTATTTCGAGGCATTGCACACTCCCGAACACCCAGCGTGCGCATTAGTACAGTGCTCTCTGGGATGTGCTACCAGGTGGTTCGTTGAGAGCCCTAGGTTTCCGCCTAGGTCCGAAGTCCTGCCTCATCAATACAGTGCTTGTGTTGATGTTGTATGGCGTTTGCGACTCCAGCTTCCGGACGCTGACATCCAGCCGGACGCTGACATCCATTTATCGGCTGTCAGCGATTTTTATGCAGCTATCCGGGAGTTGGAGTCTGGTCCCCCAGTCCTTCGGTGCCGACGAAGCTGTCTTGGCGTCGAATCACTGCGGGCTGGCTAGATGCCCGCCGCGCCAGTCTTCAGTGGAAGTTGGCCCACGACGTTCTTCCTCTTCGCGAGCGACTACACCGTTTTCACATCTCTCGCTCTGACGGTTGCCCGTCTTGCGGGATGTGTGAAACTGCAGAGCACTGTTTCAGGCGTTGTCGTGTTCCTCTTTTGCTGTGGCGCAGAGTAACCCAGATATTTCAGCTGTGGACTGTCGCCTGGGCGACCGTACAGTTCCTGGAACCATTGCCTGATCCGCGCGTTCAGCGTAAACAATTGGCTTTATTAATTACCGAGATCAACTTTCAAATTTGGATCCGTTGTTGCCGGCTGGCTTTCGGTGGCCCAGACTATGGAGACGCAGATATATTTCAGGCTGTCAGGGCAGGGCTTCGTAGCCACATTGTCCGTGAGCAAGCACTGTATGGTCTTGTGGAGTGCTCTCGCCGCTGGCTGACGTCTACTCGTCTTTTCCGCCACGTTCAGGGTGAGTGGCAAATCATGCTCTAGCCAGCTCTCTAGGATCGTACTGCACTCTGCAGCGGCTCTCCCGTGTTTGTATTGTTCGCTTGGTATGGTCAGTACGAAAAGCAAACTCTCCCAGAGAGTGTTGTTATCTAGCTTGTAGGAATGTAACGTAAAGTTATTGTCTGTCCAAAGGGGACTACCTCCATAGGTGGCTCTCCTGCTTGATGACAATACACATGGCGCTGTAGTACTTTTGAGTATAATATATACGTCAAAGCCCTAGCGCACTTGCTTAAGCCACAAATAGCCACAAAGCTCAGAGTGACCTAAAGAAAGAAGGGGAAAAGGACAGACAAAACATCACAAGATTGTCTAAAAACTGACGAAGTCGTTTCCCTGCGAGAGCACAAAGACGTCATGATGACTTCGCCATCGGCGTCGGAAACCGTCCCTGCCTTACGAAGTTCTGCCTGTAGGCGGGTCTTGAGTGCCACGCCTGTCGCAAGTGTCAGGTTCAGGAGTGCAGCCGGTGCCGCTCCGTAGACGGAACGCGTTCGCGCACACCACAACTGAAACCATATGTCCGCTGCAGACAACAGAAAGGCAGAAAGGCGGGTTCCTTCCTCGATGGTACTGGCAGGTCGTCCAACTAGTGGACCGTGTCATAGGACACTCGGGGAATCCGGTAGACAGCAGCCACTCGACGCCACAAAGCCGCCGCATTGATACAATCGTAGAAAATGTGGCGGTGGGTTTCCCTCTCACCACACAGCACACACGTATCCGACCGGGTTAACCCAAACTGGTACAGTCTTGCTCGTACAAGAAGGATGTCGTGCGTATGTTGCCATAGGATGTCGACCCTTGTTCCGTGGATGAGCTTCGATGCGATGCAACTTCGGTCGTGTTGCTGCTGCTCCCTAATTGGAAAGCTTATGTCGCAGAGTGCTCGGTAGGTCTGACGGACAGACCACATCGGGAAGTCTGCTCCTGGCAGGAACTGATGAAGCATAACGGCATGCCTTTTCATCAGACGGTAGAACGTCATTAGACGTTCAGCGTGCGGGCGTCCATTGTCGTAAGAGCCTCCGAAGTCCCGTATCGAGCTGGCGGAGAAGTAGATGGCAAGGTCGTGACAGATGTGGTCCTTGTTGCGAAGAATGCTGAACAGCGACGCAAGGCCCAAAGCGACACAGAAGAGCCGAACGTCGGGGAAGTTCAGCCCCCTTCTTGTGGTGGCCTAACCATCACTGACCGCTGGACTCGTTCAGGACGATCATTCCAAAAGTAGGAAAATGTCATGCAGTTCACCCTTCGAGCCGTTGCAGTGGCGGGCTGGAAGGCCGTCCCAAAAAGCCATAACCGAGAACGAACATTTCGTGGGACAACCTCGGCGCGATGCCTAAAATCCAAATCCACTGAAGACAGCGCTTTCAGACGGGCCTCCACGTCTTGCAGGGCGAGGGTCCAATTATTGGTAAGTGGACCTCTTCGATTGAAATGTACGCCCAAGATGCGGCAAGACTCCTGCATCGGTATGCCGTACGCTGAGACGTAGGGAAGTCTTCCCCGAGAGCAAGCACCGCTGACTTCCGTTCGTTCAGTCTTGCGCCAGACGCTGCATTGTATGTGGCCAGACAGGCCAGCACCTGTTGGATTGCCCTTGGCTCCGACAAGCATACAGTCAGATCATCAGCGTAGGCGAAGATGGTAGGAAACCGGCTGCTGCCTGGGACAGGAAGGCGTGGGACCTGACGTTCGTCGGAGAACTTTCGGATGGCCACCTCGAAGATAAGGACGTAAAGCAAAGGTGATAACGGACACCCTGCCGCACTCCTGATCGCACGTTGAATGGCGCAGTAGCTCCTCCATTCACCAACACTTTACTCTGAGCGTCAGCGTAGAGTACTCGAACAAAGCACCGAAAGGGCTCACCAAATCCCCCACGTCTCAACACGAAATGCAGGAAATCGTGGCTCACCAAGTCAAACGCTTTCTTCTAATCAAACGAGACGATGAACGCAGGAGAACCCGTGCATGTCACCCAGTAGTAAATGTCCCGCAGAGCGAGCAAGCGCTGCTGAATGCTTCTTCCGGGAACCGAGCAGGCCTGGACAGGGGAGACGAGCCGATCGATGCAGGTGGCAAGGCGCAGCTGGATCACCTTAGCGAACAATTTATAGTCCACGTTTTATTAGACTAATCGGTCTCCAGGCCGTGAGGTCTTCCGATCGACTTCGATCTTTACAAATTAACTTGATAAGACCAGAGCGCGATGATGCTGGCAAGCAGCCTTGTTCGATGACCTCCGCGAAGACGTCACACAGAGGAGCACCGATGGTGTCCCAGAAGCGTAAATAAAACTCAACCGGGAGACCATCGGGCCCTGGATACTTGCCTTTCCGCATTGTCCTGGCAGCCTTGAAGAGCTCCAACGGCGTCACTTCGACATCAAGGTCACACGACTGCTCATCGGTGAGACTCGGGTAGTCTTAGCAAACGTCCTCCCACAAAGAGGTGTCCACCGCCTTTCGGCCGAACAGGCTTGCGTAAAACGAGTGGCAGGTGCTCATCAGCTCGTCCATGCTGGTGGCGACGGAACCGTCTTCCCGTACATGTCTTGTAAGACGTTCGGGCGGCGGTCGAAGTGTGTCGGCGAGGACGGACCGAATTCGTGGAACGTTTCCTGAAGTGTGCCGAGGGCTGAAAATCCCTGCTGTCTGTGTTGACCACACTTGTGACCTCCGGTACAGGAGAGCAGAGAGGTCAGCTTGAAGTTCCTTGTACGCAGTGCGCTCTTCCTGTGTCGTCAACCCAGCATCCAGGAGACCTCGGAGTCCAACCTGTAGCATCGCGATCTCCTTGCGCGACGCAGCCGCCAGTCTTCTACCCCATGTCCGCAAGATGTCTCGCGCGCCGTCTTTAACGCTATCCCACCAGTCGAGGCTACGGGGCTCCTGCATGCGACCACGGAGGTATGCCGCAACTTCGGTCACCACACGTTCTTCCTCCAACAAGGACACGTTTAGACACCACGGCGTAGGTTGTAGGTCAAAGCCCTGCTGGTCGCGGGTTTCCAGCAATGCTCCTACTGCTGCTCATCTCCTAGAGCCAACCATACAACAAATTTTGACTAGAATTCTAGCCAGGACACCGACGTCAAGCCTATTCGGTTCTCGGCAGTCATCGGTCCTCCATAGGATGGCCGTTCTTGACCCCATCCAGTGGTTAAGCCTGCGACAGCTAACAGCGGTGTTAGCCTCCTTCGACCAGGCAAACGCTTTCGACAGAGTGCGTCATTTGTAGCTGTTTCATTCATTTCATTCGTTCATCTGTTTCATTCGTATCTGTCCATTGCAGTTCCACTACATTATCGTTGCACTGCCGTAGGTTCTATCCATGATTGCCTTGCGTGATGATCCTCAGCAGCTCAGGTTCGAAGGCTAGAGCCTGCTTTACCTCGGGAAGTTGTTGGGCTTGTGAGAGACACAACAATAGCCTTAAATGCTGCCATGGTCTGGAGGACCAAGGAGATCTGTTCTGGGTGGAATCCTTGTGTCTGCCCGACGGATGAGTTTTCTCGGTGGCACTGGTGGCGGGGTAGGCTTGAAAGCTTCGACGGACTCTTTTAGTAGACGACACACTTGGAGGCGGTGGACACATTTCTGCTGCCGGTGGGCCTGTGGTCTGTCGTGCTTGCCTCATTTAGCTGGCATTTGTGGCAGCTGAGGGAAGCTTTCATACATTTGCAGTGCTCGCAGGGGCTAGTCTCTTATGTTGAGCCTTTCGCTTTGTTTTGTTTTGTAGCAGTATGGCCACGAACCAAGGAACGGTGGTGGTGATGGTGATGGTGAAAGGGCTCGCCGTTCTCTTCCTAGGGGAATGTGCGTCCTGGGCCGACTTCTAAGGGAACTCTGCCGACATACATCTGAAAGCGTCGGAGGACGCTGAGCACACACTTGAAGGCGGTAGAGGCATTTCTGCTGCCGGTGGGCCTGTAGTCTGTCGTGCTTGCCTTGTTTCATCTGGCCTTTATGGCAGCTGAGGGAAGTTTTCAGGCATTGGCGGTGGTGGTAGATACTCTTCTTTCGTTTGTTGAGCGTTTTGTTTCGTTTCCCTTTGTTCCCTTTGTTGTTTTGTTTTCTCCTGTATTGTAAGAGTATTGTATTGTATCTCCTGTAAGGGTATTGTCCTGAAGTAAGAAAAAAAGCGGACGACCCCGTTTTCAGCAAAGCAGGGGAAAGATTAACGTTACTGCACTCTCAGAAACGAAACGGATAAATTGACGCTTACGTCCAATCTTACCCTTACTAAGCGTAAAATTCGACAAAATCGCAGACGCCGTATCCGTCAAGCTCTGTTTTATTCCTAGTACCCGTAAACGCGCTCGCTGTAAGCGTAAAGGGCGGAGTTTTATGCGTAAATGGGACGGAGGACATGATTTACTCTTATATCCTGACGCGTACGATTTCGTCTTGACGGATAAACTGAAGCTCTGCGTTGGAGTATTAGCTCTTTACGCCTATATTGACGCATATTGTTTTTCAATTGTTATACGGACCCTGCCTTCTGAGAACCAGTGTTGCAGATTTGAATCCACGGATTTGATTTAAATCCGGATTTAAATCCACCGGAGCGCTGACGGATTTGATTTGCGATTTGATTTGCGCGAAAAAATATGGGCAGGATTTGGATTTGGATTGAATCGCATTTTCCACTAAAGATTTGAATTTGGATTAAATCGCATATTCAAGGTATGATTTCGATTTGGATTCAATCGCGTTTTCCACGAATGATTTGGATTTGGATTGAATCGCCCCTTTTTCAGCGGATTTGCGCGTGGATTTCGCCAAGCTCCCTCACAAGATGCATGAATTTGAAATTGAGCGAAGCGCCGTTTCGCATTCTACGCGAATTGATGTGACCTTGTCTGAAATCTGCACACGCACTAGCGGCGTTCCCTCTCCAGAGCAACAGGAGTAGCCGTTTCGTTCCAATCACTTCCCCTCACCGCACAGAGGGAACACAGGGTGCAGTTCTTCGCACGTAGTTAACGTTATTCTGTCGATCGGACGGCACCTTTCCCGGTGACCTCTAGCTGAGTCTTCAAGCACGAGCCATTTCAAGCTTGTCAAATCATGTCTCGAAATTCTTGGTCTTCCCCATCATATTGAACGCATATAGGTACACGCATTCACGTCAATATAAAGAAAAAACGAACAATAAATATATCACATCCTATCATTTCGTGATTTCGGGAAGGCAAGCCTTCCCTACTCCCACGGACAATCATGGCAAGATGTGCCACTCTTCCTCGCATACCTTTTTTCCCCTTGGTTACAACAGTCTGTACTGCGCGAATCCTGGCTGTACGAACACGTTCGACGCTAACACAATATTCCGCGAGCAGATCGCAATGAAGACGCCGTCTCCTAGCATTCCGGCTCGCCCGCCCGCCTGCCGGTCGGTCGCCAAGGCTACCAAGGTCCCTCCGGCCGCTCCACGATTGGTCTCCTCCGCGTCAAAAGGCGCGCAGTGGTTGGCCTCGTCCGTGTGATGTTTCCAGAGAAGGAATCCCTTAATGCGTCGTCTGCTCTTACCAAGTTTTATATCAGACTGCACAGGAACAACGCCACCAATTCACGTCGGGTTTTCAGCCTTATTATCAGTGATGAACGCGGAGTAAAACAGCACTACAGTTTCGGAATTGACCGGGACGGAATGCCCGTTCCCCGCACGGGGCGAGCGAACGCTAGAGGTGACACAGTGAGGTCGCCTCCTGTCCACTCTCGTCATATCATCGACGTGACGTGACTAAGCATTTCACCTCCTGTAGCGTCATGTATTAGGGTGTGTGTTCGTCGTATGCGTAAGCTCCGTGCTCAAGTGGACTGCGCAGCGTGCCAGTATTAAGCCATGGAACTGGAGATTCCATTACACAAACATAGAAAACTCCGCAACGACTTTTCACGGGACATGTAAGCATTGCCAGAAGAAGGTGTCATCGAAGCCGCATGTTACATCTAATTTCATACGGCATTTGAGAAGGCGTCATCCTCAAGAGTTGAAAGACCAAAGCGTGGTGCCGTCAAGTCCGTTTGAAGCTGCCTCCACATCAGCTTCAAGGAAGAAGGCTTTGGACACCGCCTTGTTCAAGATGATGTACACCGACATGCAGCCATTTAGCATAGTGGACAGGAATGGCTTCAGGGACTTCGTCGCGGTACGTACACGCTGTAGTGAGCTAACTTAATCTGTGATGGAAGCCTATCAGTAGTAATGGGCCTTGTCGAGTCGTCGTCATGTCCATTTGACGGCCCCCGCCCCTGAGCCCTGCGCGTATTTTTCCCTGCGCGGCGCGTGTGCAGAGGGTTGTCCATGTGATTATCGGTGGGGGAGGGCTGCGCGTGCGCTCATCGTAGCATATTTTTCAGCCTGGGCAGACTTCTTTGGCCGACTTCACATATTTTCCCGATACAACAGGTGAGCGGTTTACATGCAGAGACATGCAAAGAAGGGTCATACACAAAAAGTACAAGTCAAAATATATTTATTAATGCCAATCAAGTTGAGATATATTTATTAAAGTCAGTAGTGCTGGGAATTGTGATGCCAATCAGGTGAAGAAGAAAAACCCAACCGAAAAACCTTCACCAACTGTAACAGGGAGGTGCTCGGGTGGAGGGTTGATGTGGTGGACGGAGCGTGACCAGAGGGCTGTGTGTGCTCTTACCATTCACCCTGGACTGACTTCTTTCACCATTTTCCTACTTGAGCCGACTTCCTTCCCGTGACAGGTGGGCGGAGCGTGACCGGAGGGCTGCGTGCGTGCTTACCATTCACCCTGGGCTGACTTCTTTCACCATTTTCCTACTTGAGCCGACTTCCTTCCCGAGACAGGTGGGCGGAGCGTGACCGGAGGGTTGCGTGCTTACCATTCATCCTCGGCTGACTTCTTTCAAAATATTCCTACTTGGGCGTCGCGTGGCCGGAGGGCTGCGTGTGCGTTTACCATTCAGCCTGGGCCGCCGACTTTCGTCATTTTTCAGCCTGAGTCGACTTGAATCGTAATTTTTCCAGCTACAATAGGTGTGCAGTTTACATGCAAAGGATAGCCATACACAAAAGTACAAGTGAAAATATATTTATTAAAGTCATTAGGAATTATGTTATGACTCCGTGTGAATGGGAAAAACTTAGCCAAAAAATCTGAAATAGAAGGAACACAATACACGTAACAATACTTATTACAGGTATGATACATTAGCATTGAATAGGTATCACAAATCAAACACAATATTTTTATTAGTGGAAGTTTTCAATGAATCAGAATTGATAGCGCATTTAATCAAAGAAATTCTTAATCAATACGATTACAATCAAAATTACAAATTGTATTATAAAACGTCTAATATTCCTATACGTGAGAACCATTAGTGCAATAGCGGGAAGTTCTGATAGTTGTATGCAGTTAAATGTGAACAGCAGAGACTCTGGAGGACTATGGGACACGAACACAAGAGCAAATAAAATCTATACCACTACATTGGTTAATCAAAACAACATAGTAATCTATCATTCAGAAAATGAAAAAAATCAAACTCATCAGGAAATAGACAAGTTAAAAATGAACTTCACCACATAGCACGTTCCTAGCCAACAATCAGAACAAAGAACGACACGAGCACAAGAGGAAATAAAATCTATACCAATACAAAGAAGATATTCCACTTCACCACATAGCACACTCCTAGCCAACAAACAGAACAAAGAACGACACGAACACAAGAGGAAATAAAATCTATACCAATACAAAGAAGATATTCCACTTCACCACATATCACGCTCCAAGCCAACAATCAGAACAAAGAACGACACGAACACAAGAGGAAATAAAATCTATACCAATACAAACATATTCCACTTCACCACATAGCACACTCCTAGCCAACAAACAGAACAAAGAACGACACGAACACAAGAGGAAATAAAATCTATACCAATACAAAGAAGATATTCCACTTCACCACATAGCACACTCCTAGCCAACAAACAGAACAAAGAACGACACGAACACAAGAGGAAATAAAATCTATACCAATAGAAAGAAGACATTCCACTTCACCGCATAGCACACTCCTAGCCAACAACCAGATCTAATGATATCTGACCTCCATGATTTGTTGAAGACGGATGCCGATAGATGTATGGAAGACCACGGAACACGAGCGACAAGAGGAAATAAAATCTATACCACTACAAAGAAGATGTTCTTAATCAATACGATTACAATCAAATTACAAATTGTATTATAAAAGTCTGAGACGTGACATCTTTGCAATAGCATGAATATTTGTCATAACATTTCGAGCGCAATAGGGAATCTCAGTTTCATATTCCAACATTACTCAACTTTAAATTTCTTATTAAGTGAACAGCATAGACGTAAGGAAATAACGAGAAAGAACACAATCATCAGCTACAATTAATAGAGAGCCAAACCTGCGCACCATCCAACACATAGAGAAATAATAGCTAATCAATCTATCAATGGCGAAATAGCACAGACTTAACGCTGAAGAACAGAGGAACACGCGGCGACACGTAAACATCAACAGAGGAAAAAATCTATCATTGAACCATCATAAAATCGATCAATATACAATTTTCATTCTAACAAACATTACGAACCTTGATGGAGGTATCCAAGACAGAGGAAATATGCACGGTTTTCACTCTTTTCCTCAAAGCCGGGATACTTTATGTCTATATCTATGTGACCGTAGCACAGCGCATGCTTTATCACTCAAAGGGTTAGGGGCTATATTACTTTGTCCAGCAAACGGGGCGCTCTAGAGGTCAGATAAGAGAGTTCAAAGGCGATATAGTTTATTGTGCAGCGCAAATAGATGTCGATATCACTCGCTGGGGTCACTATCTTTTCGCATCCTTTCCCTGAAACGGAAATCTTTCGTCAAAGTGGTTGACAAGTCGGCTAAGTTTATAGAGATGCGACATTGTTATTGAAGATGTAGAGAAAGTCCAAATTATTAATTGGTAGCAATGATACTCAATCAAAAAGAGAAACAAAACTAATTACATCAATTTTTGTAATATCTTGCAACAGAAATTTCTAATGGACCACACAGAAATATCAAATGTGAAATGCAACTCAGGGTTATGAGGCATTCCAATCTTAGAGGTACTTACTTATGTCATGCGAGTGAACAATTGAAGCAAATGCAAGACAATAATTATTTCAGGCAGTAAGTTCACAACTCATAGAGTATCAGACGAGTGAATACTTGAAACAAAATCAAAACAATAATTCTGATGACAGGTGGAGATTATAGCATTCTAAATCAGATAATAAAATTTTAATCAATAAAATAAACATAGATATGCTTTTAATTAAGTGTAGATGTGCACTTGAAAACAGAAGAGACAATTGCTCTACATTGAAAAGATGGACAGATTTTGTACTCGATACCATAAGTCATGGGAAGATGTGATAAAAAACTGCTTCGACAAGGTGGAGCCGCGAAACGATTTCATTATCGCTGCATTTCAATGCGTCCTACCCATGGTCGTATTCGGAGATATGGTACAAACTACAGAATTGAAGGTGCAAGAATTTATATGCCGAATCTACAATACTTATAAAAATATCTGCACATCAACGTCGGAAGGGCCATTGGGATTGATGGCGGAGTTTTTGAGGTTTGCCAACGAAGAATTGAAATACACTAGACCATATGTAATTGTAATCATTGCAATAGGCATTGCGTACATCAAGAAAGCACTCGGATCAAATTATCATATACAAGCGGTCTATATCGCACGATTCATTACGGATTTGTTGAAATTACACATATCTGTCGTATAGTCATAGCTATTCTTTATGTAGCTGTTCTTTATGTCGTCTATTAAAAGTTACGAATATTTCTCGAACGAAAATTTACTTAAGACTCGAAGAAAGGGTCACCCGGGTCGACGAACCCGTTTCCAAAAAAAGCAACACGCTCGCGTGCGGTACCGCGTTAAGGGCAACCTCCATGGAGCCAGTTTTTGCAACGAAGTTCGCGCGGCACACTGCCACACGCGTTCCGCCGCCAGTTGTTCGCCGGCACCAGCTCCATGGGGCGAAAAACCAGCGGACGGCGTCGGGAAGTCATGTTGTGATGTCACTGTTGCCAGGGTATAAGGTGAAAGCTTAGTGAAATCAGTTGCTCGAAAAATTGCATTTAATGTCACAAATTTTGCAACTAAATCCAACAACTGTCTGAAAAGATGCGCCCAGTAACGTACCGAAAGGTATATTCACTACTGCGTAAGGAAAATATGCTTCTTGGCAGAGAATGCCTCACGTTCTAGCGCTGCAGTTGGCGAAAGCGCGAGCAGACGACAGCACCCAGTTGCAAGAAGAGGACGATGACGATGATTCACGAGAGCAGACAACCACGTGCAGACGATCTGGCGTATATTCGTAGCGGAAGAGCACTTTGATTGGTCCATCTGCAGTTGACGCTTCCGGAATCGCGGACGCTGGGCGAAAATATCTAGCATGGGCAGATCGGCGGCGGACGCTCACATTTTTGATGCCTCGCGCAGGGCGTCCGACGCTGAGCGAAGTTCGCAGCTTTTTCGCTGTACATTCGCTCCATGGAGGTAGCCCTTTAACGCGTCGGGCGCAGAATCGCGTTCAGTTTCGGGTACGGGATTATGGAAACGCGGCCCGGCATGTTGCCGAAACGTCTTCGACGACGCGGGTGACCCTTTCTTCGAGTCTTAAGTAAATTTTCGTTCGAGAAATATTCGTAACTTTTAATATCCGCGACATAAAGAATTCGCATTATGTTATAGTGTATACAGAAAATATCAATCCATTCGATTAAATTCCCTGACATCATGAAAGAGTGCTCGTCAAAGTGAGCGACCTAAAGCTTGCGTATTGTGAAATTACACACTCTACAACACTGATCATAAATCGCAACACTTGTTCAAATTGTGATTAAACTCTTACCGCTGTGTGGTAGTCAACACTTCTCCTTAATGTGGATCTATATATATTTTAGCAATTAATCCACAATCAAATATCTTGTATAGTATGTGTGAGTATATGCACACCGTTTTAATCTATATCTTTAGAAAAATGCAAGAAATAGCGTGCAGTTTTGATTTTGAAAATTTAAAGAAGAAAATTATCTTTAGTGTGGAAATTGCGTGTTACAACGTTATGAGCTAAAGACTTATAAAGTTAAAGTATGGCCTTTCCATTTGTAGTGCCCAGATGCCATGACACTAAAATAATGTGATAGGTTTTCTGTATGGGTACGGGAAATCTCGAGTATATTTTGTGAATTGGATCTACGTTTATGTGTGACCTGCGCTGATCTGGTTATTATAATTAATATAACATATCTTCCATTGTGTTTATGCATAACGCTCATCTTCATTGTACATTGGTTAAGCACTTCTGATGGCTGTTGTGTGATCCGCTTCTCCCAAAATCTGATTGTCACTTGGAAATTATTTCATATACGTTTGTGTGCCGTATGTTACGAAGACTACGTGATTAGAAATGTAGACTTGGCCTGTACGTCGTGCTCGTAAAATCTTTCGTTTGCATTGTGGCATCTGATAATAGATTCGCTTTTCGCGAAGGCTTCGTATTATCTCCCAGGCAGTGAACCCCAATGCGATTGTAAAAGTTGTCGCGAACGACCCGCCGCAATCAGTTATCTTGCCTTATTTCCCGTTTTGCCATATCTTGGCCCCCACTGCAAGCCTTGGACTGCTCTTTTTTCCTACTCAAACAATGGACAACTGTGTTGACAAAAATATTTATTTATTTGTTCCGCACTCCAATCGGGTTGCTTGTCAAAGACATCTTTTCTTCTTTTACTAAGTCTGGGATAGTGCAACTGATTAAGAAATATAAATGCACTGTGGAATTTAATTCATGAAATATGATAAGTTTTCACATGAGATTAGTGATCCTTTTTGTAATCATAGACCGATCTATCATGTCTCTAAATTTCAATGACCGATCCTTCTCCGGCAATTCTATCCATCGAGTGATGAATTTGTACAGAGTGTAGTCGAGTAAAAGCTATGTGGTGGTCAGGTCTCATTCCATATGAGAATTCTTACACAAATTGTGGAATATTCGTTTCCTTAGCGATCATTGTTCTCAGTCTAACCATTCTAAATGTAAAGTGTTTTTCATTGTGATGCGAATAATTCATTATAATGATGACAAAGGTTACAATTATTGTTTCATTTATACACTTGTTTATTTCGATAAATTACAGTTCTATTTCCAACTCTGAAGTTTTCGTTTGTTGTCTTCATTGATGAATTCAGAAGACATTAAATAGTTTATTCTGATTATTGGGCGCTTGAATCCAGCGTTGATTAACGCAGGCGCTATGTTGTCGCCGTGTTTGTATTGCTTCAACAACTTGCACTTTGTTGCGATGAACTTGCACAGTCTCTTATTGATGCTTCCTTTCTTTGTATGAAGGTTCTTGAATGGCGTACAAGAGAGTATTAGATGAAAATCGTCCGGTGGTCCACCGCAATTGATATGTTTGTTGAGTTTCAACAGGTGATAATACATCAGACCTTGCACGACAATATTGAACTTCTGTTGATTCGACATCGTTGCAGAGACTGGTAGAAGAAAATAATTGCGTTGCCGTGGTAGTGGAATATATCACGTGATAAGATTTTATGTACTTTCCATCTCAGATATGTGTAATTTCAACAAATCCGTAATGAATCGTGCGATATAGACCGCTTGTATATGATAATTTGATCCGAGTGCTTTCTTGATGTACGCAATGCCCATTGCAATGATTACAATTACATCTGGTCTAGTGTATTTCAATTCTTCGTTGGCAAACCTCAAAAACTCCGCCATCAATCCCAATGGCCCTTCCGACGTTGATGTGCAGATATTTTTATAAGTATTGTAGATTCGGCATATAAATTCTTGCACCTTCAGTTCTGTAGTTTGTACCATATCTCCGAATACGACCATGTCTAGGTCGTATCGAAATGCAGCGATAATGAAATCGTTTCGCGGCTCCTCCTTGTCGAAGCAGTTTTTTATCACATCTTCCCATGACTTATGGTATCGAGTACAAAATCTGTCCATCTTTTCAATGTAGAGCAATTGTCTCTTCTGTTTTCAAGTGCACATCTACACTTAATTAAAAGCATATCTATGTTTATTTTATTGATTAAAATTTTATTATCTGGTTTAGAATGCTATAATCTCCACCTGTCGTGAGAATTATTGTTTTGATTTTGTTTCAAGTATTCACTTGTCTGATACTCTATGAGTTGTGAACTTACTGCCTGAAATAATTATTGTCTTGCATTTGCTTCAATTGTTCACTCGCATGACATAAGTAAGTACCTCTAAGATTGGAATGCCTCATAACTCTGAGTTGCATTTCACATTTGATATTTCTGTGTGGTCCATTAGAAATTTCTGTTGCAAGATATTACAAAAAATGATGTAATTAGTTTTGTTTCTCTTTCTGATTGAGTATCATTGCTACCAATTAATAATTTGGACTTTCTCTACATCTTCAATAACAATGTCGCATCTCTATAAACTTAGCCGACTTGTCAACCACTTTGACGAAAGATTTCCGTTTCAGGAAAAGGATGCGAAAAGATAGTGACCCCAGCGAGTGATATCGACATCTATTTGCGCTGCACAATAAACTATATCGCCTTTGAACTCTCTTATCTGACCTCTAGAGCGCCCCGTTTGCTGGACAAAGTAATATAGCCCCTAACCCTTTGAGTGATAAAGCATGCGCTGTGCTATGGTCACATAGATATAGACATAAAGTCTCCCGGCTTTGAGGAAAAGAGTGAAAACCGTGCATATTTCTTATGTCTTGGATACCTCCATCAAGGTTCGTAATGTTTGTTAGAATGAAAATTGTATATTGATCGATTTTATGATGGTTCAATGATAGATTATTTTCCTCTGTTGATGTTTACGTGTCGCCGCGTGTTCCTCTGTTCTTCAGCGTTAAGTCTGTGCTATTTCGCCATTGATAGATTGATTAGCTATTATTTCTCTATGTGTTGGATGGTGCGCAGGTTTGGCTCTCTATTAATTGTAGCTGATGACTGTGTTGTTTCTCGTTATTTCCTTATGTGTATGCTGTTCACTTAATAAGAAATTTAAAGTTGAGTAATGTTGGAATATGAAACTGAGATTCCCTATTGCGCTCGAAATGTTATGACAAATATTCACGCTATTGCAAAGATGTCACGTCTCAGACTTTTATAATACAATTTGTAATTTGATTGTAATCGTATTGATTAAGAACATCTTCTTTGTAGTGGTATAGATTTTATTTCCTCTTGTCGCTCGTGTTCCGTGGTCTTCCATACATCTACCGGCATCCGTCTTCAACAAATCATGCAGGTCAGATATCATTAGATCTGGTTGTTGGCTAGGAGTGTGCTATGTGGTGGACTGGAATATCTTCTTTGTATTGGTATAGATTTTATTTCCTCTTGTGTTCGTGTCATTCTTTGTTCTGTTTGTTGGCTAGGAGTGTGCTATGTGGTGAAGTGGAATATCTTTGTATTGGTATACATTTTATTTCCTCTTGTGTTCGTGTCGTTCTTTGTTCTGATTGTTGGCTTGGAGCGTGATATGTGGTGAAGTGGAATATCTTATTTGTATTGGTATAGATTTTATTTCCTCTTGTGTTCGTGTCGTTCTTTGTTCTGTTTGTTGGCTAGGAGTGTGCTATGTGGTGAAGTGGAATATCTTCTTTGTATTGGTATAGATTTTATTTCCTCTTGTGTTCGTGTCGTTCTTTGTTCTGATTGTTGGCTAGGAGCGTGCTATGTGGTGAAGTTCATTTTTAACGTGTCTATTTCCTGATGAGTTTGATTTTTTCATTTTCTGAATGATAGATTACTATGTTGTATTGATTAACCAATGTAGTGGTATATATTTTATTTCCTCTTGTGTTCGTGTCCCATAGTCCTCCAGAGTCTCTGCTGTTCACATTTAACTGCATACAACTATCAGAACTTCCCGCTATTGCACTGATGGTTCTCACGTGTAGGAATATTAGACGTTTTATAATACAATTTGTAATTTTGATTGTAATCGTACTGATTAAGAATATCTTCTTTGATTAAATGCGCTATCAATTCTGATTCATTGAAAACTTCCACTAATAAAAATATTGTGTTTGATTTGTGATACCTATTCAATGCTAATGTATCATACCTGTAATAAGTATTGTTACGTGTATTGTGTTCCTTCTATTTCAGATTTTTTGGCTAAGTTTTTCCCATTCACACGGAGTCATAACATAATTCCTAATGCCTTTAATAAATATATGTTCACTTGTACTTTTGTGTATGGCTATCCTTTGCATGTAAACTGCACACCTGTTGCAGCTGGAAAAATTACGATTCAAGTCGACTCAGGCTGAAAAATGACGAAAGTCGGCGGCCCAGACTGAAAAATGACGAAAGTCGGCGGCCCAGGATGAATGGTAAGCACGCAGCCCTCCGGTCACGCTCTGCCCACCTGTCACGGGAAGGAAGTCGGCTCAAGTAGGAAAATGGTGAAAGAAGTCAGCCCAGGGTGAATGGTAAGAGCACACGCAGCCCTCCGGTCACGCTCCGCCCACCACAGCGGCCCTCCACCCGAGCACAGCCCACCTGTCGCGGGAAGGAAGTCGGCCCAAGTAGGAAAATGGTGAAAGAAGTCAGCCCAGGGTGAATGGTAAGCACGCACGCAGCCCTCCGGTCACGCTCTGTCCACCTGTCACGGGAAGGAAGTCGGCCCAAGTAGGAAAATGGTGAAAGAAGTCAGCCCAGGGTGAATGGTAAGAGCACACGCAGCCCTCCGGTCACGCTCCGCCCACCACATCAGCCCTCCACCCGAGCACCTCCCTGTTACAGTTGGTGAAGGTTTTTCGGTTGGGTTTTTCTCCTTCACCTGATTGGCATCACAATTCCCAGCACTATTGACTTTAATAAATATATCTGAACTTGATTGGCATTAATAAACATATTTTGACTTGTACTTTTTGTGTATGACCCTTCTTTGCATGTCTCTGCATGTAAACCGCTCACCTGTTGTATCGGAAAAATATGTGAAGTCGGCCAAAGAAGTCTGCCCAGGCTGAAAAATATGCTACGATGAGCGCACGCGCAGCCCTCCCCCACCGATAATCACGTGGACAACCCTCCGCACACGCGCCGCGCAGTAAAAAAACGCGCAGGGCTCAGGGGCAGGGGTGCCGTCAAATGGACATGACCACGACTCGACAAGGCCCATTACTACTCCTATCTCAATATTTGAGAGCACAGTAATCCAATACGCGGTAAGCTCTGGCAGTATTTCGAGAGTGTGCATTCCTCCTTTGCAGGTGAAGCGATTGTAAAACATGGGACCGCTGCATTTCCTGACGCTGGGACGACTTCCCTGACTGGGAAGCTTCAGGAAGATGGCTTCAGCTGCTTGTTGAGTGCGACAGAATAAATAATAAAGAAGGAAATGCGTATTCTTCGAGTGACTCCCTCGTCTACTTCGCAAACAACCGTCGCAACAAACTCTCTTGCAACTGGGACGACTTGCCTTTGTTCGTTGCACAACAGGAATGTTCCTGCGTCCTCAATTTCAGTTCATGCGCTATCTCCCTCGTCTGTTCATATCACTGTTCTCGGATCGTTCTTGAGCTGTGACAAAAGTAAAAGCTTTTGTTGACAGCATCTGTATATACTTTTAGCAATCTCCTCTCCTCAACCCGGCCTCTGGATGTCAAATAAAGTACTCACTGCTGGTTCTAAGTTTCTGTCGTCTGCTTCTTGTCGTGTTTCCTTCATCCTCGAGGAGTTGAGATGGTTTCACCGGGAATTTCAAAAGCACTCTTAAATGAAAAGCTGGTCGCTGAAGTGCACATGCGAAGGCGTCTATGGGATATCAGATGTCGTGAATACAAGGACCCGAAGAAAAAACACCTCTTGTGGATTCAAGTTGCCGAAACGCTCGACTGGAACGGTAATTCTAAGCTGCTTTCACTGTATAACGCTACGATAAATTAGAATCTGAAAACTGAACGCGGTTCAATTAATCACATTGCTCCCCATTCAGTCACTGAAGTTGAAAACAGATTGAAGAGCTTACGAGATGCATTCGCGAAACGACTCAAAGCGATATTGCAAAAGAAGAGGAGCGGCGCGGGCTCGGGAGATATCGAAGAAGTGGATGCAGACAGCGACGACTGGACACATTTTAAGCAGTTATTCTTCCTTAAAGACATATACAACACCACGAGGTAAGCAACTAGGGCACTGTGGTCAGAGTCTTTTTTACATTCCCCTTCTTGTCTTTCTTTTCTTTTTCTAGTTTTGAACAGGGATGGGCAAAAATAAATTTTGGTGGTTTTAAATACTTGTCATGTCACCATCACTTGTCACCTCACAAAGGTGGGCAATATCACGACTAACGTTCTTAGGGAATGTGCATCCTGGGCAGACTTCTAAGGGAACTGTGCTGACATATGTGTAAATACTTTCATAAATGCATCGAATGACCAAAAGATCAATGGCTGTTAGTACTGGTATTCAAGGATCGTTAGAAACAGCATTCCTGCATCATGGTGATTTAAATGATTCTGTCATCCATGCAGCTCCTGTTTGATCAGACAGTGTTGGTTTGCGAAACATATAACATCGATGCTATTCGACTGCCAACATCATGCTTTTTATCCAGGACATCTGGAAATTTACAGATGTGTCCCCTGCCTGCATCTAATAGCAGTGATACAGCACAGTCATTACTTGAAAGTATGGTGACAGAATCGCACACAGGTTCTGTTTGCCTCTCGGGATTGACCCCTAGCTGCACATCACCACCTACAATATCCCATTTGTTACCACATGCCCCACCTTCCCCAGTAGCTCAAGCTTCTCCTCATATACCATGTGAAGGTGATGAGACACGACCCTGTGAGACCCAGCCTGTCACTCCACTTCGCCAACCTTTATCCTCCCAACCAAGAAGAGAACGTACCAGGAACTCAAACAACCATGAAAGGCTTGATGCTGAACTGCGTCTCATTGATCAGCAGCTGCAGAAAGGCCAGACGAACATGACAGCCTCGGAAACATAATTGCAGAAGGTGCGCGACGCTGCCGACGCGAGTATTTGCATGGTTTGAGAGTTGAATTGTTGGACGTTCTCCACACGTATGAAGAAATGAGCAGGCAATAAATAGTAGTATGTGCTGTGCAACCGCATGTTATTTCACAAGTAGACAAAAATGTACAACATGATACAGTATCAACAATAGTGGGTGTAGCATAGTGGGTGTATTCCAAATACACAGTCAATGATGCATCACAATAAGTGGAGAGTATTACCGCTATGTGTTAAAAAAAAAGGTTCGAGCTGCTGGTCACCTATGCAACATATCTAGAGCATTGTGTACGTATATGGTATAGGAATATGTACATGTACACTAATTTTCCTCCTGTACAGATAGAAAAAAAAGCTGTACGTGGCAGCACTGATGCTATTTTTGCAGGTGGAAATCCTGTGGGAAAGCACATGCAATTACTGGGTTCACCTAAAACTGTACTATGTTGTAATTCCCCAAAAACATAAGCTAACACACATAACACACATAATTTATACAATAGTACTGTACAAAACATATAGTCCAACACAGCCATATTCACAGCCTATAACCATTCACATTTGTTTTCATGTAACAAAAAGAGTCACTATTCATATGTACATTAGGGTTGCCACCTTCTCCATCAGCCAATGACATGGGGGGGGGGGGCAACGCAGTGGGCTTTGCATTTGAATTAATACGATGTATCAATGTTTTTTTTCTGTACCCAAACGTTGTTTTAGTTACCTCAGACTACAGAAAACCAGCACAGCCTGGTCACGCCGAAAGCCTAGATAAGCATTCAAGGGGTTGAGACACTTCCATAGATGTAGTTCATTACATCGTGGACACATTGCACTGCGGCTAAATACAGAGGGGAACAAGATATTCTTCTATGTGCCATACTTAGTGAGATACAAGCCCTCAAGCACACCCCCGAGCAAAGCGCAGAGTTGCGTGGATTTTTATGGGCAGCTGTAAGCACGTGACTTCTTGTGCGCTACCTCACTGGCGGCAGTGAGTGATGAGAGAGGCACATACGGCTTGGTATCCGCGGTGCCTATTTTCTTTGCTTCTATTACCCTCCCGGCAGTGAAACTTTCAGTGCAGGTTCACATCAGTGCAAATAACCATTTTTTATGTTTATCTGGGATAACCTGGGATGACCTGCCACAACCCTTTTTGGCCAGCTGGAATGCATAATGTTGCATTTTTATTGGTCCTGTCAATTTCATTTACAATGTGCCCAGTTCTGTGTGAGCTATCTCAAACTATGCACTCTATGGGGAGCTGCACCTGTCTACTGTACGCATTTCACCTTCACCCTGACACAAAAAGAAAGACTCCAATTCCATAACTGTTCGGGTAAAATCCGGAGAGGTGACAATCCTAATGTATATCTTTCATGAAGAAACTACCCTTCATTGTGGTTGTACCCTTGGCCACTGCCATGACAACTCCCCAGCTGGACTACAGAAGTATTTAGTAAATGCTTCCCTGCTTGCAGCGGCATCCCTGCTGAACTTTCTTGCATGAGTGCGATGCAGAGAAGGCAACATTGAACAACCCTCCAGCTCCTGATGCCATCTTCCTTCAGTAATGTTGCTGTAGACATCCTGATTGCCCACACTGTCATTGTTGTGAGTGCTCAGGAAATTGTGAAGCACACAAGCTGCCTTTACAACACCATCTGCATTTTCTGGTATTAAGTTGATGGTCCTCAACAGGATCCTCCACCGTGCACAGAGAATGCCGAATGCGTTTTCAACGCAGTTTCTACATGCAATGTAAATGCCATGTATAAGAATATTGAGCTCATACAAGTTTGTAGAAAGACAACTAGGAAAAAACAAAAAGAAACAGAACAGAGCAGAAAACATTAACATAAGGAAATGAAACACAATTATATTGGAGGAGGTTCTGCACACACTTAAAACGAGACTTCTGTGGATGCAGCACCTCTTCAAGTTACAAAATCATACAACTGAGGTACTGTTATGCCGCCATAAAAGTGCTAACAAGCAACATGTAAAAGTAATTGTATATCTAGAACTTTGCAAAATATATGCATTACCTGGCACGGCTCAACCGTAAGTTGAAGACCCTTTTTTCTGTAGGCAGGCCGAGGCCTGGGTAGGGCCTCAGAAAATCAGGTCGCAGCTGGAACGCCTCATCCCCAATGAACACGTGGGGAGTCACCAGGTCGCTTCCAGGCAGTGTCTTCAACCCTGGGGTGTCCAAGGTGCCGCTTTCAAGGTGGTGGCCCATTGGAGATGCCTTGAACACTCCAGAATCACTTTGTCGTCCCTCAGCGCCAACATCAATCAGGACAAACCTGTAGCGGCTGTCTACGACAGCCATCAGGGCTATCGAAAATGTCCCCTAGAGGACAAGAATACCTTAATAAATATGCACACAAGTAGCAACAGAGCTATGTGACGCAGCTATGACATTCTGTATGTGATATTCAGAGAACAAAAAAATTTGGGTTACATCAACTGCGTCGCAAAGAGATGTACATGAACATCTGTTTTAATGTATATGTAAATAAGGTGTACAAAGCACAATTTTCCAGTATGCGGATGACAAAGTTGTCATCGTTGACAGAAATAATTATCGAGATACTGCATCGCACATTCGACATAACAGGAGCCATGAAATGGTAGAATCATACAAAATATTTGTTAACCTTTTGATACAAGTTCTATGTTCTAGGAGTCCAAAGAAAGGATTGTTGAGAATCACCGGTCTACTCCATAATGCAAGTTACAAGTTTGTAGCAATTATTGCCCCAATATCTTGTGGCTGACTGGTATGGCCAACGAGCCAATAGGCTAATGCTGCATATGCTGAATATTGTAACATTTAAGTATGAATAAAAAATGCTGTTGTTGTAGTACTGGGACCCAGTTTTTTTCGGCGCAACAATTCTGACGTGTTTGCCGTCAACTGCCCCTAGACAGTTTGGAAACTGCCACCGTTCATCAAAGCCTCTCGCAATGTCTGCCCATTCTGCAGGACCTGGTGGCTGTTGAGCAAAATACACAAGATATATTTGCATTCTGTGTGCATGTGCACGTGATTATGACTAGCTGCCAATCTATACCTTCATGTACAGGTCCCTCAGTCTTTCCCAGAGAACATTGCAAGTTAGGTGAATAGCCTCTCGTGCAGTTTCAAGTCCCACTCTGAAGGCCATTGCTACATCCTTAACATCTAAGCCGGATGACAAGTACCTGTGAAAAAGAGAAAGAAGTAGTGAGATGGCAGTTCACTAGGCTTTGTTTGCTCATTCTTTGAGAGAACCACTGCTTAGCGAATTAGTAATAATAATAATAACGCTTTTTTATTGTGTGCCCAAGAACAGCCTCGAGGGCTTTGGTGTTGGTGTACGCTCACAAAGTATTACATAATGCCGAAAGACGACACATGCCGATGAAATGGACAATACACACACAGCTTACGTAGCACACATATAGTTCACAGAACATATATGCAATAATGTTGGTGGATAGATTGCTTATATTTAAAATTACAGGCATATCTTATATAATACATTGCACATTACAGATATGTGAAGCTAGGAATAAATTAATAAATTATAAATAAATGATTGTAGAAATTATACGAAATAAGAAAAACTGCAGAATGTCCGGGGGAATAAAAAGTTGGACGCTTCCATAGCGGTACGCATGAAATAGCAAAATGCAGAGATCCTAGCAACTGTGGGGCACTCAAATTTTTGAATGTATGGACTTGTATAAGAAAGTGGCATCGGTAATGTTGCACTGAGTTGAAAGGGGAATGAGGCCAACGTGGTGGAGCAGTTATTCATAATTGTACAACTGGAGTCCCTGGGTGTGACGGATAGATAGTGCAAAATATGAATCACTTTTTTTTTACAGCTTCGGTGAGGGTCCAAATTATAGCACGTGAGATGACATTTGAGATGACATCATAAGGGAAGGAGTGTACGGCATCCACGAGATAGCGCTTGTCATCGTAGGGGACCAAGCTCTTCTCGAAATGGTGTACATTGTTTGCTTTATACTCTGGATGATGCACTGCTTCTGAGAGACTGTCTTTTCATTGAACAGAGAATCTCGTACACTTCGTGCAATAAATGTTTCCTCACCACGTCTTTCTTAACTCCTTTCGCTCTCGCGATCTGTTTGTGTGACCCAGCCAAGAGAATGCTGTACATTTTCGCTCGGATGGCTACGACTTCCTGAATAACACCACCTCCCGTCTCGTCTTTGAAGTACCCCATCTGGTTCGCGTGCTCGTCGTTGAAAAGCGGGTGGTCCGGTGGATAGGAAGACAGATCTAACTCATTCTCAATCTTCATGAGCTGTTCTTCCAGGCTTTCACACGTGAGAGAAAAAATTATTCTGTCCGTATCGCTATAGATCAATTGCACTGGACACGTCAAGCGAGAAAAGAGAGACTCGTAGATGAAGCTGTACATTCGGACTTTGGATATCTCTAGAATGGTAAAGCCCACGTAAAGGGGGTGCGTGCATTTGACCCTCCTATTCTGCATCTCGTATAAGATGCACTTGTCACTCAGAATGTGAAAATGCTGACTGCTGACGGAGCTAGCTTTTCGGAGCGCGCTTTCTTTGTCTAAGGCTATAGCGTACCTTTTCATGCGTCTCACATTTTGTATCGACTTACCGAACGTACTGTTGGACATGGTTTTGTACAAAAGTCGTTCGAATTTCGTGGTGGCGGCATTCCTCAACGTGACGTTTCTGTGCACGAAGGCTCGCAAAAAATTGTATTGGCGGAACGAAAGAATGCTGTGAACACGCTTTATTTTCATGCCCAACCTCACATACAGTGCGAGCAATGCATAATGAACGACGTAGCGTTCTTTATCGTAGCACGTCAGCAAGAGTTTCTTTGTGGGAGGGGCGTTCAGCGCCAATGCGTCTTTCAAGTGTCGCTGGTAGGGGGAGAGTTCGTTCTCGTTCACACACCTGTGTTCGGGTGCCAGGGGAAAATCCCTGGTGAGTGCGTGCAGTTCTTCGGGGTAGGTCAAGTCTACCACGTAGACGTAACCCACTTCCGAATCGTGAGGAATGTTGAGAAAATCGATCTCGCTCCACCTCGAAGGATCGACCCACTCAAAACCACCTGTCGGGAGATGGAAAGTCATCGCGTACAGGTACAAACTATTCACGTCGAGGTACTGGAAAAAAGTCTTTTCTTGCTGTGGATCGTAATCGTCGCACTCCTCGTGATTAGCCCGACAGTATCTATGGAAGCTGTTACAAATGCCTCCCCTG
The DNA here is from genome assembly GCF_037126465.1 of Ornithodoros turicata. NCBI lineage: Eukaryota > Metazoa > Arthropoda > Arachnida > Ixodida > Argasidae > Ornithodoros > Ornithodoros turicata. Next base: position 5,013,395 of record NC_088207.1, read on the forward strand.
ATTCCTTTCTCGATCGTTTCGTACATCTCCTGATCACTTATGAGTTCGAGCTTGACTTTAGTGAACTTCAGAGCGCTGCTCCACGCGTAACTGGCAAGGGACACGGTGCGTAAGATATCTATCCTATCCGTTTCTTGCGCAATTCTCCTTGAATGCAGCACGACGTCGCACACGACGTCTGACAAGTGTCGAGCGTAACGTAGAGACGTGTGTAATCGCCCAGGTCCTTACATTCGAACAATTCGAGAATCTCGAGGGCGTGCTGATAGTCCTCGTCCGTGATCTCTTGGTCGTTCAGGTCACTTTTGAAAGCTTCCTTTGGCGGTAGTGCGGGCAAACTGTACGCTTCGAAACTGTCGACGAAGGTGTACGGGTAAATTCCCTTCTTGAGGAGGCGTCGGAAACGGTCACCAAACATTTGACGGGTACAATGAAACGCGCTCTCGCCACCGCTGGCGAGCAGAGTTTCCACCAGGTTCGACAAGGACAGGTTGAAAAACTGCGTGGTATCGCGGAAATGGAGATCTCCAATATTGAACCCTCTTATCTTTTCCGAACTCGAAGCTAAGATCCACGGTTCACCCATATTTAGAACGTGCGTGTATCGAAGAAGGGAGCTCAAATCGTATTGCAGGTTGTGCACGCACACGACGAGTTCTTTGGTATTACGACACGTAAGGTTACACGTATCACACAGCGTCGCGACAAAATTTGAAGAACCGGGCTCTACGAAGTGGGTGTGGTCGTGATGCGACACTTTCCGTGTATGTCGGTTAAATTCGATTCCACAAAATTCGCAGTGCGTAGCGCTCGCGTGCCGAAAGTCGTCTTCCACACTCATGACCAACGGTGAGGGAAGACGGTTCAGCCTATGGATTTGTTCGCTAAATCCCTTGAGCGCGAACAAGCATTTTTCTGTCGCGTTGGGTCCCAAATAGCCATCTACGCCCATTATTTTCCCGTCACAACTCCGCACTACAACGATGCTGTACGAACTCACCCTGTGCACACTCACGGCGTCCTTAACAAGGCGTGCTGCTCCAACGCCTGTCTTGTCCCATAGCCGCTCGTACACTTCTCACAATAAAAATAGCACCACGTCCCATGAAAGTGCTAAATTTTTTAATGCCATAGAAATGCTCCCTAACCTCGAGCAGATAGACTTTATCCTTATAGAGCGTACAGGGAACCCGTCCGGTAGATATCGAACTCGTCTGCTCGTCGAACACGTAGATGTACACGGAGATTTTGTTTTTTCTCTCCCACAGGGTAATGTCTTCGTAAGTGACTGGGAAGCAGGGGGGCCAGTACGTCACGCGCGTCTCCGGGTTCCGCGGATTCATATATTTGTGATATCTGACATAATGGTTTGCATTCCTCTTTAGCGGATGCAAGAGTGCCAGCACGCTATACTTGAAACACTCGTTTTTGTGATTCGGTGGAAGTTTGACGTTTGTGAGAGTCTTTCGTTTTCTTTTTAGCAGCTCGGGAAGCTCGATCGTGCACCCAATCCGCTTCGGTTTTAAGCGCGTTAGTTTTAAGTCGACACATTGGACGTCGTTCGAGGTGAAACCAGACCCTTCTCTCGCATAGTTTTCAACGCGTTGCGAGGATTCTGCGATAGCAGCATTTATCGCGCCTTCGATTTCTTGACGGTTATGAACCACTCTCATGTGAAGGTTCACGTGAAGGAGATGAGAAGTCAACCCGTCGGCTCCGTCCTTAACTATGAGCGCCTTCGAGCACAGACAAAATTTGAAAGGCATGGGATAAGCTTCGAGGACGCGCGCGATTACTGGAGCTATGCTCGGTAGATAGAGTCGCAAATCGTCGACGTTGTCGTCGTGCGGGGAGCAGAGAAGCGTGTACCTAGTAGCCGTTCCGTCGAATGCCTCGTCTGTGACAAAAAAAGGAAGGAATCGTCTCTCCGTGACGGAGGGATGATTCTTTACGACGTGTTCTCGCAATTCAACGATTCTACGACTCTGGACAGGCTCAGCTTCGTTTTGAAATTCTGGACTTGCATCTGGTGATTCATCTCTAGCCCTACCAGACAGAGGAATGAAATCTGCATAGGATTGATCATCTTCCCACATGAGCAATTCGTCTGCATTGTCGCGCCCATTTAGGGGTTCGTCGTCGTCGTCGTCGTCGTCCGTTTCATGTATTACGAAAGGAGGACTACTGACTCTGTCGTCGTCATCTGAAAGGACGACTGGGCTGTCACCGAGACTCTCTATTCTAGCTTCGTGCTCTCTTTCTACGGCCACGAGCATGGCATCGATGGGGTCGTACTGACATACGAGACAGCGCGGCACTGCGGTCAAACAAAATCAGTACGAGATTCCCCCTCACGAAACAATGCTCTCTTTTCCCTTGAGTTGAGGAACACTTGAGATTGATGATGAGAAAGGATGGGATGAGTCCCTGTGTGTGTTCAGTGTCATGCGGAGACAGCGGCTATTGGTTCCTGAAAAACAATGTCATACATAGAATACACTCTCACAGCAGAGACGGTCAACTTACATTTTGCTCCATGAAGCGCCTCGCGTCGTGGATGGATGCCCCTCGTGGGCTTTCGATCAATCGTCGTAGAACCAGCGCACCTTTTATAGTCGCTACACCGGTCTCCTCCTCGTCCTCGCATTGCGACGGTGTCGTCTGTACTTTGACCACCCCGCCTTCCGTCTTTCGCGCCTTTTTGCGATGTCGCATATGACAATGATACCATCGACGTTGAATAAAACATTACACTAATTTCTAGCTAACACTCTGGGCCGACTTGTATATGACGACGAGAAGACCCAGTGTGGGATTCGAACCCAGGATCCTTCTACACTGCGCGCGACACACTAACCATCAGTCTAATTTGTACTGCGTGACGTTTTTCGTATTGCGGGGTTCGTGTCTACACACGTCACAACATGTTCAAACACGTCCAAACATGTTCAGACATGTTCAGTGACGTCACAACATGTTCAAACACGTCCAAACATGTTCAGACACGTTCAATGACGTCATAGAGAGGGTGAGAGGCAAAGCTTTACTATAAATGTCGAAGCGAACGTTCGGTCGTCATTCTCGTGCCATCATGATCAGCTTGGTAGACCCTCGTAAGTAATACCCATGACGTCATCATCGTCGAAATGTTTGAAGAGTTTCGTTTCCAGTGTACAACACTTTTGCTGCGCGTGAAGTCGGTTTTTTTCCGCCTCACATATTTCGGGAGATTGGTAGCGCCCGCTTCTTCTGCACCAATTGCGGTGGATTGTGGTCCAAAGGTACGCTTCCTCGTTATTTTTTTTAAATACGTTCTATAATCGTTCACATTTTTTCAGAGCAAAAGCATTGGACGGACCGATTGATTCGCCCGTTTCTCGGCTGTCGGACGGTACCGTTCGACGTACGTTGCGAAGGACTTCGACTATTGAAGGAAGATGGAGAAGATGGACCATCAGTGTCACTCTGTGACTGAAGAAGATTGTACGTGTGTGTATTTGAGATTAAAAAAAACGCGTTTCTCACGCTCTTTTCGTTGCAGATTACGAATGGCTACTGACGGGAGATCTACCCCTGGTCCTAACCTTCAAGCCTCCTCCGAAGACCTTCTTTTTGCGGATCGGGGATCAGTTGACCACCTGTCGTTGCGTTGTCGTTATACTCGTTCACTACAGGTAAAGTCCTTCGAAGGTTTGCTTCGATGGGGGGAAGTCTGTAGCTGTCGAAAAACACGGCAGACTCGTCGTAGTTTTTCAGGTAGAGCACCCAGTGCTGCCCGCGCCTTCTTCGCTCTTCGGTATTGATGATTAAATAGCCGGGCTTGCGTAAAACGAAGGCTTCGTCGGAAGCGCAAATGCCTCTCAGTCTCAGGACTCTGGTCGAGAAACCCCAGCCATTGGTTGGACTCGAGCCTTCGTCCGTATTTGGGCTGCCTTCCCGGCTACAAAACCAAAGCTGGAGCCTAATTCATGTGTAACGAGAAATAAAAAAGGTTGTCTACTCTCATTCCGTCTCAGTTATGATGACGCCCGAGCAGAGGTTTGCAACCTTTGTGCAAACGCGAATGTATCGGGACTTGCTGCGATTACGCGATTATATTCACGGCGATAGCTGCGAGGGAGACTTTCGCTCGATTCTCAAGACGATACCCTTACGTCTGTTCACCGTCAGTGGGAAGATTGCAAAGAAAATGAAGCGTTTCGTAGGTTACAAGCTCGAGCTGTTGGAAAAGTATAGACGAGGAGAGACAGTTGACCCGTGTCTCATCAACGCGGGTTTCAACCGACCTATCGTCCGTCGCTATTGGCTTCTCCACACATCCCTCGACGTCACGGTGCAGACCGGCGACTCGAGGGTCGGGTCAGCACATTGGAAGATCGTCTCCCAAGGGTCTTGGTATGTCGTGAAAAAATAAATAGTCTATTTTTACGAAACGAGTTCGCTCACGAGGTGACGTTTTATTGTTTCGTCATTCTCTTCGAGGTTACAGGAAAACATGGATACACAATTTTTCAAGCTGTAACGTTTCGACATGCGCGTGGCTACGTAGATACAAAAAAGCCCGCAGTAAGGCGAAAAAGGCGATTGAATACACTTGTCGTTATACTCGTTCACTACAGGTAAAGTCCTTCGAAGGTTTGCTTCGATGGGGGGAAGTCTGTAGCTGTCGAAAAACACGGCAGACTCGTCGTAGTTTTTCAGGTAGAGCACCCAGTGCTGCCCGCGCCTTCTTCGCTCTTCGGTATTGATGATTAAATAGCCGGGCTTGCGTAAAACGAAGGCTTCGTCGGAAGCGCAAATGCCTCTCAGCATGGAGGAAGCGAGGGGGTTCAGGGACACGAGTTCCAAGATGTCGCTCTCGTACATCTTTTCTTTTGAGAAGGTGACCGTACGGTCCTTGTCGACGCACATGAGCTTGGGACACTCGGAAATCAAGGGGACGGTGACCGCGTGTGGAAGGGCTTTAGCGAAGCGTAATTGCAGGCGAACGTTTCCTTTTCGCCACTCGTTCAAATGCGAAGGAGAAGAACACTTGTCCACGTCCAAGTTGAAGTAGAGAAGGAACTCGTTCGTTTTAAATCGCTCGTAGCTATACTTGAAATGTTTCTCTCCCAGTTCTTGCAAGAAGTTAAAGTAGGGAATTTTGACGAGGTCGTTCTGAAAGTCGTACTCGGCTCGCACTTGCTGGCCGTCCACGGAGAGCATCCAATGAGACAGGTCGTAATGGCGGAATTTGTAGGGGTTCGATTGGATGTCGCCGAGAAAGTCGGACGTGGCGAGCAGGGCGACGCATAATTTGAAAGGCGCCCTTTCGGGGTAAACGTTTTCAAAGTGAGCGTCCAAGCTCCCGGCACTCAAGCTCCGCACCTTGGTTTCCAATCCGCGTAACACGTAGATGGCTGGCATGGTCTGAAGCCGCCGCTCGTATTCCAAAAACAGTGAAGGTGCCAGCGTCACCTTTTTCAAGTGTAACGTCATTTCTTTAATGTCCACCTCGTAATTGTACGTTTTCTTGTCGTTGGGGGCCGATATGAGTTTAAATTCGTCGTTGTTTAATAGAAAAACGACGCGAATTTCGACGGCAGGTACCACCAGGCGCGGCTGTTGAAACAGGTCGGTATTGATCTGTCCGACCAGGTTAAAGTATTTTCCACCCTTCGTCGCTTCGTAACGTTGTTTCGGACCGCGAGACGAGACGTCGTAATCGTTCTTTAAATGTTCGTCGTCCTCGACATAAAGTCCGGCCGCGTGCACTGTTTCTTGAGCCATTGGCGTGGAATGAAGCACGGCGTCCAAAATACTCCTGTAGGCATACAACTCGTTGGAACTGACGAGCTTGTTGTTCGCATAAACGGTGACCGTCTTAAACATGCTGCTCAACAGGTGGTTTATTGGGAAAACGACATCTTTCTCGTCCATTTCTTCCCCGTCGTCGCGAACAATGCGCACGGTCAAAGACACGAAACTGCCGTGGAGATCCAAGTGCGCCCTTTGCAAATTTTGAATAGAAAATTCGATTACGGAATTATTTACTCCGTTGACAGGATAAAAGAGTTGGTACGAAGTATCTTCCACGCCGTATTGAATGGAAGGGGGTTCGAATATCATCACGTCACTCGTAATACAATGCGGTGACCGTTGCGTCTGTATTTTTGCTTTCGTTGACGTCATGACGGAGCGCGCGCAGCGGATATGTGACCTTCACGGCGTACCAAAGATATCTGCAGGTGCGTCGTGTGTCGGCGCCTTTTGTTGTCTTTTGCGGCGTTTCTTTCCATTGTTGTTGTTCCCAGAGCCCTCCATGGAATCCAGCACGTCTCTCCCCATTGCTATGGCCGTCTTTTTTACTGCACGCGATATTCATTCGCCATCGGCCAAATTCCGCGCCAAGCGCTTCAACGTTCTCTTGGCGATCGGTTTTATTTGCTGCCAGATGGGAACGATAAACTTGGATATGTTGCTCAACACACCGCCCCCTCGTTGGAAAAGGGGTCCTGTGTACACGGGAATTATTTTGGGGGAATTACGGTACATATTTGAAATGCAATGTTAGAATGCGAAATGCGAAATGCGAGAACGTAGAACGAATGCGAGAATGTAGAAATGCGAGAACGATCGTCACTGAGGGAATTTCGAATTGAGACAGGTTAAAATACTGGATGTTACAGGTTAAAATACTGGATAAATGCCTATGCGCTGGTTAATCGCATCCAGAAGTGCTTGCGCCGTCGCATAATAGCCGGGAGGCAGATGTACTTGCAAAGATCGAGGAATTTTCGTCTTGATCGTGAAAGAAAATTGGCGCGCTACGGGGAGAGAGACGCGTAGCGTTTCTCCATGTCCCTCGACGGGTGTGAGATGTAGCAGCTTGACAAGGGGTTCCGGTACGTGCAACCCTTTCGGCGTTTTCATAGAGTAGACGTTATCCGCGAATTCTAGCGAGGCGTCCAGCTTGTGCGTCTGGAAATACTTGTTGAGTGTGTTCCGTAGGGACGTGGTTTCCGAATTCAGAGTGACGTCGCCGAAAGCGACGGGTGCGGCGTGCTCCAATAAGATGGAGGTGGCTTCGCGTTCGCTCAATTTGGGAGGTTTCACCGCACGACCTGCTTCGCGGTAAGCTAGCGAGGCGTCGAGCGCCTGTGCGGGCCGAGGGTCCAATTCCACGGCCTTCACGTTCACGGGTAAGACGAAGTCGTATCGCGATTTATTGTACGCGAAAGAGACGTTCAATTCCGAAAGGGCTTTTTCCAAATCCCTCTCGAGATCCGAGGTGACACGAAAAGTTTTGCCGGCTTCCACCGTGTCCTCGAAAGAAACCTCGATTTTCGCATCTTGCCTTTCGTACCCGATATTTAAAAAATCGTTACTTATGCTGAGATCCATCAGACCGACTTTATAGCGGTTCGAGAGCTGAAGCGGACTATCGAAAGCTACCGTGAAGGCGTTGAGTTTATTCGAGGGAAACTTATCCATGCTGGCGTTCGAGAGCAGGTGGACGTAGATGTCTGACGTCATTTTCCAATCTTGACCACGTCGCTGCTCGGAACCCAACTGTCGTGTTCTTTGTCGTAACCGAACCAGCGAACCAAGGAGAAGCTGTGACCGTTCACTTGCTTCTTTCTCAGCACTTTCGTTACTGGCCAAGGCTGATTGGCGTCTCGGGTTACGACGAGTACCTCCTCCGGGTAGAAAGATCCGTCCACTTCCTTACCCCGGTAATCTTCCAGGTGTACGACGGGAGGAGAGGTGTCTCTCAGGCGGGAGACGGTGAAAATCTGAGGCGACCAACTCCCTTCCGAGCTCTTATGAAAACCTTTTCTGTGTAGTAGGACCCTCACTTTATCCCCCAGTTTGAGCTTCTTTTTCACGGAGGGTACGACGGGCTTCCCATTTATCTTATTGAACAGCTCCAATTCGTTTTTGGGCGTGACTTCGGACGGGCTGATGCCCAAAGTCCTGTGTTTGGTGTTGTTGTAGTCGCGCACGATCTTGGGAAGCGCGGAAACGAAGTGGTATTTTCCCGTTACTATAAAAAACGGAATATTCTGTTGCGTAAAGTGCGTATGACGCGTTCTGCCTGCGATGCTTTGATTACTGGAGAGAAGGTCGAATACATGTGTACCTTCTTTCGTGAGAGATACTCCTTGACGGTCTTGTTGTAGAATTCCCCGCCTCTGTCGCAAAAGATGTGTGTAGGTACGTTACCTCCCCGAAAAAGTCTTATCATGGCCCTTTTCATTTCGGCGGGGCGCTTCGTCTTTAGTGGGAGGGTGCGCAGAAAGCGGGAGAGGGAATCGATTGCCACGAGAATGTAGCGGTAGCCACAGTTGAATCTCTTGTATTTTGAAAAATCGGCGAGGTCCATTTGCCACACGTCGTTGATCTTGAGCGCGATGATGCGTCTCCTATTAAACTTTCTTCTGACCGGATGGTGTAGCGTGTAGGCATCCAGCTTTCTGAGAATGGCGAGAGCCTTCTTTTTGCTCAAGTGATGCGCTTTTCTATAGCGTTCCACACCCCCCAAACCACCCTCTGGTTTCTCATATCCCTCCATAAGTCGTCCACGCAATGGAGGCCTGCTGCTGCTGTTGAGGCTCGCGAGATTTGGGCAGAGAAATCAGGCGCAATAGTTTCGAGACTTTGGGGAACCAGGAAGGTTTCTTTCCCGTCTTACGTTGCAACAAATAATTGACAAGTTCGTAAACGGAGGAGTGTCTGATGGGCTTGCCCGACACGGAGACACAACCCTTCGCGATTCCAGGAAAGAACCTTCTTTAATTCCGAGACGACCCTTTCCGCTTCCTCTTCATCCACCTCTGGAGAGAGGAGCGAATAGTCAAAGTCATTTGTAGCGTCGGACGCCTTGTTTTTATTGTCGTAGGGGTCAAATCCGTACTGCTTGAGTATGCGATACAGTGCTTGCAGTATGAGTTTCACTTTGACGTCGTCACTCTCCTTCGAGGAAAGAATGTTTCCGATGGAGGAGGAGGTGGTCACTTCAATTATCTTGGCCATTGGCGAAAAGGTTCAACACGGCGGAAAGCAGGAGAGGAACCACCGACGAAAGAACGCCCTGTCCTCGCTGCTGAGACAGATAGCGCTTCAAACGTTGCGGATTCTTGTGAATCTTTTTGTAGGCGAGCCGTCGTAAAAAGCGTTTGTGCTTCTTCAAACGCGCGAACGTATCTGGAGCTCGAGCGACCTTTCCGTTCAATACATTGAGGCAAATTTCGGAGAGGTGTTTCATGTCGGACGAGGACGAACGTCTCAAGACGTCGCGGCGGCGTGGAGGGGTAGAGTGGAGAGTACTTTGAGTAAAGTGAGGTGAGGGCGGAGATTCATTTCGGAGCGTAGATATATTGACGTTCTCCCGGAAAGATATTGCTACGCAACCTGTGATCCTCGTGCATATAGTTGTGAAGATCCACGAGTAAATATGCGTGGGGCGACGACATCGCTTGTTTATATGCGTCCAGAAAATACTCCAATCTTTTTCTGCCAAATAGCTGTTGGCCGAAATGTTCCATCTGGTGCACGCTGCGCACGGTGCGCCACAGGACGACGTAACTGGCGTTGTAGGATATTGTTCTAAAATGGCTACTGTCGAAAAAGATGTTTTGAACGAGTAAGAAGATCGACGCGTTGGCGTGGTGAGAACCCCGAATGAAAAGATCGGTCACCTCCTTCAAGGAACCGGCGGCGGTCATGTGATCGTCGACGACGATCAGCGTAGCGCGCGACGTGTCCCACTCTCGCGGTAGCTCCTTGGTAAATTTTACAGAGTCCCTGAATTCGTCCTGCGAAGCGTTCGGCGAAGCATATTTCTGCACGTAGAATATTTTTGACGGAGGCTTGTCCACCACATCGTTCAGGTTCCTCAGCACATTAGCAACGAAAGTAGATTTGCCGCACATGGAGGGGCCGCTTAAGATACAGCGAAAAGGATGACGGAAACGAAAAGGTTCGGGGGAAGACATGTTGCGTGCGTACACATTTCACGAAGAGAAAGAAGACACTGAGACTCAAAGAGAAATGCATCCCTTTTATTTACACGTTGTCGTCGTCGTCCTATACATCGGAACTGCGTTCCCAATACAGATTATCCAGGCTAAAGTTGGACTTCTTTTTCGCCAGTCTGTCCGCCGCTAAGATGCGGTCGAGCGTCTTCATCTTGTCCTGACACATTTCTTGACGCGCTTGCAACCATTCCAGGCGGTGGACTTGAAAGGCTTCCTCCACGATGCTGCGTATAAATTCGCGAAGTTCTTCGTTTTTTGTCTTTTCCTTGCGACGACGAGAAACGCAGGAGAATAAACCACACATGGCATTTTCCACGTATCGGTCAGAATGATGACGCGAGCACGGTGCGCGCTGCCTTTATACAGATAAACGCGCGCGCAAAGAAACGAGTGTGACACCGAAACTCAGAAGCCACCCGTCGCCGCTAGGAGCGCGCGCGCGCGCAGCGGAGAGCCGAAACCGAAAACACCCGCGGGCGGCGCAGAGGAAGCTAGGAGCGCGTGCGCGCGCATGCGCGGTCGGGTGGAGCAGAGGGCGCTAGGAGCGCGCGCGCATGCGTAGCTGCCGCGGCGCGTCGCCTGAGTCAGTCCAGCTCTGGCTCTCGTAGGTAGAATACGTGCGGCCGGTCGCTCCGTCGTCACTTGATCCCTGGCTGTCGACGAGAGCGAACGCTCCGTCGCAGCGGGGAAAAAGGTGAGTGATTTACCGATGTTTGCGCGTTGTTTTACCGTGCTCGTGTTAAGCCTTTTCTCGCCGTACGCGAATGTTTAGACTTGTTTAGCGGTGTCCAAGCCTGTTGACGCACGTTTACCATCGTGTGGCTAGTGGTTCCCGCCATGTGTTAGCCGCGTAGTGTTGTGACGCTTTGGTTAGGCCTTGTCGATTGCCTTAAGCCTTTTCCCCCGATGTGTAGTGTTTTCCCCGTGCTGTTTAGCAGTAGCGGTTAGGCCTTTTCCCCGCGCTCTGGCATGGTTAGACTTGTCGAGCAGTGTTGCCATTTTTACGTGTCGCTAGTACTTTCTTGTTCTCTGTGTTTCTCGTATAGAGCTACGATGCTGGCGCCATCTGGTGTGACGCCTTGGAACTAGCGTGCCACCTGCCTCTGCAACCGTCGTGCTCCAGTCGCCCGCACTGGCGTGATTCCTTCAAGATGGCGTCGTTGATTTTCAAATAAATGATTTCCCACTGTCTGCTTCCTTTCTATCTAGTTTTTTATTTCCTACAACCCGAGTTTTACATAGAAAATCCACGACAAGTATTGCACTGAGTCAGATTTTGCCCAATTTAAAAATTTTAAAAATTTAAATGTTTTAAAAAATTTTAAAGTAATTTTAAAATAATTTAAAGTAAAAAGTGCAATACTTGCCGTGGATTTTCTGTGTAAATCTTGGGTTGTAACATAACTACTAAAGACATAACCTTGGTTTTGGCTGCGTTGATTACAAAGTTATTCGAGGGCACCAGTGGGTGCAGTTATGCTTCTGTTATGTGCAGTTCGAAGGGTACGATCGCCCGTTCCTGTTACCTCAGTGTAAATGCAAGTCGCTCAGCTGACGAAATCGGTTCCCTGCAGAGGTGGGCCTTTCGCAGATCATCTTCGACCAACTTGTGCAGGATGTCGAAAACTTCGGGACCCATGCGAAAGTACTGATGAAAGTAGCTGTTGTCCCCACTCTCTCAGTTTTCGCATCTGCAAAAGTAAAGCGCTTTACGTTGTGAACGTAACACGGTGTCACTGCGCCTACAGTCACCATATATTACGCTAAACGTAGCTTATATAGTGACTGCAAGTGCAAAGTGCAAGAACGCAAAGTGTACGCTCGTGTGAGCGTAGGCATCGAAGAATATCAAATGGTACTCACTGCTGTGTGGAATTCACTTTCAGTCTTCCCAAACAGGTCGAACCCACCAGTTCTTCTTGCGCAAAAGCTCCTTCTTCTTAAGAAGAAGCACTTTCTTTTTCAGAAGCAGCAACTTTCGGTGTTCATCCATCGCGGTGATAGCGGCAGTGAACAAGAGAACGGAAGTGGAAATGCAAGCGATACACGGGATCAAGTTTCGTGCTTTTGTTGCCAAGTTATGTGTATGAAGTATTGTGCTACATTCTACACCTAAAACCTTAGTTCTCCGTCGCCTACGTTCTTCTTGTTGACTTTCGTGGCTTAAAACTCCGCAAGGGGTTCCGAAGGCCAAGCCGCCGAACATAACCGACGCCGCCCGAGGAGCCGTCCTATGCGGGTGGACTCGGCGGTTGTCCGTCGGGGTGACGTCACGACTGCGGAGTTGGGCGCTTTTCCGTCGAAAAAGCCGTCGTATGCGGGCGGCGCTTTAGGCATGGGCGCCGCGAAGGGAGGGCGCCGGAAATTTTGACGGCATTTTGGGCAAAATCGGAGACACCACACCCTGGTGGACACAGCGTGGATAAGGTTTTGCCCCCCACCCCTATGGAAAAAAAACCCTGACGGCGCCCATGCCCCAAGGGCGAGTGCGGTCTGATGGCCGAGAAAGGTCCCTAGATGAAGGAAAATTCCCGTCCCGAAAATTCCCGGTGTGAAAAACAAAAAAAAAACAGAAAGCCTCTACAAAGCATAAAGCAAAGGTCAGGAAATGCAGCGGTCCCATGTTTTACAATCGCTTCACCTGCAAAGGAGGAATGCACACTCTCGAAATACTGCCAGAGCTTACCGCGTATTGGATTACTGTGCTCTCAAATATTGAGATAGGAGTAGTAATGGGCCTTGTCGAGTCGTCGTTATGTCCATTTGACGGCACCCCTGCCCCTGAGCCCTGCGCGTATTTTTCCCTGCGCTGCGCGTGTGCGGAGGGTTGTCCACGTGATTATCGGTGGGGGAGGACTGCGCGTGCGCTCATCGTAGCATATTTTTCAGCCTGGGCAGACTTGCCGACTTCACATATTTTTCCGATACAACAGGTGAGCGGTTTACAAGCAGAGACATGCAAAGAAGGGTCATACACAAAAAGTACAAGTCAAAATATATTTATTAATGCCAATCTAGTTGAGATATATTTATTAAAGTCAATAGTGCTGGGAATTGTGATGCCAATCAGGTGAAGGAGAAAAACCCAACCGAAAAACCTTCACCAACTGTAACAGGGAGGTGCTCGGCTGGAGGGCTGATGTGGTGGAGCGTGACCGGAGTGCTGCGTGTGCTCTTACCATCCACCCTGGGCGGACTTCTTTCACCATTTTCCTACTTGGGCCGACTTCCTTCCCGTGACAGGTGGGCAGAGCGTGACCGGAGGGCTGCGTGCATGCTTACCATTCACCCTGGGCTGACTTCTTTCACCATTTTCCTACTTGGGCCGACTTCCTTCCCGTGACAGGTGGGCGGAGCGTGACCGGAGGGCTGCGTGCGTGCTTACCATTCACCCTGAGCTGACTTCTTTCACCATTTTCCTACTTGAGCCGACTTCCTTCCCGTGACAGGTGGGCGGAGCGTGACCGGAGGGCTGCGTGCGTGCTTACCATTCACCCTGGGCTGACTTCTTTCACCATTTTCCTACTTGAGCCGACTTCCTTCCCGTGACAGGTGGGCGGAGCATGACCGGAGGACTGCGTGCGTGCTTACCATTCACCCTGGGCTGACTTCTTTCACCATTTTCCTACTTGAGCCGACTTCCTTCCCGTGACAGGTGGGCGGAGCGTGACCGGAGGGCTGTGTGCGTGCTTACCATTCACCCTGGGCTGACTTCTTTCACCATTTTCCTACTTGGGCCAACTTCCTTCCCGTGACAGGTGGGCAGAGCGTGACCGGAGGGCTGCGTGCGTGCTTACCATTCACCCTGGGCTGACTTCTTTCACCATTTTCCTACTTAGGCCGACTTACTTCCCGCGACAATTGGGCTGTGCTCGGGTGGAGGGCTGCTGTGGTGGGCGGAGCGTGTCCAGAGGGCTGCGTGTGCTCTTACAATTCACCCTGGGCTGACTTCTTTCACCATTTTCCTACTTGGGCCGACTTCCTTCCCGTGACAGGTTGGCAGAGCGTGACCGGAGGGCTCTGTTCGTGCTTACCAGTCACCCTGGGCTGACTTCTTTCACCATTTTCCTACTTGAGCCAACTTCCTTCCCGTGACAGGTGGGCGGAGCGTGACCGGAGGGCTGCGTGCGTGCTTACCATTCACCCTGGGCTGACTTGTTTCACCATTTTCCTACTTGAGCCGACTTCCTTCCCGTGACAGGTGGGCGGAGCGTGACCGGAGGGCTGCGTGCGTGCTTACCATTCACCCTGGGCTGACTTCTTTCACCATTTTCCTACTTGAGCCGACTTCCTTCCCGTGACAGGTGGGCGGAGCGTGACCGGAGGGCTGCGTGCGTGCTTACCATTCAGCCTGGGCTGACTTCTTTCACCATTTTCCTACTTGAGCCGACTTCCTTCCCGTGACAGGTGGGCGGAGCGTGACCGGAGGGCTGCGTGCGTGCTTACCATTCACCCTGGGCTGACGTCTTTCACCATTTTCCTACTTGGGCCGACTTTCTTCCCGTGACAGGTGGGCAGAGCGTGACCGGAGGGCTGCGTGCGTGCTTACCATTCACCCTGGGCTGACTTCTTTCACCATTTTCCTACTTGGGCTGATTTCCTTCCCGCGACAGGTGGGCTGTGCTCGGGTGGAGGGCTGCTGTGGTGGGCGGAGCGTGACTGGAGGGCTGCGTGTGCTCTTACCATTCACCCTGGGCTGACTTCTTTCACCATTTTCCTACTTGAGCCGACTTCCTTCCCGTGACAGGTGGGCGGAGCGTGACCGGAGGGTTGCGTGCTTACCATTCATCCTGGGCTGACTTCTTTCACAATTTTCCTACTTGGGCGTCGCGTGGCTGGAGGGCTGCGTGTGCATTTACCATTCAGCCTGGGCCGCCGACTTTCGTCATTTTTCAGCCTGAGTCGACTTGAATCGTAATTTTTCCAGCTACAACAGGTGTGCAGTTTACATGCAAAGGATAGCCATACACAAAAGTACAAGTGAAAATATATTTATTAGTCATTAGGAATTATGTTATGACTCCGTGTGAATGGGAAAAACTCTGAAATAGAAGGAACACAATGCACGTAACAATACTTATTACAGGTATGATACATTAGCATTGAATAGGTATCACAAATCAAACACAATATTTTTATTAGTGGAAGTTTTCAATGAATCAGAATTGATAGCGCATTTAATCAAAGAAGATATTCTTAATCAGTACGATTACAATCAAAATTACAAATTGTATTATAAAACGCCTAATATTCCTATACGTGAGAACCATCAGTGCAATAGCGGGAAGTTCTGATAGTTGTATGCAGTTAAATGTGAACAGCAGAGACTCTGGAGGACTATGGGACACGAACACAAGAGGAAATAAAATCTATACCACTACATTGGTTAATCAAAACAACATAGTAATCTATCATTCAGAAAAAATCAAACTCATCAGGAAATAGACACGTTAAAAATGAACTTCACCACATAGCACGCTCCTAGCCAACAATGAGAACAAAGAACGACACGAACACAAGAGGAAATAAAATCTATACCAATACAAAGAAGATATTCCACTTCACCACATAGCACACTCCTAGCCAACAAACAGAACAAAGAACGACACGAACACAAGAGGCAATACAATCTATACCAATACAAAGAAGATATTCCACTTCACCACATATCACGCTCCAAGCCAACAATCAGAACAAAGAACGACACGAACACAAGAGGAAATAAAATCTATACCAATACAAAGATATTCCACTTCACCACATAGCACACTCCTAGCCAACAAACAGAACAAAGAACGACACGAACACAAGAGGAAATAAAATCTATACCAATACAAAGAAGATATTCCACTCCACCACATAGCATACTCCTAGCCAACAACCAGATCTAATGATATCTGACCTGCATGATTTGTTGAAGACGGATACCGATAGATGTATGGAAGACCATGGAACGCGAGCGACAAGAGGAAATAAAATCTATACCACTACAAAGAAGATATTCTTAATCAATACGATTACAATCAAATTACAAACTGTATTATAAAAGTCTGAGACGTGAGAACCATCTTTGCAATAGCGCGAATGTTTGTCATAACATTTCGAGCGCAATAGGGAATCTCAGTTTCATATTCCAACATTACTCAACTTTTAATTTCTTATTAAGTGAACAGCATAGACGTAAGGAAATAACGAGAAACAACACAGTCATCAGCTACAATTAATAGAGAGCCAAACCTGCGCACCATCCAACACATAGAGAAATAATAGCTAATCAATCTATCAATGGCGAAATAGCACAGACTTAACGCTGAAGAACAGAGGAACACGCGGCGACATGTAAACATCAACAGAGGAAAATAATCTATCATTGAACCATCATAAAATCGATCAATATACAATTTTCATTCTAACAAACATTACGAACCTTGATGGAGGTATCCAAGACATAGGAAATATGCACGGTTTTCACTCTTTTCCTCAAAGCCGGGAGACTTTATGTCTATATCTTTGTGACCATAGCACAGCGCATGCTTTATCACTCAAAGGGTTAGGGGCTATATTACTTTGTCCAGCAAACGGGGCGCTCTAGAGGTCAGGTAAGAGAGTTCAAAGGCGATATAGTTTATTGTGCAGCGCAAATAGATGTCGATATCACTCACTGGGGTCACTATATTTTCGCATCCTTTCCCTGAAACGGAAATCTTTCGTCAAAGTGGTTGACAAGTCGGCTAAGTTGATAGAGATGCGACATTGTTATTGAAGATGTAGAGAAAATCCAAATTATTAATTGGTAGCAATGATACTCAATCAAAAAGAGAAACAAAACTAATTACATCAATTTTTGTAATATCTTGCAACAGAAATTTCTAATGGACCACACAGAAATATCAAATGTGAAATGCAACTCAGAGTTATGAGGCATTCCAATCTTAGAGGTACTTACTTATGTCATGCGAGTGAACAATTGAAGCAAATGCAAGACAATAATTATTTCAGGCAGTAAGTTCACAACTCATAGAGTATCAGACGAGTGAATACTTGAAACAAAATCAAAACAATAATTCTCACGACAGGTGGAGAATATAGCATTCTAAACCAGATTATAAAATTTTAATAAATAAAATAAACATAGATATGCTTTTAATTAAGTGTAGATGTGCACTTGAAAACAGAAGAGACAATTGCTCTAAATTGAAAAGATGGACAGATTTTGTACTCGATACCATAAGTCATGGGAAGATGTGATAAAAAACTGCTTCGAAAAGGAGGAGCCGTGAAACGATTTCATTATCGCTGCATTTCAATACGTCCTAGACATGTTCGTATTCAGAGATATGGTACAAACTACAGAACTGAAGGTGCAAGAATTTATATGCCGAATCTACAATACTTATAAAAATATCTGCACATCAACGTCGGAAGGGCCATTGGGATTGATGGCGGAGTTTTTGAGGTTTGCCAACGAAGAATTGAAATACACTAGACCAGATGTAATTGTAATCATTGCAATGGGCATTGCGTACATCAAGAAAGCACTCGGATCAAATTATCATATACAAGCGGTCTATATCGCACGATTCATTACGGATTTGTTGAAATTACACATATCTGAGATGGAAAGTACATAAAATCTTATCACGTGATATATTCCACTACCACGGCAACGCAATTATTTTCTTCTACCAGTCTCTGCAACGATGTCGAATCAACTGAAGTTCAATATTGTCGTGCAAGGTCTGATGTATTATACCTGTTGAAACTCAACAAACATATCAATTGCGGTGGACCACCGGACGATTTTCATCTAATACTCTCTTGTACGCCATTCAAGAACCTTCATACAAAGAAAGGAAGCATCAATAAGAGGCTGTGCAAGTTCATCGCGACAAAGTACATGTTGTTGAAGCAATACAAACACAGCGACAACATAGCGCCTGCGTTAATCAACGCTGGATTCAAGCGCCCAATAATCAGAATAAACTATTTAATGTCTTCGGAATTCATCAATGAAGACAACAAACGAAAACTTCAGAGTTTGAAATAGAACTGTAATTTATCGAAATAAACAAGTGTATAAATGAAACAATCTTTGTAATCTTTGTCATCATTATAATGAATTCTTCGCATCACAATGAAAAACAATTTACATTTAGCATGGCTAGACTGAGAACAATGATCGCTAAGGAAACGAATATTCCACAATTTGTGTAAGAATTCTCATATGGAATGAGACCTGACCACCAAATAGGTTTTACTCGACTACACTCTGTACAAATTCATCACCCGATGGATAGAAGTGCCGGAGAAGGATCGGTCATTGAAATTTAGAGACGTGATACATCGGTCTATGATTACAAAAAGGATCACTAATCTCATGTGAAAACTTATCATATTTCATGAATTAAATTCCACTGTGCATGTATATTTCTCAATCAGTTGCACTATCCCAGACTTAGTAAAAGAAGAAAAGATGTCTTTGACAAGCAACCCGATTGGAGTGCGGAACAAATAAATACATATTTTTGTCAACACAGTTGTCCATTGTTTGAGTAGAAAAAAGGAGCAGTCCAAGACTTGCAGTGGGGGCCAAGATATGGCGAAACGGGAAATAAGGCAAGATAACTGATTGCGGCGGGTCATTCGCGACAACTTTTACGATCGCATTGGGGTTCACTGCCTGGGAGATAATACGAAGCCTTCGCGAAAAGCGAATCTATTATCAGATGCCACAATGCAAACGAAAGATTTTACGAGCACGACGTACAGGCCAAGTCTACATTTCTAATCACGTACTCTTCGTAACACACGGCACACACACGTATATGAAATAATTTCCAAGTGGCAATCAGATTTTGGGAGAAGCGGATCACACAACAGCCATCAGAAGTGCTTAACCAATGTACAATGAAGATGAGCGTTATGCATAAACACAATGGAAGATATGTTATATTAATTATAATAACCAGATCAGCGCAGGTCACACATAAACGTAGATCCAATTCACAAAATATACTCGAGATTTCCCGTAACCATACAGAAAACCTGTCACATTATTTTAGTGTCATGGCATCTGGGCACTACAAATGGAAAGGCCATACTTTAATTTTATAAGTCTTTAGCTCATAACGGTGTAACACGCAATTTCGACACTAAAGATAATTTTCTTCTTTAAATTTTCAAAATCAAAACTGCACGCTATTTCTTGCATTTTTCTAAAGATATAGATTAAAAAGTTGTGCATATACTCACACATACTATACAAGATATTTGATTGTGGATTAATTGCTAAAATTTATCGATCCACATTTAAGAGAAGTGTTGACTACCACACAGCGGTAAGAATTGAATCACAATTTGAACAAGTGTTGCGATTTATGATCAGTGTTGTAGAGTGTGTAATTTCACAATACGCAAGCTTTAGGTCGCTCACTTTGACGAGCACTCTTTCATGATGTCAGGGAATTTAATCGAATGGATTGATATTTTCTGTATATACTATAACATAATGCGAATTCTTTATGTCGCGGATATTAAAAGTTAAGAATATTTCTCGAACGAAAATTTACTTAAGACTCGAAGACAGGGTCACCCGCGTCGTCGAAGACGTTTCGGCAACACGCCGGGCCGCGTTTCCATAATGCCGTACCCGAAATTGAACGCGATTCTGCGCCCAACGCGTTAACACGGTACCGCACGCGAGAGTGTTGCGAGCGTGTTTTTTTTGGAAACGGGTTCGTCGACCCGGGTGACCCTTTCTTCGAGTCTTAAGTAAATTTTCGTTCGAGAAATATTCGTAACTTTTAATATCCGCGACATAAAGAATAGATATGACTATGCGACAGATATGTGTAATTTCAACAAATCCGTAATGAATCGTGCGATATAGACCGCTTGTATATGATAATTTGATCCGAGTGCTTTCTTGATGTACGCAATGCCCATTGCAATGATTACAATTACACCTGGTCTACTGTATTTCAATTCTTCGTTGGCAAACCTCAAAAACTCCGCCATCAATCCCAATGGCCCTTCCGACGTTGATGTGCAGATATTTTTATAAGTATTGTAGATTCGGCATATAAATTCTTGCACCTTCAGTTCTGTAGTTTGTACCATATGTCCGAATACGACCATGTCTAGGACGTATTGAAATGCAGCGATAATGAAATCGTTTCGCGGCTCCTCCTTGTCGAAGCAGTTTTTTATCACATCTTCCCATGACTTATGGTATCGAGTACAAAATCTGTCCATCTTTTCAATGTAGAGCAATTGTCTCTTCTGTTTTCAAGTGCACATCTACACTTAATTAAAAGCATATCTATGTTTATTTTATTTATTAAAATTTTATTATCTGGTTTAGAATGCTATAATCTCCACCTGTCGTGAGAATTATTGTTTTGATTTTGTTTCAAGTATTCACTCGTCTGATACTCTATGAGTTGTGAACTTACTGCCTGAAATAATTATTGTCTTGCATTTGCTTCAATTGTTCACTCGCCTGACATAAGTAAGTACCTCCAAGATTGGAATGCCTCATAACCCTGAGTTGCATTTCACATTTGATATTTCTGTGTGGTCCATTAGAAATTTCTGTTGCAAGATATTACAAAAATTGATGTAATAGGTTTTGTTTCTCTTTTTGATTGAGTATCATTGCTACCAATTAATAATTTGGACTTTCTCTACATCTTCAATAACAATGTCGCATCTCTATAAACTTAGCCGACACGCCAACCACTTTGACGAAAGATTTCCGTTTCAGAGAAAGGATGCGAAAAGATAGTGACCCCAGCGAGTGATATCGACATCTATTTGCGCTGCACAATAAACTATATTGCCTTTGAACTCTCTTTTATCTGACCTCTAGAGCGCCCCGTTTGCTGGACAAAGTAATATAGCCCCTAACCCTTTGAGTGATAAAGCATGCGCTGTGCTGTGGTCACATAGATATAGACATAAAGTCTCCCGGCTTTGAGGAAAAGAGTGAAAACTGTGCATATTTCCTATGTCTTGGATACCTCCATCAAGGTTCGTAATGTTTGTTAGAATGAAAATTGTATATTGATCGATTTTGTGATCGTTCAATGATAGATTTTTTTCCTCTGTTGATGTTTACGTGTCGCCGCGTGTTCCTCTGTTCTTCAGCGTTAAGTCTGTGCTATTTCGCCATTGATAGATTGATTAGCTATTATTTCTCTATGTGTTAGATGGTGCGCAGGTTTGGCTCTCTAATAATTGTAGCTGATGATTGTGTTGTTTCTCGTTATTTCCTTACGTCTATGCTGTTCACTTAATAAGAAATTAAAAGTTGAGTAATGTTGGAATATGAAACTGAGATTCCCTATTGCGCTCGAAATGTTATGACAAATATTCACGCTATTGCAAAGATGGTTCTCACGTCTCAGACTTTTATAATACAATTTGTAATTTGATTGTAATCCTATTGATTAAGAATATCTTCTTTGTAGTGGTATAGATTTTATTTCCTCTTGTCGCTCGTGTTCCATGGTCTTCCATACATTTATCGGCATTCGTCTTCAACAAACCATGCAGGTCAGATATCATTAGACCTGGTTGTTGGCTAGGAGTGTGCTATGTGGTGGAGTGGAATATCTTCTTTGTATTGGTATAGATTTTATTTCCTCTTGTCACTCGTGTTCCGTGATCTTCCATACATCTATCGGCATCCGTCTTCAACAAATCATGGAGGTCAGATATCATTAGATCTGGTTGTTGGCTAGCAGTGTGCAATGTGGTGAAGTGGAATATCTTCTTTGTATTGGTATAGATTTTATTTCCTCTTGTGTTCGTGTCGTTCTTTGTTCTGTTTGTTGGCTAGGAGTGTGCTATGTGGTGAAGTGGAATATCTTCTTTGTATTGGTATAGATTTTATTTCCTCTTGTGTTCGTGTCGTTCTTTGTTCTGTTTGTTGGCTAGGAGTGTGCTATGTGGTGAAGTGGAATATGTTTGTATTGGTATAGATTTTATTTCCTCTTGTGTTCGTGTCGTTCTTTGTTCTGATTGTTGGCTTGGAGCGTGATATGTGGTGAAGTGGAATATCTTCTTTGTATTGGTATAGATTTTATTTCCTCTTGTGTTCGTGTCGTTCTTTGTTCTGTTTGTTGGCTAGGAGTGTGCTATGTGGTGAAGTGGAATATCTTCTTTGTATTGGTATAGATTTTATTTCCTCTTGTGTTCGTGTCGTTCTTTGTTCTGATTGTTGGCTAGGAGCGTGCTATGTGGTGAAGTTCATTTTCAACGTGTCTATTTCCTGATGAGTTTGATTTTTTCTGAATGATAGATTACTATGTTGTTTTGATTAACCAATGTAGTGGCATAGATTTTGTTTCCTCTTGTGTTCGTGTCCCATAGTCCCCCAGAGTCTCTGCTGTTCACATTTAACCGCATACAACTATCAGAACTTCCCGCTATTGCACTGATGGTTCTCACGTATAGGAATATTAGACGTTTTATAATACAATTTGTAATTTTGATTGTAATCGTATTGATTAAGAATATCTTCTTTGATTAAATGCGCTATCAATTCTGATTCATTGAAAACTTCCACTAATAAAAATATTGTGTTTGATTTGTGTTACCTATTCAATGCTAATGTATCATACCTGTAATAAGTATTGTTACGTGTATTGTGTTCCTTCTATTTCAGATTTTTTGGCTAAGTTTTTCCCATTCACACGGAGTCATAACATAATTCCTAATGACTTTAATAAATATATTTTCACTTGTACTTTTGTGTATGGCTATCCTTTGCATGTAAACTGCACACCTGTTGTAGCTGGAAAAATTACGATTCAAGTCGACTCAGGCTGAAAAATGACGAAAGTCGGCGGCCCAGGCTGAATGGTAAACGCACGCGCAGCCCTCCGGTCACGCTCCGCCCACCACATCAGCCCTCCACCCGAGCACCTCCCTGCTACAGTTGGTGAAAGTTTTTCGGTTGGGTTTTTCTCCTTCACCTGATTGGCATCACAATTCCCAGCACTATTGACTTTAATAAATATATCTCAACTTGATTGGCATTAATAAATATATTTTGACTTGTACTTTTTGCGTATGACCCTTCTTTGCATGTCTCTGCATGTAAACCGCCCACCTGTTGTATCGGAAAAATATGTGAAGTCGGCCAAAGAAGTCTGCCCAGGCTGAAAAATATGCTACGATGAGCGCACGTGCAGCCCTCCCCCACCGAAAATCACGTGGACAACCCTCCGCGCACGCGCCGCGCAGGGAAAAATACGCGCAGGGCTCAGGGGCAGGGGCGCCGTCAAATGGACATGACGACGACTCGACAAGGCCCATTACTACTGATAGGCTTCCATCACAGATTAAGTTAGCTCACTACAGCGTGTACGTACCGCGACGAAGTCCCTGAAGCCATTCCTGTCCACTATGCTAAATGGCTGCATGTCGGTGTACATCATCTTGAACAAGGCGGTGTCCAAAGCTTTCTTCCTTGAAGCTGATGTGGAGGCAGCTTCAAACGGACTTGACGGCACCACGCTTTGGTCTTTCAACTCTTGAGGATGACGCCTTCTCAAATGCCGTATGAAATTGGATGTAACATGCGGCTTCGATGACACCTTCTTCTGGCAATGCTTACATGTCCCGTAAAAAGTCGTTGCGGAGCTTTCTATGTTTGTGTAATGGAATCTCCAGTTCAATGGCTTAATACTGGCACGCTGCGCAGTCCACTTGAGCACGGAGCTTACGCATACGACGAACACACACCCTAATACATGACGCTACAAGAGGTGAAATGCTTAGTCACGTCACGTCGATGATATGACGAGAGTGGACAGGAGGCGACCTCACTGTGTCACCTCTAGCGTTCGCTCGCCCCGTGCGGGGAACGGGCATTCCGTCCCGGTCAATTCCGAAACTGTAGTGCTGTTTTACTGCGCGTTCATCACCGATAATAAGGCTGAAAACCCGACGCGAATTGGTGGCGTTGTTCCTGTGCAGTCTGATATAAAACTTGGTAAGAGCAGACGACGCATTAAGAGATTCCCTCTCTGGAAACATCACACGGACGAGGCCAACCACTGCGCGCCTTTTGACGCGGAGGAGACCAATCGTGGAGCGGCCGGAGGGACCTTGGTAGCCTTGACGACCGACCGGCAGGCGGGCGGGCTAGCCGGAATGCTAGGAGACGGCGTCTTCATTGTGATCGGCTCGCGGAATATTGTGTTATCGTCGAACGTGTTCGTACAGCCAGGATTCGCGCAGTACAGACTGTTGTAATCAAGGGGGAAAAAGGTATGCGAGGAAGAGTGGCACATCTTGCCATGATTGTCCGTGGGAGTGGGGAAGGCTTGCCTTCCCGAAATCACGAAATGATAGGATGTGATATATTTATTGTTCGTTTTTTCTTTGTATTGACGTGAATGCGTGTACCTATATGCGTTCAATATGATGGGGAAGACCAAGAATTTCGAGACATGATTTGACAAGCTTGAAATGGCTCGTGCTTGAAGACTCAGCTAGAGGTCAACGGGAAAGGTGCCGTCCGATCGACAGAATAACGTTAACTACGTTCGAAGAACTGCACCCTGTGTTCCCTCTGTGCGGTGAGGGGAAGTGATTGGAACGAAACGGCTACTCCTGTTGCTCTGGAGAGGGAACGCCGCTAGTGCGTGTGCAGATTTCAGACAAGGTCACATCAATTCGCGTAGAATGCGAAACGGCGCTTCGCTCAATTTCAAATTCATGCATCTTGTGAGGGAGCTTGGCGAAATCCACGCGCAAATCCGCTGAAAAAGGGGCGATTCAATCCAAATCCAAATCATTCGTGGAAAACGCGATTGAATCCAAATCGAAATCATACCTTGAATATGCGATTCAATCCAAATCCAAATCATTAGTGGAAAATGCCATTCAGTCCAAATCCAAATCCAGCCCATATTTTTTCGCGCAAATCAAATCGCAAATCAAATCCGTCAGCGCTCCGGTGGATTTAAATCCGGATTTAAATCAAATCCGTGGATTCAATTCCGCAACACTGGTTCTCAGAAGGCAGGGCCCGTATAACAATTGAAAAACAATATGCGTCAATATAGGCGTAAAGAGCTAATACTCCAACGCAGAGCTTCAGTTTATCCGTCAAGACGAAATCGTATGCGTCAGGATATAAGAGTAAATCATGTCCTGCGTCCCATTTACGCATAAAACTCCGCCCTTTACGCTTACAGCGAGCGCGTTTACGGGTACTAGGAATAAAACAGAGCTTGACGGATACGGCGTCTGCGATTTTGTCGAACTTTACGCTTAGTAAGGGTAAGATTGGACGTAAGCGTCAATTTATCCGTTTCGTTTCTGAGAGTGCAGTGACGTTAATCTTTCCCCTGCTTTGCTGAAAACGGGGTCGTCCGCTTTTTTTCTTACTTCAGGACAATACTCTTAGAAAACAAAACAACAAAGGGAGCAAAGGGAAACGAAACAAAACGCTCAACAAACGAAAGAAGAGTATCTACCACCACCGCCAATGCATGAAAACTTCCCTCAGCTGCCATAAAGGCCAGATAAAACAAGGCAAGCACGACAGACTACAGGCCCACCGGCAGCAGAAATGCCTCTACCGCCTTCAAGTGTGTGCTCAGCGTCCTCCGACGCTTTCAGATATATGTCGGCAGAGTTCCCTGAGAAGACGGCCCAGGACGCACATTCCCCTAGGAAGAGAACGGCGAGCCCTTTCACCATCACCACCACCGTTCCTTGGTTCGTGGCAATACTGTTACAAAACAAAGCGAAATGCTCAACAAGAGACTAGCCCCTGCGAGCACTGCAAATGTATGAAAGCTTCCCTCAGCTGCCACAAATGCCAGCTAAATGAGGCAAGCACGACAGACCACAGGCCCACCGGCAGCAGAAATGTGTCCACCGCCTCCAAGTGTGTCGTCTACTAAAAGAGTCTGTCGAAGCTTTCAAGCCTAACCCGCCACCAGTGCCACCGAGAAAACTCATCCGTCGGGCAGACACAAGG
The DNA here is from genome assembly GCF_037126465.1 of Ornithodoros turicata. Classification (NCBI taxonomy): domain Eukaryota; kingdom Metazoa; phylum Arthropoda; class Arachnida; order Ixodida; family Argasidae; genus Ornithodoros; species Ornithodoros turicata. The sequence continues at coordinate 5,039,417 of NC_088207.1, forward strand.
ATTCCACCCAGAACAGATCTCCTTGGTCCTCCAGACCATGGCAGCATTTAAGGCTATTGTTGTCTCTCTCACAAGCCCAACAACTTCCCGAGGTAAAGCAGGCTCTAGCCTTCGAACCTGAGCTGCTGAAGATCATCACGCAAGGCAATCATGGATAGAACCTACGGCAGTGCAACGATAATGCAGTGGAACTGCAATGGACAGATACGAATGAAACAGATGAACGAATGAAATGAATGAAACAGCTACCAATGACGCACTCTGTCGAAAGCGTTTGCCTGGTCGAAGGAGGCTAACACCGCTGTTAGCTGTCGCAGGCTTAACCACTGGATGGGGTCAAGAACGGCCATCCTATGGAGGACCGATGACTGCCGAGAACCGAATAGGCTTGACGTCGGTGTCCTGGCTAGAATTCTAGTCAAAATTTGTTGTATGGTTGGCTCTAGGAGATGAGCAGCAGTAGGAGCATTGCTGGAAACCCGCGACCAGCAGGGCTTTGACCTACAAACTACGCCGTGGTGTCTAAACGTGTCCTTGTTGGAGGAAGAACGTGTGGTGACCGAAGTTGCGACATACCTCCGTGGTCGCATGCAGGAGCCCCGTAGCCTCGACTGGTGGGATAGTGTTAAAGACGGCGCGCGAGACATCTTGCGGACATGGGGTAGAAGACTGGCGGCTGCGTCGCGCAAGGAGATCGCGATGCTACAGGTTGGACTCCGAGGTCTCCTGGATGCTGGCTTGACGACACAGGAAGAGCGCACTGCGTACAAGGAACTTCAAGCTGACCTCTCTGCTGTGCTGTACCGGAGGTCACAAGTGTGGTCAACACAGACAGCAGGGATTTTCAGCCCTCGGCACACTTCAGGAAACGCTCCACGAATTCAGTCCGTCCTCGCCGACACACTTCGACCGCCGCCCGAACGTCTTACAAGACATGTACGGGAAGACGGTTCCGTCGCCACCAGCATGGACGAGCTGATGAGCACCTGCCACTCGTTTTACGCAAGCCTGTTCGGCCGAAAGGCGGTGGACACCTCTTTGTGGGAGGACGTTTGCCAAGACTACCCGAGTCTCACCGATGAGCAGTCGTGTGACCTTGATGTCGAAGTGAGGCCGTTGGAGCTCTTCAATGCTGCCAGGACAATGCGGAAAGGCAAGTATACAGGGCCCGATGGTCTCCCGGTTGAGTTTTATTTACGCTTCTGGGACACCATCGGCGCTCCTCTGTGTGACGTCTTCGCGGAGGTCATCGAACAAGGCTGCTTGCCAGCATCATCGCGCTGTGGTCTTATCAAGTTAATTTGTAAAGATCGAAGTCGATCGGAAGACCTCAAGGCCTGGAGACCGATTAGTCTAATAAAACGTGAACTATAAATTGTTCGCTAAGGTGATTCAGCTGCGCCTTGCCACCTGCATCGATCGGCTCGTCTCCCCTGTCCAGGCCTGCTCGGTTCCCGGAAGAAGCATTCAGCAGCGCTTGTTCGCTCTGCGGGACATTTACTACTGGGTGACATGCACGGGTTCTCCTGCGTTCATCGTCTCGTTTGATTAGAAGAAAGCGTTTGACTTGGTGAGCCACGATTTCCTGCATTTCGTGTTGAGACGTGGGGGATTTGGTGAGCCCTTTCGGTGCTTTGTTCGAGTACTCTACGCTGACGCTCAGAGTAAAGTGTTGGTGAATGGAAGAGCTACTGCGCCATTCAACGTGCGATCAGGAGTGCGGCAGGGTGTCCGTTATCACCTTTGCTTTACGTCCTTATCTTCGAGGTGGCCATCCGAAAGTTCTCCGACGAACGTCAGGTCCCACGCCTTCCTGTCCCAGGCAGCAGCCGGTTTCCTACCATCTTCGCCTACGCTGATGATCTGACTGTATGCTTGCCGGAGCCAAGGGCAATCCAACAGGTGCTGGCCTGTCTGGCCACATACAATGCAGCGTCTGGCGCAAGACTGAACGAACGGAAGTCAGCGGTGCTTGCTCTCGGGGAAGACTTCCCTACGTCTCAGCGTACGGCATACCGATGCAGGAGTCTTGCCGCATCTTGGGCGTACATTTCAATCGAAGAGGTCCACTTACCAATAATTGGACCCTCGCCCTGCAAGACGTGGAGGCCCGTCTGAAAGCGCTGTCTTCAGTGGATTTGGATTTTAGGCATCGCGCCGAGGTTGTCCCACGAAATGTTCGTTCTCGGTTGTGGCTCTTTGGGACGGCCTTCCAGCCCGCCACTGCAACGGCTCGAAGGGTGAACCGCATGACATTTTCCTACTTTTGGAATGATCGTCCTGAACGAGTCCAGCGGTCAGTGATGGTTAGGCCACCACAAGAAGGGGGCTGAACTTCCCCGACGTTCGGCTCTTCTGTGTCGCCTTGGGCCTTGCGTCGCTGTTCAGCATTCTTCGCAACAAGGACCACATCTGTCACGACCTTGCCATCTACTTCTCCGCCAGCTCGATACGGGACTTCGGAGGCTCTTACGACAATGGACGCCCGCACGCTGAACGTCTAATGACGTTCTACCGTCTGATGAAAAGGCATGCCGTTATGCTTCATCAGTTCCTGCCAGGAGCAGACTTCCCGATGTGGTCTGTCCGTCAGATCTACCGAGCACTCTGCGACATAAGCTTTCCAATTAGGGAGCAGCAGCAACACGACTGAAGTTGCATCGCATCGAAGCTCATCCACGGAACAAGGGTCGACATCCTATGGCAACATACGCACGACATCCTTCTTGTACGAGCAAGACTGTACCAGTTTGGGTTAACCCGGTCGGATACGTGTGTGCTGTGTGGTGAGAGGGAAACCCACCGCCACATTTTCTACGATTGTATCAATGCGGCGGCTTTGTGGCGTCGAGTGGCTGCTGTCTACCGGATTCCCCGAGTGTCCTATGACACGGTCCACTAGTTGGACGACCTGCCAGTACTATCGAGGAAGGAACCCGCCTTTCTGCCTTTCTGGTGTCTGCAGCGGACATATGGTTTCAGTTGTGGTGTGCGCGAACGCGTTCCGTCTACGGAGCGGCACCGGCTGCACTCCTGAACCTGACACTTGCGACAGGCGTGGCACTCAAGACCCGCCTACAGGCAGAACTTCGTAAGGCAGGGACGGTTTCCGACGCCGATGGCGAAGTCATCATGACGTCTTTGTGCTTTCGCAGGGAAACAACTTCGTCAGATTTTAGACAATCTTGTGATGTTTTGTCTGTCCTCTTCCCCTTCTTTCTTTAGGTCACTCTGAGCTTTGTGGCTATTTGTGGCTTAAGCAAGTGCACTAGGGCTTTGACGTATATATTATACTCAAAAGTACTACAGCGCCATGTGTATTGTCATCAAGCAGGAGAGCCACCTATGGAGGTAGTCCCCTTTGGACAGACAATAACTTTACGTTACATTCCTACAAGCTAGATAACAACACTCTCTGGGAGAGTTTGCTTTTCGTACTGACCATACCAAGCGAACAATACAAACACGGGAGAGCCGCTGCAGAGTGCAGTACGATCCTAGAGAGCTGGCTAGAGCATGATTTGCCACTCACCCTGAACGTGGCGGAAAAGACGAGTAGACGTCAGCCAGCGGCGAGAGCACTCCACAAGACCATACAGTGCTTGCTCACGGACAATGTGGCTACGAAGCCCTGCCCTGACAGCCTGAAATATATCTGCGTCTCCATAGTCTGGGCCACCGAAAGCCAGCCGGCAACGACGGATCCAAATTTGAAAGTTGATCTCGGTAATTAATAAAGCCAATTGTTTACGCTGAACGCGCGGATCAGGCAATGGTTCCAGGAACTGTACGGTGGCCCAGGCGACAGTCCACAGCTGAAATATCTGGGTTACTCTGCGCCACAGCAAAAGAGGAACACGACAACGCCTGAAACAGTGCTCTGCAGTTTCACACATCCCGCAAGACGGGCAACCGTCAGAGCGAGAGATGTGAAAACGGTGTAGTCGCTCGCGAAGAGGAAGAACGTCGTGGGCCAACTTCCACTGAAGATTGGCGCGGCGGGCATCTAGCCAGCCCACATTGATTCGACGCCAAGACAGCTTCGTCGGCACCGAAGGAACTGGGGGACCAGACTCCCGGATAGCTGCATAAAAATCGCTGACAGCCCATAACTGGATGTCAGCGTCCGGAAGCTAGAGTCGCAAACGCCATACAACATCAACACAAGCACTGTATTGATGAGGCAGGACTTCGGACCTAGGCGGAAACCTAGGGCTCTCAACGAACCACCTGGTAGCACATCCCAGAGAGTACTGTACTAATGCGCACGCTGGGTGTTCGGGAGTGTGCAATGCCTCGAAATAAACGCGACTGAAGTGCAAGGCACTTGTCGAGCACCACCGAACCGCCCCAGAGGAAACGGAACGCGTGCCTGGTGATGGCAGTACGGATTAGTGGTGGCGGCGTGGCAACGGCTCCTAAAAACCACAAGCGATTGTACTACCAGGCCAGTAGCAGATGAGCGCGTAAAGTGATGGGCAAATCAACAGACTTAAGCTGCCGCAGGACAGCCCTGCAACGATTAAACACTCGTGGCGAATTTACGGTAGATATGGCAGTGCAGTCAAAAGTCACGCCAAGAATTTTGACTTCTGGGCTGACTGGAACATAGAAAGGAGCCCCGCAGGAAGGCTGGAGGTTCAAAAACAGTGCTGCACTTTTTGATCTATTCAGTCTTGCCCCTGAAACGGCTCCGTAATCCTCAAACGCCTTCAAAACGGGCGCTAGGGAACACTCGCGAAAAATGATCACAGAGATGTCGTCCGCGAACGCAAACACAGGTGGGGGGCATCCATTGGGCAGTGGCAATGTAACTGGAAGCGAGCACAGTCTCTCGAGTAGAGGGTTGATGGCAATGGTGTACAAGGCGGGAGAGAGGGGCATCCTTGACGGACCCCACACGTTACATCAAAGGGGGACGACAGTCCGCCAGCGACAGAGACAACGTTTCTAGCGCCCCTATACAACGTTTCCACATACCTGACCCAAGCAACGGCGAACCCATATGCCCTCAGCCGAGAGAACAGGTATGCGTGTCGCACGCGATCGAATGCCTTGGACTGATCGAATGGCGCCAGCACAGCGGGGGCATGACCACTGTTAATCCAGTGGATGGCATCACGAAGAGCGATTCTATGAAGGTCTGAGGACCTGCCAGGGACGGAACATGCTTGGCAAGGATGTAACACCTTCTCCAACAGAGGTGAAACGCGCAATAGAAGAGTTTTAGCTAAGATCTTATAATCGCTCGTCAGTAAAGTAATCGGACGATAAGCATCTGGGTCCAGTTTTCGAGACTTGTCTTTGCACAGAAGAACAACAACACCATTCTTCATGCTGGGGCATAGCAACCCCTGGGATAAGCAGATGTTAAAAACCCGAGTCATGCAAGAACCAATCACACTCCAGAAGCGCTTGTAAAACTCAACTGGGAGGCCATCAATGCCAGGGCACTTTCCGCTCGTCATCGAGGAGACAGACGTAAAAACTTGATTTTGCGTGAGCGGCCCTGAGTCAACATGCTCCATTTGTTTCGCCGGCAGTGGGCACTCTCGGCTGACAACAGGCTCGTCGTGAGGTGACTCCTGATAAAGGGTCATGCAATGCTCACGCATTGTAGTCTTGTAACGCCAACTGTAGGATGTCGTATTGCCAACTGTAGGATGGGACAAACGAAAGCTTGCCCACATCACATTTCAAACTGTAGTAAAAATTGTTAGTGCGACGACTGCCGCAAACGCTGTGTGCATTCTACCCACTGCTACATATCATCAATGCTAGTTATCCAACTTTGCCGGTGTGGAGGAAGCTTAACAATAAAAGTGATCGCCTCTCACGCCACTTAGCGGTACACAAAGAAGACGACGTTTCACTTTCGAAAACTGAAATAAATGTTGATCGTGGTGCACCCTCAGAAAATGAACTTCATCACATCGCACGCACCTAGCCCGACCATCTTCCCCAGTGACATCGTTCTTTCCCCGGATTGGCTGAAAACGGGAGCGTACTTAACGGTAACGCTCTGTTTTGAGAGTGTGATATAATGGCAGCTCAAGCTACTGTGTGCAGACTATTGCTCATTTTGATGAAACTCTATTTAAGAACAAACAATTTTTTTCCGAATTTTCCGAATTTTTCGAATAATGTTTACGAAAAAAAAGAACGATCATTTTTGACACAGCTAATCACTAACGCGACATAAAAGTCAACATAACCTATGAATAAAAAACATGGTGGTGGAACAACTAGATAGTAGGACAGCGGCCGTCTTAAATATTAATACACACACGAAAAACAATGCTTCACCGCATAGCACGGTTCTAGCCAGCCATCATTTCGAATGACAACGTTCTCCCTTGATTTTATGAAAGCGGGCGCACGCCATATGTGTGTCAATTAATCCATAATGCCACTGGTGTTGGTGCTGACGGTGAAAGGACTCGACGTTGTCGGCCTCAAAAATGGCGTACGCCCTCGGTTTCTAGCAAGTCAGGGGAAAGGACGATATCTGTGGGGATGATGATTGGCTAGGAACGTGCTATGCGATGAATCCCTGTTTCAGAGTTCACTGATCAAACGCTCAAAGACTCAATATCTTTCACTTTCCGTATTTGTTGAAAATGGGAGGCGTACGCTTCTTTGTGGCAATTTCATTAACACGATGTGTACAATCCATGCCGTGTTCGCATATAGCTATGAAAGGGAACTTGTAGTGTTGTAGATGTAATTTAAAATCTGGGAGCTTGTTACGCAGGCTTCGAGGATTCCAGTGCATAGAGATGTCGTCCGCGAACGCAAAAACAGATGGGGGGCATCCATTGGGCAGTGGCAATGTAACTGGAAGCGAGCACAGTCTCTCGAGTAGAGGGTTGATGGCAATGGTGTACAAGGCGGGAGAGAGGGGACATCCTTGACGGACCCCACAAGTTACATCAAAGGGGGACGACAGTCCGCCAGCGACAGAGACAACGCTTCTACCGCCCCTATACAACGTATGTCATCGCTCTTATGATTACGTCACCTGCAGGATCCGCCTTGGCCCCATGCTGTTAACGGTCGTCAGTATCTATATCCGTCTCGCGGTACAGGTCCCGTGGAGTGACTTCGAACACTTACTTGGTTCTCTGGAAGCCCCGGCGCTTGTGCTAGGGGACTTCAATGCACATCACTCGGCCTGGGGAAGCCGAAGGACGGACAGTAGGGGAAGGAGGTTGTTGGAGGCAATGGAGAATAATAACGTGTGCCTGCTGAACAACCGCGAGCCCACTTACATGCGATCCCCAACGTCACTTGATGTAGTGGACCTCTCGTGGTGCTCAACCGACATAATTCGCCACTTGTCGTGCGCTACGGACGTCGACACTAGAGGTAGCGATCATTTTCCTCTATATATTTCGCACGACAGACTGCCCCTCTCAGCCACAGCTGGACTGATTTCTTTCACAAACTGGAGACGTTTTCGTGCGGGCCTCAGAACATCTGTGCACACCGGTATGTCCCCAGAGGCTCTCTCTCAAGCAATTACCCGCGCTATTCAGGACGCGGTGGTCATGTCTGAAAGGGTAACAGGCCATGTCGGCCATTCCCCAGCCAATCACCACAGAGCACCTTAGAGCATTACGTCGCCGAGCAGAAAGAACGGCTCGTCGGACAGGGCAACTTACGGACATTGTGGAATACGGCCGGATGAAAGCTAAAGTAACACGAGAACTTAAAAACGAGGACAGGAAGCGTTGGCGTAAGTTTTGCCACCACCTTTCACCGTTTGATCCGGCCACGAAGATCTGGCGGACAATCCGATCTCTGAAGGAGGCGCCCCCTCAAAAGAATCCTCTCGCGGCTTTGGCTATCGTTCAGCGTGTAGACGAAACCACCCTTGCGACGAACTTCTGTGTGGTAGTAACGACTCCGGCGGCTGCCTCGACCACGCCCCTACACCGCAGTTTTGTCCACAGTTTGACGGCTGAACTTCACCACGACTGGCCCCGTCCCCCGGAAGTTATGGACCGCGACTTCACACTAATCGAGCTAAAGGCAGCGTTGAAGCTTGTGAACGCCGCCTCGTCCCCTGGGCCCGATAAAATCACCTATGCCGCCCTACGAAACCTTGACGGGCGGTCACTCCAAGCTCTCCTTCATGTCTATAATACGTCTTCGCAACAAGGATCTTTACCACATACATGGAAGGCATTTGTTGTTGCCATCCTGAAACCAGGCAAGCCCCCAAATTCCCTATCCTCCTTTCGCCCGGTGAGCCTGACAAGCTGTATGGGGAAACTGATGGAGAGAATGGTTTTGCATCGCCTCGACTGGTGGCTTGAAAAACAACGTGCGTTCCCTCACGATATGGCTGGATTTCGTCGCCACCGAAGCTCCATGAATCCAGTTCTCGACCTAGTCTCCACAGTTCAACATGCTCGAGCCCATCGACGGATCGTCCGATCGGGCTTCCTCGACATCAAGCGCGCATATGATACCGTCTCGCACATTTGTGTGCTGCACGCCTTGCGCTCGTTTGGAGTATCCGGTCGGCTCTTCATCTGGCTCCAAGACTTCCTTACGGACCGAACGGTCGCTGTCCGTACGTCCCAAGGCCAAAGCCCTCAGCATCCTGTTCCTCAAGGAGTCCCCCAAGGAAGCATTCTCCGCCCGACACTCTTTAACGTGGTGATGGCCGGCCTACAATCAGTAATTCCTCGCAAAGTGTCGTTCTCCGTGTATGCAGATGACGTCGCCCTTTGGACAGTAGGAAAATCACGCCCGGCTCTCCAGCGCGGCCTGCAGCTCGCTTTAAACAATATCCATACGTACCTCACGCACCTCAGCGTGGACCTTTCACCCGAAAAGTGTGTCGAGCTCCTTTTCACGCGTAAAGCTATGGCCAATTTCCCTCTTTGGCTTGGTTTAAAGAAGCTTGACCCGCTTTCACCGCTTCCTTGGCGTGGTAATCGACTCGGACTTGCGCTGGGCTCGGCACATTAAACATCTTGAACCTAAAGTGCAGCGATGGCTCCCCGCAATTCAACATCTTTCTGGCTCAGGATGGGGCTGTGATCAGCGTTCCCTGTTCGCGGTTCACGCGGCATTGGTGAGGGCAACTGTGCTTTACAGCCTTCCTATTCTGCACAGGATATCAACAACTTCATTAAATACACTTCGGTCCCTGTTTGCTCGAAGCCTTCGTTGATGCCTCGGAGTTCCAAGAATGGCTGAAACACGGCAAGTACTGGCTGAAGCTGGTGAGCTCCCGATTGAAGTTCTCCGTGAACGGGAAACGGCTCGGCACTACCTCCGTTTGCGTGCTCACATTCCCCGCCACCTGCTACTCAGGAAAATTCGATACCGCCCTGAAAGCGACTTCTATCGAGTAGCACAGAGGACACGCCAGACTCTCACTGGCTTCATAACTAAGGACACTATACCGTCGGAAGCCCCCTGGTCTCTACCGGTACCGCCCACTTTTGTACGCCTCCCAAACCTTCTGGAAAGAAGAGATCAGGTCCCCCCTCAAGTCCTCCGAGCCCATTTTCATGCTCTGGTAGACGCGAAGTTTTCTACGTTAACGGCAGCATATACTGATGGCGCATCCCGAAACAACAAGTCCGCCTCAGCCTTCGTCATTCCATCCGAAGGCGTCGTGCACGGAAGACGCCTCTCACATCCAACCTCCTCCACAGCTGCGGAACTCTATGCCATCCTTTTCTTTCTACAACACATCGCTGATTTTCCACCCCGGGAATGGGCAGTCTTTACAGACTCCAAATCTGCCCTTCAAGCAATTGAAAATTCCGGCATACGAGGCCCATCCGCACCCCTAGTCACAGACGTGCTAATGGCTTACCACACTATCTACGCCGCAGGCCACAGGCTAGTTCTCCAGTGGGTTCCAGCCCACTGTGGTGTCGTGGGGAACGAGCAGGCCGACAGCGCCGCAGAAGCAGCACTCTCGTATCGGAAACGGACCCGTATTATTCTGCTGAGAGGAGACCGCCGTTCCATTCTGCGACGCCTAGTGACACCCCTGGCTTCCCGCCAACGGACAACCGACATTCTTCCCCCCTCTATGTTGAACAGAGTTGATCCCACGCTCGCTTTCCGCATGCCACGAAACACCTCTCGTCAAGATGCTGCATTAATCCACCGAATGCGCCTCGATGTGGCCTTTACAGCTCAGTGGCGTTACCGCTTGAGACAAGTTGACTCTCCCACCTGCTGCCACTGTGGTGCTCTTGAGGATCTGGAGCACATTCTTCTTCATTGCCCTCACTACGAACCTTACCGAACCACACTCTCCGAGTCTCTTCGTCAGCTGGACTCTCGCCCTTTCTCCCTATCGAAATTGCTTGGTTCCTGGCCCAATCCAGCCCAGCAACGCTCTGCGCTCAAAGCTCTTCTGACATTTCTGGACACCATCGGACTTCGATCGTTATTGTGAAGGGGCTCGTTATTTTATTTCCCCCATTCCATCCAGCAATGGGGTAGGGTATCGCCTGTGGCGATGAAACTCCCCACTCTCCAAGGTCGAAAATAAAGTTGTTGTTGTGGCAATTTCAACTGCGATAAAAAGGGCATATACTCCCCTATGCCCTGTCTCTCCTCAAATCAGCAGCGTTAACTGTATCAATCGCCATAGTGGCTGGCGCAGAGCGCGTGCACTGCAAAACCAGATGTCATTTCGGCAACAAACCGGAAGCGTTGCATAAAGGCATGTATAGGCTTATTTAAGGAAACATGTTTCGTCGGACGTAAGTACCACACGAATAGATTGTATACAACGTTTCAAACAGTATGTTTCTTTTTTCTTTTTTTTTTTTCTCTTCTGGTTGTCGATATAGGCACGAAAAGAGGCGATGCCGTGCTTGGTTTGAACGTCACCATAGATGTGGAATGCCTTCTTAATTATTCATTATAAAAATGTGTCTAAATTCTACAGGAATTGCATGCAAAAGTCTCAGGGTATGTACAAAAGCCAGCTTTTATCTAATCCTAACCAATTTGCCATGAATATTTGGAAACCAATCTTTATAGAAACTGTATACAGGAAAATATATACAGGTCGTAAACAGAACGAATAGAATCTACTTTCATTTTCGATTCAGCTTCCAGCTTCGATAACTCGTAGGCTACGCAGGGTTTGCGCCTAACCGATACAGTTGTTCGATAAGCTTTTTTCTTTTTTTCCCCGTTTTGTGGCTTCAGAAACCAGAAATATTGCATTTATTTCAGTGCGACGTCGGTGAGCTGCTTTCCGTCTCAAAATCACAACAACGAAGGAAGAAAAAAAAAAAGGAGGGAATACTTCCGTACGCATAAACCTGTGACTTGTATTGTCATGAAGCAGGAAAGCTACCTATGGAGGTAAGCTCCTTTGCACAAACAGGGACACTAAACGCGCACAATCCTGACGCACTTGCGATGTGCTTGCAGAAGAAGATATTACTGGTAGAGCGCACAAAGCGACGGCTTGGTAATATCCGGAACCGTCTTCACTTAAGAAGTTCACTTCACTGCAGTAAAGGTTGGAACAAAACATGGAGAAAGCGGCTCTTCGCGCCAGGCTAGCACAGGGGCGGATTTAAGGGTCTGTCATGGGTTGGGGGGGCGGTCTTAAGGAAATTTCGGGCTTTGCGGCGCAGCATCGTCCAGGGGATAGGGTCTAGGTAGGGTAGGAAGTAGGACATAGGGAACACAACCGTATGGGGGGGGGGCGGTCGCCCCCCCCTTAAATCCGCCCCTGGGCTAGCATAGCCACCCTCTAGTGATCGCTGAAGCAAAATCGCCATTGCTTCCTGTCCACCACGTGATTTCCTCTAAAGTTTCGGTTTTGCAAGGCTTTCTTTCTCGCGCTGCTCTCCATATGATTTTGCTTTTTGAAAGTGTTTTATTGTGAAAATGTGAGCACCATCGTAGAAACGACGAATGGTAATGTGTTCTTGTTCCTTCTACGGCTCTCGTTAAACTTAAATCAGCTCTGTTACGGGAACGCGTTGTTCGTAAGTACACGGTCAGTTGTTTTAGTCGCCCGTGTGTGCTCGAGTCATCTTGAATTGTTCATTTGGGATCTCAAACTGTGCCGCAGCTTCATTTCATATCTTCTGTTGTTGTACAAATCTGATTAATGTTATTTTGAACACGGCATTCTTTACCACTTAATCAAGGAACGTACGTACTTTGGAAGTAACCGTTGCCACATGTGATGTTTCCGGTCCCGCCTACTCCTTTTGCGTTCCGCACACTGTGACTGGTCCTCTAATACAACAGCAAACATTCGAATACACAGAAATAACGTGCAGGCACGCGTTCAACGTAATACTGCCATATAAACTGTGACACAGCTCGCGCCGTCTGCTCCGTTGGCGCCATGCTGTCTGGAGGGTCACGTGAGCGATTACGTGGTAGAACAGGAGTATCCCAGAATGCAATGCGAAGCCGCTACGCTCGTTCCGATGAAAAACTGTCGGAGGGCGGCTCCTTGTGCTTCCTTCCTCCATAGTACAAAAGCATACGGAACACGCGAATGGTGTGCTTTTTCCTCGGTGCGACACCGCAGCGGCTGGCGGAAGCGGGTGAGGTAACCGCACGGAGGTGGGGAAGCGTGTGCTGTTAGCGACACACAGTTGTAGTTCTGGCGCCTCTTTGGTGTCTGGAAAGTGGAAGTTACCACTGTGTGTCGCTAACAGGGCACCCCTACCACCCCTCCGAAACAGTGACCTCACCTGTTCATCTCGCGTGTTCCGTAAGCCTTTGTCCCAATCTGTATTTCAGCACTGGTTTACACCTATTGCATACGTTTCCCTCTGACAGCGTAGAAGCGGTGGTGGAACATTAAAAAGCATAAGTGATAAGTAAAAAGTTGAAGTGATAAGTCACAATAATGCGATTAACATTTATACCTATGTTCATCCATGCGCACATAAAATGTATTAGTTGTTGCTCAACTGTACAGCGAGGAAAAAGCACCACATGTCTATGAATAGGAACTTCTGTGCTCACTATAAGCTCGGCACAGATTGTATCAGTCCCAAAATTCGCGGTCACCGTCGGCGCTCACCGCCACTATGCTCAGCCGCTACGCGAGAACCTGCCTTACAGGATGTGATAGAATGGGAGACAGCGTTTATGCCAGTTATGAGCAAAAAAGAGATGTCATCCTGTAATACAGCACAATATAAATCTTGCGCCGCCTGGCCAAATCAATTTTAATGCATTGCGCCTATGGCGATTTCGTCGATTTTTGAATGGGGGCTCCATGTTTAGACTACGATTTTTCGACAACGAAAGTCACGGTACGATGTGTGAGGGTTAACTATGACGCACCCAGGGCGGGTGTACCCTGTTACCCACTCTTAATAATAAAACTTTTGAAATCAACGCTAAGAAATCCACCCTTCAAATTCCAATCCTTTCAAATTCAAACTGTCAAAATAAATCACAATGGGTCTATGCAGTCCAGTGTTAAGCATGGTTTTACGTGAGAAAATCAGTGTTTAAGAAGGTCACACTCCAGAATAACGAGTCTTTATGCAATTATGTGTGGTATTCAGCATGTATCTCTCAATTATTCATTAATTTCATTAAGTTAGAGGCGTAAATAACTACGCGTATGAATACTAGGAAAACAACGCTTCAGAGGTTCCTCCGCTCGGCTACTATTGGGGACGAGGCTATTAGAGAAAATGGAGTAACGACGGAGCTGTATGGTGTTGCGTGATGTGCTGCATGAAAAGGATAATCACTGCAAGCTCTAATAAAGCATATGTTTCTTCTGCCGATTTCGTCAGGTATTTTTCAGACGTGTAACGACTTGGTGTGCTAACACGCGCGTGTAACTTATGAAGGAATTCATTGGTGAAGTGACATTGATGCAGTCGTAGCTGTTTTGGACAGGCAATCTGGTAGCGAAAAATGTCCACGATAGGCAACATATAAAACGTACCGCAAAACTGCTGTGTCGACCATTTGTCACGACGGTAATCACGTACATCACGGTAAACATCATGGAAACGTCTCTTGCTTTCCTCGGCCTCGGCCTACGAAGAACCGCTAATGTTATGTTTGATAAGCGCCGCGAAAAGTGGTTTAGCAAGGTAAAACTGTGCCGGGAACGCCGTCACATGAGGGATGTGTTTAATTAAATCACAGTGAAATATAGCAAAGGAATGTTACTGGTCATGTAGTAAGCAGATCTCGTTCACCAACATATCAATGGATTGTTTAAATAGTGTTCCTGTCAATGGACAACTGACGTTTTCGTCCCGTCTATACTGAGAAATGTTGGCCCAGAGCTTGGTTTCTGGATGCCACAAAACACTTCTCGCCAATGTGGTGCACTGTGACTCAGTGGGGCATTTACAGCTCAGTGTCATTACCACATGAGGCAAGTTGGCTCTCTCAGGTGCTGTCACTGCAGTGCTGTAGAAGATCCAGAGTATATTCTTTGCCATTGCCCACACTACTGAGCTTTCCAAACTGCCATTTTGAGATCTCAATAATCTGAACTCCTGCCCCTCTCTCTAAAATTTCTTGGCCTATAGCTAAATCGAGCCCACGAATGCCTGCTCTCGAAGCTCTTTTGGCAATTTTAGACTCCATGGGACATTATTTCCTTCCTCACACCACAAGCAGCTATGGGGTAGAGTACAGCCCCAGGCAATGAAACTCTCTGTCCATCTCAAAATAAAGTTGATGAACAGCATCTGCAACTTCTGTGAGGTGGTTTAAACCACTCTTATAACTACATGATACAGACAAAATACAGAAACCGACACTTCCTCAGGTAGGACCTAAGGAAGCGTGGACATCCATGCGAAACCTTGTACAAATTAAACTTAAACAAAAATCTTCAGTGTCGGTTTCTGTATTTTGTTTATGAGATCTACAGGACTTGGCTCCCCTCTTCGTATATCAACCACATGGTATGTGTAACCTAGGAATGCTGGTATGTGGGTGGAGTGACTAGTTTGCCACAGTACCACAAATAGGAACACAAATGGCTGATAAATCTGCTACAGAATCTGGGCCAAGACGATGAGCACTTGGAATCATCACAGTTTTCAATACCATGCAGAGGAAGATAGACTAGAGTACCCTCAAATTTTGTACTACTTTTTCTGAATTACTCGTAATTATGCTGCAGCTACATAGGTAGTAGTTCAAATGCTACTCACAATTGCCAAAACTTCATGCTAGCACTCAATTCTTTTTACAAACTTCGGTTTGTGATGTGATGAATGTTTCGGTGACTTCCATAGGCCCGGTTTCACCAACTCTGGTTAACTGAACCAATATCAAGGGTTGCCAATCCTTGAACAGACACTTAACAGACACTTCTTTTTTTTCCATCGGTGATGTGGTGAAGCAGATAGTTTAATGACCGTTCATCTTAGTTCAGATGCTGAAAAGGTTGGTGAAACTGGGTCATTATGTAGCCTTTGTGTTCTGGTGCTGTGCAATGGTTTTTCGAGGGATTCAAACTATAAAAAAAGGGTAGTAATAAAAAAAATTCTTGGCATACCTACCTACCTACATATATGTCCTGGACAGCATGTAAGAAACTCAACAGAATAGAAATGTCATCATGACATTGGTAGACAGACTGATACCGAAACAAATCGGAAGGGGAGGGCTGGGTTCCACGAATGGGCACTTGTTCACTGCCTCCTCTTGAAAGAAAAGTAGGACCGAAAGTCGCGACCACCATAATCCCCTCAAGACCGTGCCTTTTTGATGCGAACTCGTCCCCCCTAGCTTTGAGCGTTGCTCAACTGTACCAAATTGGTGGCACTGTTGAACAGTATGATGTCATTTGTTTTTATGATGGACAGTGTGATGTCATTTGTACCGTTTCTAAGGCACTTTGTACAAGGGTTTTGTATGCCAGCAGTGTACTGTCTGCGAAAGGTAGTTTCCGTGTCCACTTCAAGAAGACAATTTTTTTAAGAGGCTTAGAGGATAAACTTAAGAGGATAACTTAACTAATGTGTGATTCCCACTAAATATCAGAAGAGAGGTGCACACTTAAATACCTGAAACCCTCAACTCAATTAATTGTAGGATCAAAATTACGTGGGAATATATTGAGGTTTGTCTCGTTCACAAAAGACATCATTGCACACTCTGCAAAGTGCATCGGTAGTTGCCATGGCCTACATCAATCATAGATACTGCAAACTACTCATTGAGCATAGTCAGTCCGCGGTACACAAAGTGAAAAGCGTCATTGCCCATTGTGAACATGGCCATGCAACAGTGCTTGCGGCTCCGCATTTCTCACTAGTTTCTTTCATCACTTTGTTATGAGATGACTAACGCTTTGCCAATTCAACACTTGGAACTTTGGAACAACTTTGCAAAGCATATGTACTCGTATGCACTTCCTTTAATCGCTTCAGGAGTATTTCTTCCGTAACATATCTCAGCAAAGCAGTATGTCATGTAGGTAACACAACTTTGGCACAGTATTTGCTTGATATGTCCAACAAGCAGAGATATCAAATCTTTGTGCCAAAATGGTGCGCCACGTGTCCGTGTAAAGACGAGTCGCTTAGATGGAATACGTACAGCATCTTGATGTTGAATGCAAGACGTTAATGTTTGACAACATATATGTCATGGGTTAAATAGAGCAGTATATCAGACACATCAGAAGAATGCCAACACTTCAGTGCTTTACCTTTACCTGTTATTCCAATGTTTACTCTCCCTTCTATTGGAATTATGTATTTCAGAATCATTTTTGTATTACTGAATTTTAATTTGGCACTCCTTTCACATGTCTTGTGATAGACAAGTTAGCAATGTAAGCAGTGTTTATGTGCCTCTCACAACCTGCATCTTTATGCAAAAGTACTCCAAAAGCCGGGAGACGTACATAACTAGACAAAAAAGTAGAGAACTCCAACTTAACATAACAAAATAACAAGGTTTACTCAGACGTTTCATCCGTCACGCGACGGAGATCATCAGTGCCAAACTGAATGAGCGATTGCACAACCGGTCATTATTTAAGGAGATGGGAGTATTGTTCGGGGAAGGGCCACGGTTTTTCTTAAAAACCCGAGGGGTCACTGCGTATGTTCCGAGACTCTAGAAGCTTCCTGTGTCCCCATCTTTGTTCTCTCTTGTTATGTTAAGTTGGAGTTCTCTACTTTTTTGTCTGCATTTTTATGTCTGAGGGTGTTTTTGTGACAAGAGGGCAAGGGTGCCAGCAACATGGCACATGTTCACAAAAATGCAGAACCAGAGACACACACACACAAAAAAAAGTATAGCATAACACAGCCCCAATCATTTTGTCGTGTCCTTTTTGATGTGTCGTCTGTTCTACAGTTTTTTTTTTTTTTTTCGTGTGTAGTTTCTGGATTTTAAGCCCAAGAGCAGTTATCGAGGATGCTGAGAACATGTGCAGCATACATTTTCTCATTCTCACATTATGCTGTAAGCAGTGTGAAATACAACCCAAAAGGAATTTAATGAGAGACAACTTGTCATCAAGATCAGTGTGGGAACATTGCAAAGGAAAAATAATTCTGAACCATAATGAATTTCTATCCTATTTAATGGTACAGTATCAGATGAAAGTAATCCAAATAATATTAAAGAAGTAACCGTGCAAATTATGAGTCAAACAGTGAAGCTGGCTGCAGTACACTACAATGTGTCACATGTAACAATATCAGTGTTTCCAAAACTGACACATAAACCTTAGGGAGGCCGCAATAGTCAAGGCAGGGGTTACACCAGTTGGCGAAAAGAAAAAGCAGATGAAATGAACGCAATATGCGACAAAACCAAGGAAACTATCACGCTACAACTGCAATATATTGAAGTTGTTTTTAAAAAATAGAAGTTAGTTCAGCGCACAGATATCAGCTGTCGAACACACAGCCATCCCGAAAACTATGCCCATCTTCGTTGATGCACCCACGAATCCACAGGAAGACCGCCGAGGCTTTCCCAGTCGGATTAAGTATCTGTACCTTGAACTGTGAACAGTTTGGTGTACACTCCAGAAAACGAGAACAGCTGATTGCCGATTTCATGGGCGCGGCCATGCGAGCCGACAAGGACAGTTCAACAGAGGAGCAATTTGAACGCGAATGTGGCGCTAGTGGTAGGCGCAACAATTTGCACTTCAAACGACGTAAAGTGACCGAAAATTAAGCAGCGAGGATGCGTGCTTGCTCATTTGTGATTATTTGGGCCTGTAATCCACAACACGGTTCAGAAAAGCTGCTAAAAATGCCGATGACTGGCACAAGAGAAACGAGTTTGCAATGTTTTTTGACCCGTTGCGGTTCAAGCGAATATATCTTTTTTGTGCTTCCTTCCTCTTTTTTCTTTCTTGTTTTTCTTTTTCTTTTATTGTTTTTTACTATTGTCGGTTCGTTCCGAAGCCCTAGCTTGGAAAGCTGCTCCTGTTTAGTTTCGGTATAAATCAGAATGTGGGGGCAGGTGTAACAGTCCACCGCTCCTCGAGTTTTCACAGTGCTGGCTCTGCCCCCCACCCCCCACCCTCGAATTTTCCCTCCGAGGACCTCTTTGAAAATGCCGTACTTCTCAATCTTTAACTCCATGTCCAGCAGTGCTCTCCTTCAGGTTAGGTTAGGTTGGGTTAGGTTAGGTTAGGGCTCGCTCCCCCTTGCCGACTTCCGAGTTAGTGCGAGCGAAGTATCTCGATAATGGAAAATCTGAAACGGTGCACTAAAAACAAATGTCACCTCTGGGGATAATAATTTGAAGCATATAGATGAAGGATTCATCTCATATCTAAACCGATTGCCAGCAATTCTGCTCTTTCTGTTTCTCGAAGAAAGAAAAAGGGCTTCACACACACAAAAAAATACATCTTAGTGAATTATGCAAATTAGAATGCCAAAATACCTTGCAGATAAGGTTTTCCTCCACTCGCGTACGCGTACGTGCGAAACTAATGTACACATAGTCCTGGTTGTTTTATTTTAAAAAGTCTCCATGGCTACGACCACGAAGTATGCGTTTGTGGCACCCCGTTTATTTTGTGTGTGTGTGTTTCAGCTTGGGGGGGGGGACAAACTTTTATAAAAAAGTCACGAGAGCACGTCATTTTCACAGTTGAGTTCTACGGGCGCGTATCTTTTCCAAGAGAGACTGTAATGACTAATCAATTAAATTCATTAATTAACTCTAATAAGGACGTCTTGAACAAAAGCCAGATACCGATATGAGAGACTGTCCTAGTTAAAATCCACGTTTAAAAATTTTGAAACGCGTACGTGTATTAAAATATCAATCCCTGAATTTTGACATGCAAATGGCCAAAACCGAAACCGTGGCAACCACGTTTGGGGTGGTGGTCTTCACGGTACGGGATCTGTATGGGATACCTCTGTAAGTCAACTGCGCTCGCAACTATATTGTCTTGGCGCAGAAACCGTATGTTTCTGGAACGTAGAGAGGGAAAAAAGGAATCACACAACAAGAATATACTTCAAGTACTCTTCTCCTTAGGGAAGCGAGGAAGCGAAATATTTATTGACTCTACGTTGCACTAGTGTCAGCGCGCTGAGCGGTTGAGCTGGAATTGGAATTAGAATTGGAAATGAATAAAAAAGAATGATAATTACTACTAGAAAGAAAAATAATGAAAAAAGCGTTATCTGAGCTGATCGAACTCGGTTCACTCTAAAAATTGTTGCACCGACGACTGGCGCCACGTTCGAACTTACCTAAAATTGCTCCTCTGTTGAACGGTCCTTCTCGGCTCGCATGGCCGCTCGCATGGCCGCGCCCATGAAAGCAGCAATCAGCTGTTCTCGTTTTGTGGAGTGTGCACTAAACTGTTTGTAGTTCAAGCTAGATGTACTTAATACGAGTGGGAGAGCTTCGGCAGTCTTCCTGTGGATTCGTGGGTGCATCAACAAAGATGGGCATAGCCTTCGGGATGTCTGTGTGTGTCAGCCGGTGTCTTTCTCCGTCTGTTACGTCGCGAGACAACTGAGATCACCGTCTGTGCGCGCTCAGGAAGCTTGAAATCTGCCCTGATACATATACAGTAATATACACCTTCAATATACGCTGATACATATACGGTCAATAAATTGGGACTTGCTCCACGGCAATCTTTCCCGGAGTTCACAAGAGACACTGTTTGTGGATTTATGCCTTACATTTAATCTATCGCATGCCGTTCCACATCCTACCCGAATAACTCATGCAACGCAGTCAACCCTTGACTTGGTTTTAACCTCCCATCCTGAGCACATCACTTCCTTGCATGTCACAGATGGTCTCAGTGACCATTTTCTAAGATATCTCTTCAAGTAGTCCAAATGTTCATAAATTCAACGATAAAACCATATACGACTATGCTCGAGCTAACTTCCAAGCCATCAACGAGGGTCTTGAAGCTCTGTATGAAAATTCATTTCATGGCACCTTGCCTCACTCCATTGAGGATAACTGGTCCCTCTTTCGTGACAACATAAACTACCTTACCGAGTACAATGTTCCAAAGATAAGAGTGAAATCTTATGATCACAATCCTTGGTTCACGAAAAGTCTTAAAATCCTGCCAACCAAGAAAAAGTGCTTATTCAGGAAAGCAAAGCGTCTTGGCGACAACGTATCATGGGCTAAATTTCACTACTGTGAACGGGAATACAGGTGCTCGATCAAGGAAGTGAAACATAAGTTCTTTACCATCGACCTCCCGTCTCTCTTGACGAATAAACCAAAACAATTTTGGAAAATCTTATCTCCACCAAAATCCCACCGTATCAGTCTAACTGACACCCGCCGACAGCGACTGCGCCAACGCTTTCGCTTCCTTGTTTTCATCCGTTTTCAACACCGATAACGGGTACACCCAAACTCCATTATCAGTAATCGCCTTGTCACCTATGGTCCCCATTCATATCAGCACTTATGGTATTTGTAAAATCATTGAGTCACTTAAGCTGTTGCCGAGTGCTGGTCCGGACTCTATTAACCCGAAGGTTCTATACAACACGAGATCTATTTCCAGCAAGCTTCTATGTTGCATATTTACTCAGTCACTCCAAGATTCTGCCATACCACAGGACTGGAAGATGGCGAAGATTGTCCCTATTCACAAATCAGGCAGCTGCCACATCGTTAATAACTACCGCCCCATTTCACTCATATCTATAGTATGTAAAATTCTCGAATGCATACTCCAACGTAGTTAAGTACCTTGAAGAAGAATGCTTCTTCTATCACTTGCAGCACGGGTTTCGAAACCTCTTTTCATGTGAAACTCAAGTAGTCAGTTTTGTTCACGACATCTTTCTCCACGCGGACAATAATTATCAGACTGACGCCGCTTTCTTAGACTTTCGCAAGGCCTTCGATATGGTGCCGCACTCTAAGCTTCTATACAAACTCTATCTGCTTAACCTCGACCCGTATGTCGTCCATTGGATAGCTCAATTTCTGACTAATCGTACGTTATTTGTTACTTGCAACAACCACCTATCCCCAGATGTACCTGTGCTTTCTGGTGTCCCTCAGGGTTCAGTCCTCGGCCCTCTCCTTTTCCTTATCTATATAAATGACCTTCCTTCAGGCATATCTTCCACGATTTGTCTCTTTGCTGACGACTGTGTAGTGTACAGGCAAATCCTCTCTCCTTCTGACCAACTAACCTTACAAAGCGACCTTTAACTAATCCGGCATTGGTGCAATGAGTGGCAAATGCCTCTGATCATTGCACAGTGTCGCATTTTGTCGTTTTCTCGAAGACTGGTCTCCTGCCTTCCTCCCTACCCCGACACTCTAAGTGATATCACATTAACCCGAGCAGATTCTTACAAATATCTTGGAATCCACCTTTCCTCCAACCTAACTTGGAACGAGCACATCAATCACATAATAACTAACGCTTCTCGCTCCCTAGGCTTTGTTAGGCGCACCCTCAGGTCGGCGGGCTCCATCTTAAGCTCCTAACCTTCACGGCTCTTGTACGAAGCAAGCTGGAATATGCATCACCTATTTGGGATCCTCCCCAAAAGTATCTCTGCGACGCCCTAGAAACCATCCAGAATCGGGCTGCCCGTTTCATTTCCGACGACTACAAATTCGATCCCTTGTAACCGCGTTAAAATCAAACCTTAATCTCGACTCACTCGAACATCGTCGCCGTCTTGCCAAGTTAGCCCTCTTCCATTGGTTCATTTTCATCTTGCCACCGCACCAATCGCCCATCACCTGCCCGAGTGTCATTTTTCCTCGCATCCACCACACTAATAAGGTCACATGCTTTCATTGTAATACCAATGCATTATCCAGATCATTCTTTTGTTCAACTGCCATCGAATGGAACAACCTCCCATCACCTCTCGCAACTATTATCTACCATGCACTATTTTGTAACACCCTCTCCCGTTCACTCCACCCACAAGACCACCACGCTTGTATGTCAGTTGCTATGAAATTTTTTACCTCCCACTTATCATATTTGTTAATTATCTGTACTTATGTGAACGAACTCCCTGTTTCACGCTTTAATACTTGTTTTCATATAAGACTGTACTGTCGTCGTTTCTTTATTTTCCTGTTTACTTACTGCTAATTGTGTTGTTCTTTTCTGCTTGCTTGTTTGTTTCTATCAAGTTGCTGTAAATGTATCTTACGCTCCAGTTCCCACCCCCCATGTAATGTCCTCCAGACCCTTGGGGTTCTCGAAATAAATAAAGAAATATGAATGTTATACTAGTGCGTGCAAGTAGCGTCTGATGTAGGTCCACGGTCTTGTCATGATACAGTGAGGAATACTGCGGCACACTTGATTCAAAGCATTGCTGCGAATTAGCTTGTTTCCCGACTGATTGTGTGCTGAACTGAACTTGCATTTTTGTAAAACAACTTCAATATAATGCAGTCGTAGAGAGATAGTTTCCTTGGTTTTGTGGCATATTGCCCTCACTTCATCTGCTTTCTCTTGGGCCCCGTTTGGGCTATCGCGGCCTCAATGGGGGTCCTGACACACGGTTTGGGAAACGCTGAGGCATACTGTATATTGTTACATGTTGTAGTGTACTGAAGCCAGCTTCACTGTTGTATTGTTTCTTCGCATGGTTACTTCTTCAACATTACTTGAATGAGGAATGCGGAGAATGAGGAAATGTATGCCTTGCATGTTCTGGATGTGCTCTATTTGCTGACCCCTGCTGTTGGGCTAAAATCCAGCAACTACACAAAAAGATTAACAAATGCAGAACAGGAGACAGAAACACGGACACAATGACATGATTGAGATCATGATATGCTGTCAATTTTTTTCTGTGTCTCTGGTTCTACATCTTATGAACATGCGCCACATTGCCAGCACCCTTTCCCTCTTGCTACGAAGAGAGCCTCTCAGCAATAAAAATGCGGGTTGTCAAATGCACGTAAACAGTGGTTACATTTTTTTGGGGGGTCTTCACTCATCTAATGTTTATGCCAGAAAATGCTCCCCTAGTTCACATGGCATACTGAATATGAGTGTGCTCCACAGCCACAAACTACATTGTAAATTAGCACTGCAGTATGTTTATTGGCACACATGAAATTACCCTTCATAAGTGCATCATGCAAGCTGATTGATTCTGATGCCAACTGCTCATGAAATAACGTGGGGTGGGGTGAACGACACTGGAATCACATGTTGCGTCACTAGCAGTGCCGTACTCACTCAGCAGTGACATCACAAGCAGTGATTTTTCACTGAAGCCTGCAACTCAACGATGTAATTTACATCTTGATTGCAGAAAAAGTAAACACATGTTTGTTATTACTTGGTATACAGTTGAAACTTGTTAATGTGATGACGGTCATTCTCGTTGATTTTGGCAATGAAACCATTTTAGGATAAAAAACACCTGTCAAGGTGTAAGCTATGAAAAGTAGTAAATTGAGTGAGGCATTTTAAATTGCCTTTTTTCCTTTATATTTTCAGTGCTGACATACATCAGCATGTGTAACTGTCAACCTGGGCTATTCCAGCCAAAACCAGCCAGAGATGTAGCTTGACTCCGTTAAATATCACTGAAAAAAATTGTGTGAATTTTTTAGATGATGCATATATCGAATGTAACTCATCATTTTGTTTTCTTGAACAATGGGGGCACATTAAACTGTGCCGAAATATGAAGTTGTCCCTTACGAGCTTCCTTCTGACATCTACATATGCATCATTTGTGCGCTTTCCTTGCCTGGTGTTAGAGGGGAACCACGGCTCTGCCAT
The DNA here is from genome assembly GCF_037126465.1 of Ornithodoros turicata. Taxonomy (NCBI): domain Eukaryota; kingdom Metazoa; phylum Arthropoda; class Arachnida; order Ixodida; family Argasidae; genus Ornithodoros; species Ornithodoros turicata. Next base: position 5,063,643 of record NC_088207.1, read on the forward strand.
CCCAAAGGGTATGTAGAACGAGAATAAATCTGGTGACGTGGTGAGAACTCGAGAATGGAACACATTTGGAGTCAAGTTTACAATAAATTTCTGACACATTAGCATTCTTGAAGGAGCCCCAGATTATTTATGCTTGTAACTGATTGCTTGTGATTAGCTTCACATAAAAATATCAAGCTGATCTATATTCATTGTTTAACCATGTGTTTGAGAATAACAAGCACTTGCAAAATATTACTTTTTTTTCAGATAGTATATTCACATATAGGTCGTCTAAAAGAAATTTTTCCTTATTTGTATAACTAGTCCTCTCCCGCAACATATTGAAAATGTAGAGGTTTGTTTTTCTTTAAGAAGAATTTTAAAAAATTGTCACCATAATGTGCTGCAGCTTGTTCGTCAGTTGAGGCCATCTAGGAAGCAAAAAAAAATTTTTTTGAGAACCTACAGGTGTATTTGCTCTTACGCAAGGAAAATGTTTCGTCAGCTCATTCATATCCCATCTGTATGACGCTATAGCACACTTTGAACAAATTCTGCATTCAACCGTTCTGCCCAGTTCTACAGATTAATTGCAGTCGCTGCTTCATAACAGCTTTGTCAACATTTATGATTGTTTTCACATACCTGAAGTCATCTGGAAAGTGAACAAATCTCATCATTTCAGGGGCATACCCTCTCCTATAGTATGTTCAGAATCTGCTGGCATGTGTTTTCTGTAGGTCTTATAGCATCAGCTGACCATATTGGCTCAGATCATGTCAGAATGCGACGTAACAGCTTTTGGAAACAATTTATTATGATCTCGTGTGCCCTTCAACCACAACAGAAAAAAAGCCCACAGTCTTTCTTTCAGTGGAAATAGGTGTTTTTGCTGCATTAACAGAGGGTGGCTCAAATTAACTGTGTACCTCCTTGTGGCCTGGGTGGAGCATGCCTCACTGTGCTTTATGTCCAGTAATTTCTTCTCCAACCGCATCTCTTTGGCAGTGAGCCACAACGTATGCAGTCTTCAAGCTTTCTTTCACCCGGAAGAACAGCTTACAGCTCTGCAGGCATCAGAATATTTGCACGCAATAAGGGGCTACAATCTAGGCCTATAGGTGCCAACGTTTTAAATGGTACTGCGAACACAGTCATAGTACCCTATATCACGGCACAAAGCAATTATGTCAAAGTTATGCTTGTGGAGGCAAAGTCACGCTTGCCAAAGCCAAAGAGGCAAATTGATGCTTATGGAGGGTTTTATTATGCTCTGCTGCTCAGTGTATGGCTTCTGTTTTTAGCTGGAACAAACCAATAAAAAAAATCTGAGGAAAGAAATATGCCACCTTCAGTTGTCATCGACCAAGCAAACTAAGTCAATAATGGTGGTTGTTATTCACTCTGCTATGTGATTGTCTTCATGTAAATTTACCTCTTTGGTACTGTGGTATCAGGTAGCTTCCTTGTAGCGTAACATATATGTGACCACATAGAGGACAAAGAGGAGGAATTAGCTAGTCTGGTGTAGGAGCTCTCACACTGGCATAGCTGGTCAAAAAGAAAATGTGGGCCATACATCACATAAGACACAAATACCAGTATATTTTCAGCAAGCACTGGTTAATTTCTAGTAGGTGCAGTGCATATAGCATGTCCATGGACTGATATTTTATTCTTAGAGAAATAATATTTTTGCAGTTATAAAGGATGACAACATGTTCTACATCCGAAGCGAATGTACTAATTAGGTCTCGTTTAATTATTAGAAATAGAAGGTCGGTGCAAATGCAATGTCGGTTTCCCTATGTGCCGCTATAGTTTTCCAAAGTATGCTCGTGACCATTTAGTGCGAGGACATGGCCCCGAAATAATGGCTGTGTGAGAGTAAGTCCCGGAGCGTTCTTTTTGCCTTTTCACTTGAACGTGAGGAAGAAACAACGCTGCAGAACTGCAAGCAGCACATTTAATGTAATGTCGTACAGGATGCAAGTTTTACAGCGATTTCATATTTCAGCACAATATTTATAAGCTGTAAAAATGGGTGCAAGGGTACCATACAGTGAAGTAGCTGGTACCGTAAATTTTAGACCTCTTCTTGGCGTGGGTGCTTGGCATGAAGAGTGACTGCTAATAAACGTACTTTGGGATTTCTGAATGCGAAGATCATAGGAGAGAAAGGAAGGCAAACAAATACAACAGAGGGTGCCATTCATTTCTCACACTTCTGATTTCAGTTACTTCATTGCTCTTAGTTTTCTTCAGTTCCGACATCTGATAACCAGAATTTACACTGTATGTCCACGCGACTAAAAAATATGCAAAAATTCCTGTGAGAAAATTTCATGGTTTTTAATACCTTGAAAATTGCATTCTTCGGTTCCAATGTATTCAAAGACCAGTGAAAAAAAAGTGCTTGAAGTATTATGTCTAGATACATCTTTTGCAGCTTTTGCATGGCAAATCGTTGTCTAGGAAGGTGCGCGAATCAATGTGGATGTCCCTGAAATTAGAATCTTATTTCATTACACTTTGAGATTACCGTATGTTGGTTACAAAAAAATTAGGACCTCTGCTGACTCAAGTTATTCATGAGAGAGAAAATAGTTTTTTTCTTGCAAACAAACACACAATTTCTTCACATTCATATGCAGCTTATTTGCAGAAATGCATTTCGAGAGTCTGTCCAGTACCTGTTCCGTGCGTTAATCAGAACGTAGGCTCACAAGGAAAACCACAGGCAGGTTCCGATTTCACGATTCTACGGTTCTGAGGCTGGAACACACACAAACACATACAGACGGATAAACACAACACATCCAGACGGTATCGGAATCAGGCTTTTTCGTCATTCGTCACTTTTCAACTCTACGACTTCACAACCAAGGCAACTGCAGGAGAATGGCGATGTTCGCGACAATGTTCATAATATAGCAGGTGTCCACCATAGCTGGGACGGCTGGGACCAACACCGGGAACTCATTCGGTGACACCACACGAATTCAGAGCTCGACATACTCAAGTTTGACAGGCGAGCAGCAGAGCAAATCATTAACTGCAGTGTCAACAGAATCCTGATAGCCGGCGGAGAATACAGTAAACGATTCGTCCAGACTCGGTACTCTCGTTCCCAGCCCACCCCAAAAAGCCTCACCCTGCGGGGAACTATTTTGAGACGCGGGAGCCAAAAGCCTTCGCTGCTCTGAGGCTGCCGTGCCTGTCGACCAATCAGAGACGATTTAGTTTGAAAGTTTGAATCTGAAGCGTTTGTGTCGCAAAAGTTGATTTTTACGGCTTTATCTTTACACCGTTGATTTTTTCGTGGTTTATTTTGAGGAGTTTATTCTCGAAGTTTATTTTGCGAAGTGTAAACCAGAGTGATCCCCCCAGGGCCTTGAAACTTGCCACTCAAAAAGGGTTCCCCCCCTATAGGCACTCGACGGACGAAGTCCCATTAATATCGTAATACCCATGCGATGACACTGTACGGCTGGTCTGAAGAAGTTCGAGAGCTATTCGAGAGCTATTTCTTTCCGACACGCAATACCAACATCCGGCACTGCCCAGCCTCCTCTCTAGGTACGTTCGATTAGGCCTGCACCGCCTGAACCAGTTGCGATGGTGCTGCACTCGCCCGTTAGTTTTGGCAGTGCAGCCGAGCGCCCCCTGCACTGTCTCGTTCGTTTCAAACCAGTGCACGCCAATGTACCCATAGTGTAAGGAAACTCTGCACTCCCACAGGGGTCAGTTCAACGTTCAATAGTAATGGCGGCAATGGCAGCAGAAGACACAAGGCAAATAATAGTTAATGTAAATTCTCGAACGTATCCCGAGAGAGCCAGAAGAGACGTTTAAATTCGAAGTCGAAATAACGATTCACTACAGTTTCGGTGTACATTGGTACACGGTTCCGGTCACTTCGCAGAAGATTCAACGCTATCACGGTTACCAGGTCGTCGTATTCTTCGTTCTCGCTGTCAGAATCCACAAGTTCCATGGCTGTTTGCACAATTGTTGAGCAGTTCATTGTGTTCAAAATTAAAAAGCAGCAATGCACATGTAATTGAAATGTTACAAGCGTTCTTACAATCCGTAGCGTGTAAAGACTCGCTGAGCGCAGAAGACCTGCACTAGCGCTGCACTTCGATATTCGCGGGGGCACTAGTGTTGCACGGTTGAACTGGAGCTGGCTAAGTGCAGCGCTTGTTGAGAACTCGCCCTGCACCTCCCGGAACTGGTCCAAGGAGTGCAGGCCTAATCGAACGTACCTTCTGTGGAGGCCTTCAGAGCACCTGTTGATCGAGAACTGTTTTTTTCCGGAAGAACGAGAGGATCGTCGTGTTTATACATGATGTTGAGGTAGCAGGCGGCAGAAGAACGTGGGCCGGATACCAAAGGTGGCCAAGAAAAACGCACCGGAGGGGATGATCGCTCGCCTGCTGGCTATGTGTACGAGAATGTCGTACTCCTGCGCTGCGCGACATGAGTCCTGGATACGACGGGTGGCTAGTGTCCCATGCCCAAGAATTAGGGACAAAACGTAAAGCAGGCTTCACCTAAAACGGCTCCCATAGAGCCTGTGTGTTATGGAACGAAAAGAGCGTGCTACGTATTCTGCTGGCAGCGCTTTGCATTCGTTCTCTAATGGCATCTTGCCTCTGCCAGGACAAAACTTTTTTTGAGCAATTTTTTGGGCATGAATAGTGGCATCTTCAAGGTTCCATTCGGGTTCCAAATGTTGAACGTGTAAAGGAGCCTTCCATCGCCGCACGATCACGGTGCGGCGAAGCCTGCGTTCAAGAGCCTGCGCAACCACAGGTTTGGGAAATGGCTCAGCGCAGAAGAGACTACAAGAGAAGACAAACAAGAAATAACAATACGCGGAGCAAATATTTGTGTGTAACATCACGTGGTAAGGGTATAGGATATAAAAACTTGACAGCTGTTAGGAGAACTAACATCGTTGAGGTTGTTATAAAGAGCAAACGCGTGTACATTATGGCTGTTACGAAATCTGTTGGTGTCTGCTAAACTGTGAGCAATCAAACAAAACATAAAATAAAGGTGTGGTCGGAGTGAACGGCACAACAACAACAACAATAAATGATGACAATGAGATGGGGTGTTTCACCGCGGAGGTGCGTACCCTACACCACTGCACATGGAACGTTATGTGAAGATGATGAAGGTAGGATGCAAATACAAGAAATTAACTGCAGAAAATGGACCAACGACAGCTTAAGACGACATGTACTACTTTGCGCAGGAAAATGTGATATCTGAGGTTCTACGAAGTGCTAAGGTTGTCAAACCAAGTTTATCGAGGATAGTTTCATAATTATAGACACCAATATAGAATGTACAATGACTTCAAGGGCTTCGATGCTGTCATTGGGTCAACCTCTTATCTTTGAAAATTAGTGAAGCTAATTAAGTATACCATTTTAGTTAGCCATCGAACACTGATGCGACCGGCTAGGAAAGATATCTGAGAGGCTTCGTTTTCGTTTCTTCTTTCTTTCTTTCTCGCTCTCTCCTTTCTCTTTTTTTTTTTTGGGTGGGGGTGGGGGGTAGGGGGGGCTTATTAATACTTGAAGACAATTTATGATACAGCTATAGGATGTCACGCTTCCTCGCGAACGCAGGAGCTTCTCTAGCGAGGAAAACGCTATTTTAAAAGGCGGTCCCTTGGCCCATTTGTATTATAACACATTACTCTCCTCTCTTTTGATGACAACAATACTCGTTGCCTTGTCAATGTCATCTGCATTTTTTAGGTACTGTAGATTTGTCGTTCACCTCGAAACAACAACAACAACAAAAAGTAGTTAACAAATCACGACTTTCTGTTGTTTGAGTTTGTGTTTGATTTGCGATTTTCTGGCGACTTTCTGTTGCTGTCATCTCTCAAATTGTATCTACCAAATTCCATCAAAATAAGCACAATTTCAGACAACGAAAATATCGTTCCTGTCTTTTATTTTCCATACTTAATACAGCTAACGCCGCAGTGGATCAAATCTATCCATATTGCAGCCTAAAGCCGCGTGTTTTTCGACAGCAGTACTCCTGGCTTTTCTTTTCGTCTGTGGAGAGGGTGCTAGCGGGTGTGCTGTCTTATCAGCGTTCTTCGGAAGATTTACAATCTTGATCCAGCCGTACATGCCCGGGCTTTCAGCAGCACTGCTTGGGACTGTGTTGTTCGCTATCGCGTCTTTTTTCATTTGTACATCTTTGTTTCTGTAGGTGTGAAGAAGAGTGTATTGACTGGTTGATAAGCAACTGCGTGCACCACGTAAAAGTCAGTTGTGTAGCATCGATTGTTAGTACGTATGAGTCGAATAAATACGAATGAAGCACGATGAACATTTGTACACATCAGAGTTAGTGTCCTCTTCACGTTGGGAAAAACTTCGCATGGCTGCATATGCGATCACAGTGTCCTCCTTTAGCTTTGAAGCCAAAATAAACAGGGGCACATCAAACCACCTTACTCAAACTGTGACGCAATATTTGCCTCAGCTTGCCGTCGTCTGGATCTTTTGACGTGGTTCCAGATTTCCGTTCTTAGGTCACCTCGCGTCATAGAGTTGACAGCTAACATGCGTGACACGCGCTGTTCGAGTTCGAGTTCGACACTTAAACGGGGCCTCTTTCCTCTTGGATGCCACCTTCTTCAGAGTACGTGACGTAACGTTTCTGATATCTCCTAGCCTGTAGTGCAGATGAATTTTCTTCTATCCTTTAACATATTTTAGCCGATCCCATATGCTGCGTCCCTTTTGTTTGTTCGCCGATGATGTAGGTTCTCTAAGGCGCAATTTTTCTTTTCTAGTCCTTTGCTAGAAAGCCATCCTAGTCAGCGCTGCTGCATGTGGTTCATCGCGGCGTGATGCGAAAAAACATGTATATACGGGGTCACGCTCTCCTGTCCGAACCCCTTGCATTTGGTTCCGAGATCTAGAAACATAGTTAGGACGTTTAACGTCTCCTGACGCAGATCTTTCCCTGCCGTATCTTGCTCAAATTCTTTTACCCCACCTCTGAAAAGATCCTATAACAACTGTGCTCGTTCAGCTCTGGTGTCCGAATAGAGGACTAGGGTCACAAGGCGTGGTAGATTATCAAGGAGTAAATCGACATTCTTTCCTGTTAATGATGTGAATTTAGCAACTTCCGTTTCGCTGTCAGTGAGCAGTGTGACATTCGCACCAGATCCCTTTACAATGTCCACCAGATTTCTCACGGACGTGTCTTTTCCTTTCGGGTGGCGTACTTATTAGCAGTGTATACGTCCTGCATTTCCAAGAGCAGGTCTCGACTATTCGTACCTTCCTGTGCAAAACCATGAGGGACAATGAAGCGGGGTTCTATGGAGAACAATGGGGGATGCCGCACTGAGTTTTTCATGTTACCATACATAACCTCAATAACCTCAATCCTAACCTCAATCTGCGTCTGCTTCCCACTGGTCGAATAGTAACTTGTGAGTGTTTGTGTTCCCTTAGAAGTCGGCCCAGGACGCACATTCCCCCAGGGCGTCAGTCGTGACGTTGCCCACACACGTGAGGCCGATAACGGCAAGCCCTATCACCACCACCACCGTTTCACAAAATTCACTATCATAATAATTCCTAAGAGGATCGTTAATCCGAGAGCTTATATGCATTCCATTACCGATGCCAAACAATTTAAGAAATGTTTATGCGACCGCTGGGGGGGGGGGGGGGGGGTGACGTGGAAATTCTGGAAGCGATCTGCCTGCCTACAGCGGCGGCACTATGCTCGGTGAAGGGACGAAGAGGGGGAGATGAAGAGGAAGGCTCACGCGTCTGGCTGACATGACCGTTGCGCTCCATAGTCATTTTTCAATTTCCACGTCGTACGTGTTGTCATTGTTTGCTCCAGTTGACCAAAATGTTCCATGTACCTGTTTATTTACCTCCACGTATCTGCGCAATTTTTTCACGTGGTTGTAAACCTTGTATGCTGCTATGTTAACATTATTGTACGAAATATTAACCTCCCGTTTGTATTGCCTCATGGCCGCGAGGGTAAATAAATAAATTAGTCTGGAGGTCTCACAGCACAACAACCGTCCACCTTCGGCGTACAAATTCTTTGAGAGCGATAAATCAGCTTCTTTTGCGGGACTCGCCGATGCCACGCAACTACTGCAGTTTCTCTCACTCTCTCTCTGTTTCACTCCTTTTTTTTCTTACAACGGCTGCAGACCGGCCACTGCTGCACGGCTCATGATGTACTCGTACCGGGGCATCAAGCGCGGAATTATTGTTTTATCTGTATCTTGTAGAGTTGCCCGCTTCATCACGGCTTCCGCGTTAACCCCATGACAGACAGAAAGGCGAGGGCGATTACAGCAGCTATCAACGAAACCCGTGCACAAAAGTAACGACTGACTTCTTGTTTTGTTTGATTTTAGTGACTTTTTTTTTCCTTTCATACTTCATCCAATGAAATCATTCCTTGTTCATCAAGATATCTACTGGAGCTGATAGCACTGCGGTCTTGCCTTGAGTAGGAAGAATGCTAGGACGTTGCCAAAGCTTATTCGCTCTGCGCGCGTTCTTGCTATTGTTCTTGTATGCAAGAGCTTTTGTGCCCATATAGCTCTGCGGCTGAGAATTCTTATGAGAAGATCTGCGTCAGGAGACGTTAAACGTCCTAACTATGTTTCTATATCTGGGAACCAAATGCAAGGGGCACGGACAGGAGAGCGTGACCCCGTAGATACATGTTTTTTCGCATCACGCCGCGATGAGCCACATGCAGCAGCACTGACTGGGATGGCTTTCTAGCCAAGGACTAGAAAAGAAAAATTGCGCCTTAGAGAACCTACATCATCGGCGAACAAACAAATAGGACGCAACATCGGATGGGCTAAAATATATGTTAAAATAAATATAAACAACTGTTCATCGTGCTTTATTCGACTCATACGTACTAGCAATCGATGCTACACAGCTGACTTTTACGTGGTGCACGCAGTTGCTTATCAATCAGTCAATAAACTTTTCTTCACACCTACAGAAACAAAGATGTACGAATGAAAAAAGACGCTACAGCGAACAACACAGTCCCAAGCAGTACTGCTGAAAGCGCGAGCGCGTACGGCTGGATCAAGATTGTAAATCTTCAGAAGAACACTGATAACACAACACACCTGCTAGCACCCTCTCCAGAGACGAAAAGAAAAGCGAAGAGTACGGCTGTCGAAAAACACACGGCAATAGGTATAGATTTCATCCACTACGGCGTTAGCTGTATTAAAAAATAAAAGACAGGAACGCAGAACAACATTTTCCTTTTTTTTTTCGTTGTCTGAAATTGTGCTTATTTTGATGGATTTTGATACATACATTTTGAGAGAAGACAACAACAGAAAGTCGCAGGAAACTCGCAAATCAAACTCAAACTCAAACAACAGAAAGTCGTGATCTCTTCACTTTTTTTTTTTTTTTGTCGTTGTAGTTTCGAGGTGGACGACAAATCTACAGTATCTAAAAAATGCAGATGACATTGACAAAGCAACGAGCGTTATTGTGATTAAAAGAGAGCAGAGTAATGCGTTATAATACAAATGGGCCAAGTGCATGACCGCCTTTTACAATTGCGTTTTCCTCGCTTGAGAGGCTCCTGCGTTCGCGAGGAAGCGTGACATCCTATAGCTGTATCATAAATTGTGTTCAAGTATTAATAAGCCCCCGCCCCCTCCCTCCGCCTCAAAAAAAAAGAAAAAGGAGAGAGTGAGAAAGAAGAAACGAACGAAAACGAAGCGTCTCGGATATCTTTCCTAGCCGCTCGCATCAGTGTTCGATGGCTAACTAAAATGGTATACTTAATTAGCTTCACTAATTTTCAAAGATTGACCCAATGACAGCATCGAAGCCCTTGGAGTCATTGTACATTCTCTATCACCGACACATTGGTGTCTATAATTATAACCTATCCTCGATAAACTTGGTTTGACAACCTTAGCACTTCTTAGAACCTCAGATATCACATTTTCCTGTGCAAAGTAGTACACGTCGTCTTAAGCTGTCGTTGGTCCATTTTCTGCAGTTAATTTTAGTTCTTTCTTGGATTTGCATCCTACCTTCGTCATCTTCACATAACGTTCCATGTGCAGTGGTGTAGGGTACGCACCTCCGCGGTGAAACACCCCATCTCATTGTCATCATTTATTGTTGTTGTTGTTGTGCCGTTCACTCCGACCACACCTTTATTTTATGTTTTGTTTGATTGCTCACAGTTTAGCAGACACCAACAGATTTCATAACAGCCATAATGTACACACGTTTGCTCTTTTTAACAACCTCAACGATGTTAGTCCTCCTAACAGCTGTCAAGTTTTTATATCCTATACCTTTACCACGTGATCTTACACACAAATCTTTGCTCCCCGTATTGTTATTTCTTGTTTGTCTTCTCTTGTAGTCTCTTCTGCGCTGAGCCATTTCCCAAACCTGTGGTTGCGCGTGGCCTTGAACGTCGGCTTCGCCGCAACGTGATCGTGCGGCGATGGAAGGCTCCTTTACAGGTTCAAAATTTGAAACCCGAATGGAACCTTGAAGATGCCACTATTCATGCCCAAAAAATTGCTCAAAAGTTTTGTTCTGGCAGAGGCAAGATGCCATTAGAGAACGAATGCAAAGCGCTGCGAGCAGAATATGTAGCACGCGCTTTTCGTTCCAGAATACACAGGCTCTATGGAAGCGTTTTAGGTGAAGCCTGCTTTACGTTTTGTCCCTAATTCTTGGGCATGCACTTGAGAGGAGTGGGGACATCTTGATCAAAAACCACACCAAGGACTCGCATGCTCGTGCAATGCTGCATCGCAAAGTCGGGTTCGACATAAAACGATCCGTGAGGGAGAGTGTTGGACATTTGGGTGTTAAGTTGATTGCGTTATACTGCTGCGTATTGCTCGTACAGCTGCAGGGCTCGCATTAGCGAGCATCGGTCGTTGTCATAATCTTCAGCATCGGTAATAAAGAGTGTGACGTCATCAGCATAAGCAGCGACCTTCCAACTTTCCACTCCAGGAAGGGAGACTTCATTGAGCGCACGGGACGCTTTTACTCATTGTAAAAAAGGAGGTCTAATGCCAGGACGTAGGAGGGGAGGGGGGAGAAAATGGGCAGCCTTAGCGGACGCCTTGCTCGATGGGGAAGCAAGAGGACTGTAGTCCTGCTACACACATCTAGCTGCGGTGGTTCGCATACAGAAAACGTATGCGGGACACTAAAATCTCTGGGAAGCCATAAGCGCTCAGTAGCGAAAAGAGGCATGCGTGTAACACTCTGTCAAATGTTTTGACCTCGACGAAGGAAAGGAGACCGCCGGACGCTACCCGTCGTCGTGTCCAGCGCAAGATGTCGCGGATCCCACTCAGGCTGTCACACAGGCTACGGACCTGCCCAACGCATGATTGGACAGCGCGAAGGAGCAGCGGGAGCATTTGGCTGACTTGAAAGGTAATTCCCACTGTGACGAGCTTGTAGACGTTGCTGAGGAACGTGATTGGCCACCACGATTCGGGATCTGCAGGATTGCCAGCTTTCTTAGACACAAGTATAATGCTTCCCTGACCAAAGGACGATTGGAGGGAGCTAGCAGTGAAACCACGCCGAACTACCCGTACGAAGAAGGCACCTTCAGCGTCGTATTACCAACTGTAGGATGGGACAAGCGTAAGCTCGCCCACATCGCGCTTTAAAAAGAAATGTTTATTGAGAGAGTGAACAATAGCCTGAAAGCCAGACAACAATACATTAAACAAATACCAAACGCTCAGCTTACAAGTGTGTTGTCATCGAGCAGGAGAACTAGATATGGAGGCTACCCAGATCATAGCGGAAGATGAGAGTGGAGCAAAGCCAGCGACGGGAGGACTCGGCTTTGCGGAGCAGTGCTAGGTCGGCGCACGTATAGTCCAGCACGAACTGCCTGAAATAAACCTAAACTCCCGCAGTCATCCATAAGGCTAACTGGCACCGGCGTATCCAAATTTGAAAATTTATTTCCGCAATCAGACATGCCAAATGTTTCCGATCTTTGCTACAACTGGCAACGGTTCGATGAACCTTACGGTGGAACATTAGACTCGATCTTGGAAGCTCAAAAGCAGCCGCCACTCTGCTCCACAGGAACAGCGGAATACGACACTGAAGGAGGCAGTGCTCCGGAGACTCCTAGATGCCGCAAGACGGGCAGTGATACGTGCGATAGGTATCGAAGCGGTGAAAACGCCAACGAAGCGGCAGGACACAATGAGCCAGCTTCCACTGCAGACTCGTAGGATGAGCGTCCAACCTGCCAGCCGTGATACGTCGCCAGGCACTCCGGAAGGGCTACCCACGGCAGCAGGGAGGGAGGGAACCAGCAGTGCCTCCGTGAGTGCGGTGTAGACATCTCCGGCTTCCCAGAGAGAGACATCTGCGTCCAGGGACATCTGCGGCAGGCGTCTGACTGCAGCTATGCAAGCTGCGAAAAGTGGGCGAAGGAGCTTCTGCACTCCGAAGGCTGTCAGTGGTATCGGAGAACCAGCATTACGCAGGAAATAGTGCACCAAAGCTCAAGCTGGATCATCAAGACTGTGAAGCGCCTGAAAGCGCCTCCTGTCCTGAAAGCGCCTGAGAGCACTGATCTGAAGTGCTAGACATCGCTTTGTGACAACCGGCACGCCCAACCTGGCCCTATCACGCGTGAGATGCAGATGTGACCTCCTGCCCCATTCAACTGGACCGTCCCACAGGAAACGGAAGGCGTTGCGAGTTATAGCGATTCGAAATACTGCAGGGGAGGGGGTATGTTTATTAAAGATAGAGAGAGGGGGAAAGGTCAGACAGGCCAAGGCCGACTTGCTATTCCCAACCCAAAAGGGAAAAAAAGAAAAACAGAGAAAGAAAGAGAAAAGAGAAGCAGAAAAGGAAAAGAGAAAGTGGCAGGGGATGATGGGGTGGCTCAAGGCTCAAAGGCTGCTGAGCAGCCCAGTGTCCTTCAGGTAACACAGGAGGGCTCGGGTGACTGCCCACTGTCTGGAGTGCCGGACAGGTCCCAGCAGCGTCGCCAGGGAAAGTTCCCTGTGGCCTAGGGAAGTGAGATTTGAGGCGAGGGCGGCTCGGGGGCCGGCGTACCGCTTGCAGTGCAACAATAGATGGCGTATGTCGGCGACCGCAGCACAGCAGGGACACATCGGGGACGTCCGTCTATCCATCTTAGAGAGGAGCAGCGGGGTCAGGGCAACATCGAGGCGTAGGCGATGGAGGATCGACTCCTCCTGTCGCGACAGCCGCTGGGAGAGGGTGAGTTCCATCCTCGGGTCGATGGAGTGGAGGAACGTGTTTGCCGCTACAGCGTTTGAGCTAAACGGGAGGGTGCTGCGAGACGTCTGGCAGCGGATCTGTATCAAGCAGGCCGATGGAGTGAGAGGAATGGTGGTGGTCATTGTGGCAGCTGCCCCGTGCGCGCCTCTCGCCGCAGCGTCAGCGCGGGTATTTCCCGGCAGGCCGATGTGGCAGGGGACCCATTGAAGTCACACGCTGTGGCCGGAGGCGGTGAGACGGCTGTATGTCGTGAGGGCTAGGGAGCAGATGTCTGTGACGATCTTGGAGCAAGGAGAAGATAATATTTGCAGCGCCGCCTTGCTGTCCGTAAGCACAGTCCAGTTGTTTGGGGGCCTCGTTGATATAAGTCTCAGGGCTTCATTGATGGCGCGAGCTCTGCTTCGGTGGAGGATGTCTCGTGAGGAAGCTTGAGCGCTAGTTCGTAATTTTCTGAAGGCACAACAACGGCTAAAGTTGAGGCGCGCGCGGAGACCGACGCGTCCGTGTAGATCGCTATTCTTCGGTAGTGCACGTTATTAAGGTGTTCCAGCACGAGTTGGAGCAAAGCGTCGGGGGGGGGGGGGTCGCCTTTTTTGAAGGCGCCAGGGATGCTGGAAAATACTGCAGGGGGCAGACATACAGCGGCGAGGAACCATAGACGGCTGTTGTACCAAGAGTTCGTTTAGTACGCTTCTGTGTTCAGCAAATCAGGGGAAAGAACGATGTCCCTGGGGATTATGGTCGGCTAGGTGTCGTGCTATGTGGTGAAGTTCATCTTCTAATGGTGCACCACGATCAACATTTATTTCAGTTGTCAAAAGTGACACGCCGTCTTCATTGCGTACCGCTAAGTGGCATGACGGGCGAGCACTTTTATTGTGAACCACCGCACCGGCAAAGTTGGATAACTAGCACTGATCATATGTAGTAGTGGGCAGTGTGCACACAGTGTTCGCGGCAGTTGTCGCACTAACATTTTGCTCGATACACCGGAAATAGGTAGCTCTCCTGCTTGATGACAATACACACCGGAAATACCAAAAACCTTACATGGGCAAAAGCAAAGACACGGAACACAGGCGGCGATCAAAACAAAAACCGGAACTAATGCCGAAACGATACAGCCAACCAGTGCTGCACCGTTTCAAGTTCCTGTAAGACCTCAGGTTAAAATCCTGGGAGTTGTTTTTGACAGTGCAGGGGTCTCAGCTGTCAACTGGCCTCGAGTATTCAGCCGCTGTAGTGCTGTGCTGCGAGAACTTAAGTTTGTTGAACTGACGATCACTTTTCGGGCACGGCTGTTAGCAGCATGGTATTACAGTCGCTTGTGGTTTTTAGCGGCTGTTTCATCCCCGCCAGCGGTAATACAAGCAGCTATCACACGACACGCGTTCCGCTTTCTGTGGGGCGGATCCGTTGAATGGGTCTGTACTCTGTAGGTCTCAACTCCACGGAAGCCGTGATCTGGGTGGCTTGGGAGTTCCGGCTATGCCAGAAAAGTGCTTCGTCAGAGCATCCGGCCTGCGCATTAGTGCAGTATTTCCTAGGATACGCCACCAGGTGGTTCCTCGAAAGTCCCGAGCTTCGCTCCAGGGCGGAAGTACTCCCTACTTATTTTTGTACTTATGTTGCTGTCGTGCGGCGCTTGCGTGTCGAATGCCCAGATGAAGACATTTCCTTGTGGAGCGTCCGTGATTTCTACGCCGCCTACAGGGAAATGCGACCGGGTCCCGCAAGGCCAGCAGTGCCAACGAAACTCGCCTGGCGGCGTATCACTGCTGGCTGGCTTGATGCACGGCGCGCTAGTCTCCAGTGGAAGCTGGCCCATGGTGTCCTCCCACTGCGTGAACGTCTGCACCGTTTTCGGATATGTCGCAGGGACGGTTGTCCGTCTTGTGGCATGTCTGAGACAGCAGAACATTGTTTTTTGCGATGCCATATTCCACTTTTACTGTGGAGTAGGGCGGCGCAAATATTTGGGCTCCCAGCAGTTGATTGGGCCACCGTAAGGTACCTGGAGCCGTTGCCGGTCGCACGCGCACAGCGGAAGCAACTAGCATTGCTGATTTCGGAAATTAACTTCCAAATTTGGATTCGCAGGTGCCGGCTGTCCTTTGGTGGTCCAGGTGTTGGGAGCGTGGCTATTTTTCAGGCAGTGAGAGCCGGGCTGCGTGCACATATCATCCGTGAGCAGTCATTATTTGGGTCTGTGGAGTGCTGTCGCCGCTGGCTTACAGCGACTCGGCTCTTTGATCATGATCAAGGTGAGTGGCATATCAAGTTCTAGTAAGCTCACTAGGACTGTAGGACTGTACTGCTCCCCCGTAGCGACTCTTCCGGAGTTTCAGGATTGTTCGCAGGGTATGGCACGTACAAAAAGCAATCTCCCTTTGGAGCGTTGTTATCTAGTATGTAAGGTAGAGTTTGTGTAAAAGAGGCTACCTCCATAGGTAGTTATCTTGCTTGATGACAATACACACTCTTGCATTGTTTGCGGTGCTGTTCCGGGAAAGAATTTTTCTGGCGCCTTTTGCTCTTAGTGCGCAAGCTTTCGCTTGTCCCATCCTACAGTTGGCAATACGAGTGAACAATACAACAACTTTTGACTCGAATTCGAGACCTGATCGGTTCTCGGCAGGTCATCGGTCCTCCATAGGATGGCCGATTGTGACCCCAACCAGTGATTAAACCTGAGAGAGCTAACAACGGTGTTAGCCCCGTTCGACCAGGCAAAAGCTTTTAACAGAGTTCGTCAGTGGTATCTGTTTCATTCATTCATTCGTCTATTTCATTCCTATCTTCCTATTGCAGTTCCACTGCATTATCGTTCCACAGCAGTAGGTTTTAACCACGACTGGCTTGCGTAATGATCCTCAGCAGCTCAGGTTCGAAGGCTCGAGCCTTCTTTACCTCAGGAAGTTGTTGGGCTTGTGTGAGAGAAACAACAGTAGCCTTAAATGCTGCCAGAATTATATGGAGGACCAAGGCGATCTGCTCTGGGTGGAATCCTTGTGTCTGGCCGAAGGATGAGTTTCCTTGGTGGCACTGGTGGCGAGGTACGCTTGTAACCTTCGACAGTCTCTTTAGTAGACCAAACACTTGGAGGCTGTGGAGGCATTTCTGCTGGAGGTGGGCCTGTGGTCTGTCGTGCTTGCCTTGTTTTATCTGGCCTTTTGGGCAGCTGAGGGAAGTTTTCAGACATTGGCGGTGGTGGTAGAGGCTCTTCTTTCTTTTGTTGTGCGTTTTGTTTCGTTTTGCTTTGTTGCTTTGTTTCCAAGAGTATTGTCGTAAAGTAAAAAAAAAAAGCGTACGCCCTCATTTTCAGCAAATCATAGCAAAGAACGATGTCACTGGGGATGATGGTTGGCTAGGTGCGTGCTATGTGGTGAATATCATTTTTAAGAGTGCACCATGATGAGCATTTATTTCAGGTCTCAAAAGTAGAACGTCGTCTTCATTGCGTACGGCTTAAAGGGGCGGTCTCGTACCCCCTGCCCCGCTCACAAAGTGTACCATTCGATTGCGCTTTGTTGAAAATGGAATACTGCGAATTTACCAAACAAAACACGCCACAGTTATTAAATAACCGAATTAAATTGATAAAGATTGCAGAGCATGCCGCGATCTGTGTTGGCAACAATAAGAACAGCCACGTCGCCCTGCAGGAAAGTCTGTGATATGATACATTATTCATCTGCTTTTGCGCGCGCTAGTGCATCGGCGTGAGCAGACGACTTTCAGAAGCTACTGGGCACTGCGGCAACTCTCGTACATTTTCTTTCGGTTTTCAGGTGAAAAATGCGCATTCTAAGAAGTGGCAAGCATGGTAGTTTAGAACAACTATGTTAATCCTCAGAGACAAGTGAAATGTCGCAGGACAACCCCACCCACAATCTCAAATCTGAAGTCGCCCGCCATCGGCGCGCGCGGTCGCAGTACAGCTCCGACCAAAAATACATTACACGCGCTTCCATTACACTCCCTGTTGCACACTGATCATGCTTCGAAATGAAGTGTCGCTGACTACGTACATGGGGAAGGAGTGCGTGTTTATTTAAAAACCGCATTAAATACTCGCGGAAAGAAAACACGTGACTTAGCTTCCACGTATCCGATTATGCGCCACATTATCGGAGACCCCACAGTCAATGCTCGGTCTATATTCTCCGCTCGCGGAGGTATACGACTGAGTGTCTCCATTTCGAGAGCAAAGAGGATGACTCAACCCAAGGTGCTTCTGCAAGTTATAATTACCATGACAACGACGACGTACCCGCAGGGCGACGTCATACGTGACGTATGCATGACAGAAGCGCACGTTTCGTCGTCTGCTATTACGGCACGTTTCGACAAATTCCTCGAAAACGACTTGGTTATTCCGAATGAAACTTTGAAGGTGGTATGTGTACAGTACTCCTGAAGCTAGTTTTTGCTAAATTTCAGAATCGCCCCGGCTGTACGAGACCGTCCCTTTAATGGCGTGAGGCGAGAATACTTTTATTGATAAGCTTCCAGCACACCAGCAATGGTGACCAACTATCACTGCCCAACAGCTAACGGCATATTTTACATATCTAACAGGACAGTCAAGAAGTAAGAAAAAGACGAGTAAGTAAGTGGTTGTTATCTTTAGGGTTTTCTTTAGTCACGGGTCACCGCATCATGCAGGTGTAGCAATTATATTGTTCCCCTCTTTCGTTGGTATCGTCCGGTGGTACGACCGTGACAGTGACGGCCGGGTGGTCATGGTGGAGGCGGACATGACGGGGTGTTTGGTGCGGCTTATTAATTTGTACGCCCCCGCACGGCGCGGAGAGCGTGCGCAATTTTTTCGCAGCCTCGACTGGTTTTTCCTAGGTAACCGCAATATTGTACTTGCGGGTGACTTTAACTGTTGTATTGACGGTTCCGGCAGTACACGTCGGCCAGTAAACCTTGAGTTAGCCCGGCTAGTTGATGATCTCGGTCTGGTCGACACGTTCAGCCATCTGAATAATGGGCAATACCAGTACACATGGTGCAATACTCGTGGTGCACACAGCCGCATAGACCGTTTCTATGTTTCTCCCGGGCTGATGTCGCATATGAGGGAGTGTTTTGTTTGTCCGTCCGGGGACTTGTCGGACCATGACGGAGTCCTCCTTCTCCTTGGTGGGTTTCGGTACCTCCGTGGTGGTTCGGGTTGTTGGAGGCTGGACGTCCCTCTGTTGAGTGACGCTGAAATTCGTGGCAGTGTAAGTAGTTGGCTGGAGGCTCGGTGTGCTATGGCTTCCTTCTCGCAAGAGTGGTAGGAAGAGACGAAAATTGGGGCCGCGAGGCTTTTTCGTCAGTGGCGGGCTCGGCGGGCGCGGGAGAGCCGAGACGAAATGCAAAACCTTCGGCAAGTGCTGTCAATTTTGCGTCATCCGGGGTCGAGGGGCCCTGGCAACGACGATGCTATCCAGGACGTTCTGAGACGTCTTGCCTCTCTAAAGATGCGTGCCTGGGAACACTTTGCGGCGTTGCATGCAGCTGAGCGCTGGTCACAGGAGTCCTGCTGCTCGCGCCTTCTTCTTGGCCGCTTTTTTCGTCGCCCTCCAAATGCTGTTGCGGAGCTGGTGACCTCTGGCGGGTCTGTTCAGGCTAGTCCTGAAGCCGTTCGGACAATTTTTCGTGACCACTTCGCCGCCTTGTACGGCGCAGTCGTGCCTGCTGATGACGAAACGCAAAGCTTTCTGCCGACTCACAAGCACTTCGTCCCTAGCGCAGATCCGTTTACTCTGGACGAGTATACGGCCGCTGTTAAGGCCCTGCGAACTGGAAGGTCTCCCGGCTCCGATGGTCTCCCCGCCGAATTCTATAAGTGCTCCTGGCGTACGCTCTCTGGCCCGCTGACAGCGTTATTCAATGGCTGTTTGACGGACGGCCTCCTCTGCCCGCCCATGCGAGAGGGTGTGGTAACATTACTATGCAAAGACCCGTCTAGGAAGCGGGACCCGAATGCGTATCGGCCTGTTTCCCTACTTAATGCGGACTACAGGATAGTTTCGACCGCAATTCTGCGTAGAATTTCCTTAGTCCTGGGTCTTGTAGTTCCCCCCTGTCAGGTCTGTGCTGTTCCTGGATGGTCAATCAACTTGCAGACACAGGCCCTGCGTGACGCCATCTACTGGGCGCACAGCTGTCAGCAACCCGCTGTACTGGTGTCTTTTGACCAGAATAAGGCGTTTGACAGGGTGCATCATGGGTATATGTTCCGTGTGCTGGAGGTAGCTGGCTTTCCTCCTGTAGTGGTGGGCTGGATTAAGGCCCTATACAGAGATTCCTCTGCCGTGGTCGGCGTGAACGGGGGCGTCTCCGGTAGGTTCCCCATCATGACCGGTGTGCGGCAAGGCTGTCCTTTGTCCCCGGCGTTGTATGCCATGGTGTTTAGTCCTCTCCTAGAAACCTTAGCAACCTGCCTTCGACCTGTTATGTTTCCGTTGCCAGGCTCGTGGAACCTCCCTCTTTTCGCGTATGCAGACGACCTCTCCTTATTCCTCAGTAACGAGGACTGGATAGGTCGTGTTCTCGTTATTTTAGAGAGATACGGCCGAGTATCGAATGCGCGAATCAACAGAGAAAAAAGCGCTGCGCTGTCATTAATGTCACTCCCTCCTGTCCGTCTCCATTCGGGATCCCTGTTAGGAATTGTGATATCCAGTGTCAATTACGTCAGCGCCGCCGCAAGGCTTTGGTAGCTTATCCAATATCACTGCGCCGCCATTCCCTTGATATACTACCCAGTGTTTAAGTTCTCGACTGCGCGGCGTACCTTCGTGTTGATCGCGTTTCACTCTTCCTTTACGGAATAAAGTTCATGCACAAAGAGCACGACGTTGCAGTTGCTACGCCGTGGCTCGAAGGCATACAACTCGCCATGATGTCTGTGTGTTTCTATACTTACGCCATCCCGCGACCATGATATTGGCGACGAGGATTAACCACTTTGCATCTTTGCTGTTCGAGTAGACATGCATATACAGAGCACTCACCGTCATGCCAGTTTACGGCAATATTGAGCAGTTCGACGGCGACGCTTCTGCGTGGACTGACTACCGGGAAAGAATTCAGCAGTACTTCGAAGCTAACAACGTTGCTCAGGACAAGTAACGCGCTGTCTTTTTGACATGCTGTGGAAAGCAGACATATACGTTACTTCGGAGCCTGCTTTCGCCTACTGCACCGTCCGCCACGGCACTTCCCGCCATCCTGGAGGCGTTGGATAGTCATTACTCTCCAAAGCCGTCACAAGTCTTGGTCGCTCGCTACAAGTTCAACACAAGGGTTCGTCAGGAAGGCGAAGCCGTAAGTGATTCCATTGCTGCGTTGAACAGATTGTCGGATGATTGCGAATTCGGCACATTTCGGGATAGTATGCTACGTGATAGAATTGTGTGTGGCATTAATGACGCCCAAATGCAGACACGACTACTCGAAGTGCCAGATCTTACCCTAGCCATTGCAAAGAAGACTGTTGTCGCAATTGAAACTGCACGAAACGATTCCAGAACGCTGTCCACACAATCCGAGGGCACAGCTGCGAATTTTGTGAAGAATAAGTCGACAGGAATAACGTGTTACCGCTGCGGTGAGAAGCATTTGGCGACACAGTGCCGACATCGTAACACAGTTTGTCATAGCTGCGGGGAAAAAGGTCACCTGGCGAAAGTTTGCCAAGGAAAAGCAAACAAGAAGAAAGAACAGGGCGAAGACAAGAAAAAGTCTGACAAAAAGAAACCAGTACATGCCGTTGAAGATCCATCTGAAGACGAAGAAGCTACTTCTGTGTCTCAAGTGTTCGATCTCTGGAATGCGTCGGATCGAAGCGATCCGTTTCGCGCGCACGTCGTCCTGGATGGTGTTCCGTTGGAAATGGAACTCGATACAGGTGCTGGAGTATCTATCATTGGCGAAAATGTTCTGCGCAAGGTTCTTCCCCATGCAAAGCTTGAGACTTCCAACGTACTGTTGCGAAGCTATTCTGGTGAGCTAACTCGTGTGAGAGGATGCGTGAACGTTCAAGTGAAGTTCCGTGACAAGCAGGAGTGCTTACCACTCTACGTGGCGCCGGGTTTTTGCCCAAATCTTTTCGGCCGCACTTGGATGAAAGCTTTTGGCATGGCTCTGACAGCAGAGGACACACACGTCTGCGTGGTCTCAACTGTTGAGGACGTTATTGCTAAGCATCAAGACGTTTTTTCAGATACTTTGGGTACCCTGAAGGATGTCACAGCGAAACTACAAATTCAGGACGGCGCACGCCCAAGATTCTTTAAAGCGCGTGCAGTACCGTTTGCTCTTCAAGACCGAGTCGCCGAGGAGCTACAACGTATGCAGCGTGAAGGCATTATCGAACCAGTAAAGACGTGTGAATGGGCCGCGCCCATTGTTCCTGTCGTCAAACGCGATGGACGTGTAAGAATTTGCGGTGACTTCAAGATTACAGTAAATCCGGTTGCCGTACCTGAGAAGTATCCGATTCCAAGGGTTGAGGAACTGTTCGCTAAGCTGTCAGGAGGAAAGAAATTCAGTAAGCTTGACCTCAAGGATGCTTACCAACAAATACTGCTGGACGAAGAGTCCAAGAACCTGGTGACCATCAACACTCAGAAAGGGTTGTATCGGTACGTAAGGCTACCGTTCGGTGTTTCTACGGCACCAGCGTTATTTCAACGAATAATGGAAAACCTGCTGCAAGATCTGCGTGGCGTCGTGGTTTACTTCGACGATATCCTTGTCACTGGAAAGGATGACGACGATCACAAGAATAATTTGGATATTGTACTGCGAAGGCTTGAAGAAGCTGGACTACGATTGAAACTTGAAAAGTGCATTTTTATGGCCCCTAGGGTGCACTATTTAGGTCACGTAATCACGGAGGCGGGGTTACATCCTGATCCAAAGAAGGTGGAAGCTGTGACGAAGGCGCCAGCGCCAACGAATGTGAAAGCGTTGCAGAGCTACCTGGGGCTAGTGAACTATTACAGGAAGTTCTTGCCTGATTTGTCGACAGTACTACATCCTCTAAACAAGTTACTGGGAGCAAATGCGCCATGGACTTGGGGCACCGAGCAGCAGCTCGCTTTCCAAAAAAAAGTAAGGACCTCCTAACGTCTGCTAGGGTCCTAGCTCACTTTGACCCCAAGAAACCTTTGGTGTTGGTATGTGATGCATCGCCTTATGGCGTGGGTACTGTACTTGCGCACCGTGAACTGTCAGGTGAAGAGCTTCCTATTACATATGCGTCAAGGAGCTTAATGCCAGCAGAATGTAATTACAGCCAACTCGATAAAGAGGCTCTGACCGTAATTTTCGGCGTTCTGAGGTTTCATCAATACCTCTGGGGTCATTCATTCGAAATAGTGACCGACCACAAGCCACTGTTGGGACTTTTAGCGCACGATAAGCCTATACCTAACAACTGTTCACCCAGGCTTCTTCGCTGGGCCCTGACGTTATCATCTTACCGCTACGAGTTGGTCTATCGACAGGGAAGCCGCATCGCACATGCCGATGGACTGAGCAGATTGCCACTACCTACCGAAGCTCTTCCCGTGGAACGACCGTCAGAAGTGTTCCTGTTGGAAGGAGTCTACCCAACTGTTTTATCCGCAAAGGTGGTCGCTCAAGCCACGTCAAGAGACGTCATTGCATCCAACGTTCGCCACATACTGTTGTCAGGCGGCAAATTACCTGACGTCACTGACTACAGGCCTTACCAAAGGCGTTTTGATCAACTGAGCGTGCAGGATGACTGTATACTTCTCGGAAATCGTGTTGTCATTCCTCAAGAGCTACGTGCAAAGGTTCTCGACTTGCTTCATGAGAGCCACCCTGGTGTCACAAAAATGAAGGCTGTGGCCCGCAGTCACGTCTGGTGGGATAAACTGGACGAAGATATTGCTGCTAGGGTACAGAGATGCATGACATGCCAAGAACAACAACGTGAGTCCAGGCGTGTTCCTATGACGCCTTGGCCTTTTCCAGAAAGAGCATGGTCGCGCTTGCATGTGGATTTTGCAGGCCCTTTTAAGGGTCATTACATCTTCATCCTTGTGGACGCATTTTCCAAGGGGTAGAAGCCGAAGTTGTTCCATCACCATCCGCGGAAGCTACTATTTCTTGTCTACGTTCTATATTTGCGAGACATGGACTGCCCGATCTCGTAGTGTCGAATAATGGACCAGCATTTGTATCAGCAAAGTACACAGGATTTCTGAAGCGGAATGGAGTAAGAAAAGTCCTAATTCCTCCATATCACCCAGCATCGAATGGGGCTGCTGAAAGGGTTGTTCAAACAATTAAGAACAAGCTTAAGAAGGCAAGCACAGGTGATTTCAAGACGCAGCTATCTCGCGCACTATTCAGCTATCGAACAACGCCGCACGAGATAACCGGTGCATCTCCAGCAGAACTCTTGTGCGGAAGAAAACTTAGGACTGCTCTGGATAATCTCCAACCGGACATGCGCACCGCAGTGCTTCGTAAGCAACTGCGCAGCAAACTTTTGCGTGACAAAAGCGCTCGTTCCCACAGCGTCTATCGTCCTGGGGATTCAGTGCTCGCAAGAAATTTTCGACCTGGACCAACTTGGGTCCCTGCTGTTGTCGCAAAAGCACAAGGACAGTGGTCTGCTGTTGTACAGCTACCTGGGGGAGTTATTTCCACCAGGCACCAAAACCATCTACGAAGGGATGCACAGCGATCAGAATCATCATCAGACAGCGACGCTGAAACAGCACAGTCGCAGTTGTCACCGAGTGCGCCACCAGCTGATTTTCAACCTGATACCGTGGAGAATCATGGGTCATGTCCAGACGGCGACAGCACTTCAAGTGATAGTGCGGTGACATCGTCACCTAGACGGTCTACACGAATCAAGCGTCCTGTGGACAGATATTGCCCATAGTTGGTGCTGATGACATTTTTATCTTTCTCGCTTTATTTTCCTATATAGCAAGTGCTGTAATGCTTATACGTAAGTTAGGTGTTCTGCTTTCTTTTCGGAGAGGGGAGGAGTGTGATATCCAGTGTCAATTACGTCAGCGCCGCCGCAAGGCTTTGGTAGCTTATCCAATATCACTGCGCCGCCATTCCCTTGATATACTACCCAGTGTTTAAGTTCACGACTGCGCGGCGTACCTTTGTGTTGATCGCGTTCCACTCTTCCTTTACGGAATAAAGTTGCATGCACAAAGAGCACGACGTTGCAGTTGCTACGCCGTGGCTCGAAGGCATACAACTCGCCATGATGTCTGTGTGTTTCGATACTTACGCCATCCCGCGACCATGATAGGAATGAGGTGCGGATTCTCGGTATTCACTATAACAGGACTGGGATCTCTTCTCTTTCTTGGTTGCGTGTTCACGAGCGCAGCGTCTCGGTTCTCACGGATTTAAGGGCCCTAGTGCTCCCTATCACCTGTAGAGCTCGCCTGGCTACGTCGTGGTTCCTGAGCACATACTGGTATCACGGGACAGTTTGCCTTCCTCCTCGTCAGGTTTTCCTTGCAGCAACTCGTACGGCCTTTCGGTTCATCTGGGGCAACGGAGCTGAGTGGGTATCCCGTGCACGTATGTACCAGCCGAGAGAGGTTGGCGGTTTGCGGGTTCCGCACGTAAAAATCAAGTGTCCTGCGCTCGGGATCAAGGCAATTTTCGACGGCCTTCGTGACCCTGGCCACCACACCCACGATCTCCTGCAATACTGCTTAGGTCCAGACGTACGTCTGTTTCGTCCGCTTGTGCAGAATAGACCGCGCTCTGAGTTTGTTGCCTCGCACTTGAGAGAGTACGTTTTGAACGTCCGTCGCCTACGCGCATCATTCCCGTCGGAGGATTTCTTTGTCTGGTCCGTCAAGCAGTTTTATGCCGCTCTTCTGGAGCTCCTTCCGACGGCGAGCTCGGCTGTGCCTCGCCCGATCGCGTGGCTTCATATTACGGCCGGCTGGTTGGATGCGCGCCGTGCAAGCTTGCAGTGGCGTCTTGCGCACGACGTTTTACCTCTCAGGTTATCCAGCTTTGGTTTGACCAGGCCTTTTTGCCCTTTCTGCCCTACCTTTGAAACGTCGGAGCACGCTTTTCGCAACTGTCTACTCCCGGATTTTTTGTGGCACAAGGCTGAGGTGCTTTACGGCATTCCGTTCATTCGGTGCGGCACGGTCCAGTTACTGAGCTCGCTCCCAGTTCCGGTCGGCGATAGACGCCAGTTTGTACTCCCGGCGGTAGAAATAAACTACCAGGTCTGGATAGCACGCTGCATAGCTGTGCACGGTGGCCGTGCTCGCACCGCCGTTGAGGTACTGAACAGGGTCAGAGCGGGTATCCGTAGAGTGTTATACAGGGAGAGAGCAGTTCTTGGGGCCGTCCAGTTTGGTAGGCGGTGGCAAACATCAGCGACCCTCTTCGAAGAAAGCAATGGTAGGTATGTCATCCGCTTCTAATATCCTTCGTGCTGCTGTCCCACGAGCAACTCTCCGTGAGTTTTGGTTTGTTGCGAGGTGGCATCTAGCACGTACATCAATCCCAGACCTGCCGTGAGCTCGTCTTTGTGTGTTGGCGTTGCGATGGTTGTAGACTAGTGCGTTTGTTGTGTTAAAGGGAGCCAGCCAATATGGCTGGTCTTCCACGATGATGCCAATACATATATGTGCGAACACGAACAGCAATGTCCCATCCTACAGTTGGCAATACCACAGCAATCGTTAACGTGACGCGATTTCACACGCAGGAGTTGGCATTGCACTAGTTTGTCCTAGCTTGTTGAGATAGTTATATGGGAGCCAGTCCTTGAGACTGGTCTTCCGCCTCGATGCCAATACACACGAACGTACTTCTATAGGTAGCTCTCCTTTTTGATGGCAATACTATTTTTGAAAGGTGATGTGGGCAAGCTTTCGCTTGTCCCATCCTGCAGTTGGCAATATTTCAGTCAGGGTTAATGAGCATAGGGTTTCCTAGAACAATTGAATCCAGTTAGGAGAATACTTGGACAAATTGAAGGCAGACTATGTTGACCCGGGAATGCCACTTACAGCTCGAGGGCACATTGTCAAAGAATTATGATACCGTTATCTAGTTCACTTGCTCCGTACCTCCATAGGTAGCCCTCCTGCTTGATGACAATAGACACCCCAGTTTTCAGCAAATCAGCGGAAGAACGATGTCACTGGGGATGACGTTAAGCAGTAACCGCATGTGTAGCAGTACGAGATACAAGCAGTCGAGACGTGTATCAACATACCCGGCAGAAGCTTTTAGTAGCATAGAGATAAGAAGGCACAAAAAAGCACTCCACGGGAGACGTGATGGCGCGCAGAGGAAGTGCCGAGCAGACACAAAAAACGAAACCTAATGCCCCAAGCAGCTCACGGCATATTGGATGTATCTAACACCATCAATCAGTGTGTCGTGCGCAGGCCACTTCGGAGTCTCATGGCGTCGCAGGCTTGCTGGGCTTTCACCCCGTTTAAGACTTTTTTGTCTATTTGTTTATTTAACGAGTACCCATTAACAGCCAAGGCCTAAGTGAGTGGAGTACTCTACGTGGTAAAAATAACACAGCGGTAAAAAAGAATACAGAGAAAAATAAAAAAACCTTTTCATTCTAGCATTGAACGTTGTACAGCATACCTAAAGTCTCGCGTCGTCGCAAATATATCAATATCCTGGTCATCAATTCTGTTAAAGATAAGTTTCGATGTGATTACAGGCGACATCAAATACAGATGGTTCACATAAAACAAACTTGTAGCTCTGCATCTCTTAAGTGGTACATGGAATCGTACCGCAGAGAGAAGATCCGGGCACTCAACGTACCCATTAACAACTTTTAACAAAAAGTATAAGTCAAACTCAGCGCTGCGTCTTCGCAGGGTGCTTATTCCAAGTTTGGACAATACCCAATTATATCGATAGAAACAGCTTCTATTAAAAAAAAAATGTGTCATATATTCTCCGAACGGAAGTGTCTTTGAACTCCTTCGATTTTCGCTGATAGTTTGCTGTTTAAGAAGTTCCGCGCAACACAAGCGAACTCTAGTTTAGATCTAACTATGCATCTATAGAGCGTTAACAGACATTCCTTGTTTTTAAAACACTTCGCAACACGGAACATCATACCAAGGGAGCGCTTTGCTGATGTGTACAATACTTGTGACATGCGGTTCCAACCTCAACGCAGAATGCCATAAAACTCCGAGATCACTGACTACAAATACCCTCTCAATGATATCCCTACCTGCTGAGTAGTCGTGCTTCACAGCGTCTTCTTCACAACGTTCTTTCGCGTTAGGGTAGTTGCTGTGTTCAGTCGCAAGCCATTTTTAGTGCACCAATATTCAATAACATTAATGTCGTGTTGTAATAATAGCGCCTGACTGGTCTGCTCGATCTTCCTGCAGACTTTCACGTCGTCTGCATATTGTAAACACTCTGAATATTTCACATTACGCGATATGTCGTCGACGAACACGTTGAACAATAAAGGTCCCGAACTTGACCCCTGCGGTATGCCAGAAACACATTGATAAGGTACAGAGAGGGCGTTACCAAAGCGTACAACATTGGTGCGTCCTGCAAGGTAACTCGAAAGCCATTTGACAAGTGCACCATAGCCAGACCATAGGCAGATAGCTTCTTTTTTAGCAAAAATTAGTGATTGACGCTGTCAAACGCCTTACTCATGTCGAATAGTATCGCATCTACATGTCCATGTTTTCTCAACAAGAGGAGCACAAACATGCAGAAGTTTGTCTCAACAGATCTCCCTTTGACAAATCGGTGTCGCGCATCAACAGTCTTATGCTTGAAGAACGTATACAATCTCTGGTACATACCTGTCTCAAATATTTTAGATACATTAGATAACAAAGAGATTGGACGATAGTTGTCTTTATCACAACTGTCGCCCGTCTTGAACAGAGGTACAATGATAGCGTATTCCCACATGTCCGGGAACGTGCATGTGCTTAATGATAACTCGAACAAATATCTCAGAACGGGTGCAAATGTGTCAGCGCACCCTTTGAGTATGAAACTTGGGATCCGGTCGTGCCCTGTAGTAAGTTTAGATTTCAGTTGAGATATGGCGCACATGATCTCGTCTACAGTCAAATCACGCACGTTCAAAACGTCTGTATTGCACTCGAGTTCAATCGTCAACTGTGTGTTAGCGAGCATGCTAGAAGACTGCATGGAACCAAATTGGTCACCAAAAAATGTTCGCTACCACGCTAGGAGCGCTATGATAGGACCCATCGTGTCGCACAACAATTATTCTGAGCTGTTTTCGTTAACGTCTTACAATATCTCCAGAATGTCATAGGACGAGATCTCAGACACGCCTCTGTAGTCTTGACATATATTTTATGATCATGGCCGTATAACTCCTTGGAAGGTGTTCGGTAAGCTTTGAACTTCTCATGCCAATATTGGAGGCGGTTCTTCTTAAACTTCCGGTGGCAATAAAGCTTGTTACGTAAGCATGTTCTGAGTTCTCTTGAAAACCAAGGAGGGTATTTGCCCCTTTTGGGGACAGAAATTTGTGCGTGCCTTTCTATACCATCCATAACAATATCAACAAGACAGCCCAGTGCTTCGTCGACACAGGATTTCCGTGTAACTAAAGACCACTCACAGTTCTGAAAATGACGGTATAGCGCCAAATAATATCCACAAATCATACTGAACTATGGGAAACTTGGCCTGGGTCGATGCTTGACGTGGTACATCAAAAGTGTCAGCCAGTGGTGGATGATATTCATCAATACACACCAACGGGCTGGCTAACTGAACGCTGACCAGAGATACATTGGAAATCACAAGATCAAGTACATTGTTAGCTGTGTTGGAAAATATATTGTATAGATGAAGACCGCCAAAACATAAGAAATCTAGCAAACATGACGCCTTTACTCTGGAGGCAATATCTCCAGTGTGGCATATGCCCGTGTGCCACACTATACCAGGAAGATTAAAATCTCCAAAGACAAGAACACCATCACGAGACACATGCAGACGTGAACTCTAGTCATCAAAATGAGCAATAAATGTGAAGAGCGGCGAGAAAGCAGGCGAGCTGGTCTAAACAGGAGTCTCCTCTTTAGTGTATTTTTTTCCCAGTATCAGGGTTCGTTATGAAGATCAATAAATGTGTCCGCGTCAGAGTGTGGTAGAAAGTAATAATTACCGATCACGTACAATACCCCATTCCCGTAGTCAACTTGCACCCACACACATCCCTCGTAAGTCTCCAAGTCGTGCCGACGGTAGGCCCCAATGTCTCTGTCCACGGCAATAAGCACGCCTCCTCCAAATTTACAGCCGCGCTGGTCGTAATCTCTGCCTCTACGGAGCACTGTGCAGTTTGAAGTGAAGACTTCCGCAGTAGATATGCCTTCGCAAAGCCACGTCTCCGTTAAGCAGACATTCGAGGGAGTCATTCGTTTCCGTACGTAGACCTTGTACGTTTTGATAATACGCATTAATGCTTGACCCCCTCGCTACCATTTATATCGTTCGGACCCGACGATGTTGGAGGGCGACCGTCTAGCCTTCCGAAAAACTGCCTGAATAAGCGTCCCTCGGGCCAAATGTTTGGGTCGTTTATCGTATCTACTCATTCGGCGCTGACGGTGAGGCAGAACGATGAATATGTAGGGTACCTCGATTTGAGTTTCGTGCAAGTCAATGTGTGATCGATACTATCGCCCACCACAGACTTCACAAGAGATATCACGTCTGCCTCGCTTGTTTCTGGAGCTAACCGAGTCACAAACAAGTCACGGGTGTTCGCACTTTTAGCAACAACCGATATAGTGCAGTTCTTCGCTGTTCCAGATTTCATTTCATGCTTTTGTTTTCTGTTGACTAAGGTGAAGCCCTCTTCACCCGTTGAAGTTTGTGGAAGGTTCGGGCGCATACTTGCATCAGGATGGGGACGCACACCAGACTGGCGTACTTGCACTACAGGACTATGGTTGTAGCAATACTGTGGATTAGACCTCTTATGCCTCGTGTCGTTAACCAACCAGGGGTGTGATTGGGCTTTGCGGTTTTGGAGCAGAAATCAGAGCAACGAAAATGCCGGTTTGGAGCAGAAATCAGAGCAACGAAAATGCCGGTTTGGAGCAGCAAAAACCAGTTTGGTAGCAGCTCAATAAACTGGCAAAAGTGCAGTCAGGTAAATGTTTCACGAAACATTTAATAATTAACACATTGTTAAAGTGGCGTACAACATAGAAACTACTTAAAGCAATAAATTTTGGTAATCAAGTATCAGAAGTGCCCGAATGGCTATTTCTATTGTACTAAGCCTTTCTGTTCCTTCTAGATTTGCTAGGGCTGCAGCAAGCTTGGCTCTGCTTTGTAACAGGAGGGTCTGCCCGCTCTCTATGTCTCTAAAGGTTGTTGATTTCATACCGTTTGGGATCCTCGGCATAACATGACATTCTTCTTGCATTTTCAATGTCATCCCTCAGTTTTCGCTCCGTGATGTGATGTGATGTGATCAAAGCAAAAATAATGGGGATGTGTGTGTATTTTTCTCGTTCGTACCAATTCATAGTAAATTAGGATACTGAAAGCGAATTTTAAGGACAGAGACGCACTTTAAGGCACAGTGACACAACTGCCATTTTAATTTTTTTTTGAGATATCGACGAAAACACAATGATCTAGCGATCTGCAGAATGTCATGAATTGAGTATGCATTTGTTAACATACAGAAGTCCTAAACTGCAAAAAGGTTCAAATACACACACACACATAAATGGGATGACCGTAAATCTGCGTCGTTATGGCGCTACACTGCCCCATTGCGCTTGTGAAAGGGATGAGAAAGTGATGATGATGGAAAGGTGTCCGGTTATAGTTCGTCCATTAGTCATGTGCTGGAGAGGAACTCAGCAACAGCTCGTAGGCCTTGCGCATCAGATGTGAGGAGTCCGACCATGGCCCGAGAATTTTGACTAAGTCGAACTGGCGTTGATCGACGCGTTGGAGAGCAGTTTCCATGAGGGCGCGCTCGCGATCGTACTCTGCGCAGACCAGGAGGACGTGATGGAGGTCACCACGCACAACACACGTGGAACAGAGGCTGGACGCGCCGACACCGAGGAGGTGTTTGAAGGCCGGTGTGAAAGCCGCATTAAGTCTCATGCGGTGGAAGAGTGTGGCAAAGGAATTCGGCGCATCGCCGAATCGCATTCGGCAGGGGAGAGTAAGGGGTAAGCTGGGGTCAACGGAGTAAAGCAGAGAGTGGGTGTTGATGTCACGTTTCCATTGAGATTTCATCATGGGGCCAGTGAGGCTTGAGACGAGGTAACGGCGATTCCCCTGAGACAAGGTGATGGGGACACGCCGGGTGTACTGGTGCGCGGCTAAACTGCTGTAAACCGTGCTAGCCAGCCAGGCCGGTATAAAAAAAAAGTGTGACCGAGAGACGCACCGCACGTATTAATGAAGGAGACTCTCTCCAGAGGGTATGGCTGTAATATCAGCTGCCAAGGCCATGATAAAATCAAATAAAAAATCGATGAGCTGCTACCGGATACTTTCGAGAATGCCAAAGCCATGTAGGTACCGCAATACGTGTTTGAGCGCGCCCGCAGATCGTGTATCATCAGAAGCACAACCGGAACCATGTGACTGCCGCATGGCAGAGTGCTTGACTTGGATTGGATTAGATAAATTGCTTAGCATTGCTTGAACTGACTCGATAGTCGACAAAGCGGCTTAGGTTAGCCGGACGCGTAAGCTAGGCTATGGCTAGTGCAAGCAAACACTTCTCTTTTCGTACTGTTGCTGTTCAATCAGAATTGGCACACAGTGGCGCAGGAAGTTCAACATTTTGGCTTTTTGTAGCAGAATGTAGCAGGACATCGCGTGGGCGCGAAAATGCGCAATCGGCGCAGCAATCACACCCCTGCCAACGCTTCAATATACGAGTTCGGAGCCGAGCCATCGTGAGCCCCAGCCGTACTTGAAAACTTCGTCGACCCGCTTGAAGCACTAGCACACTGGCACAGTCGCAACTCTGACCTTAGAGCATGACATACCGTGTTCAGGTTCTTGACTTCGCAGGTTAAAATATCAACCTTCCTTAGCAGCAATAAGGTAACATCGTGCGTATTGTTGACCTCAGAGAGAGCAGACACGGCCGCCGTTTCACTGGTTAAAACCAGTTCTTTGTCACGTTCATTCTCAGATTCTTTACGCCTGGTACCTTTCTTCGTACGTTGACGGGCACAAATATCACACTTGTAAGTGCTACTGACATCCCGCATCAAAAATTCATACTCCGTAGGACCAACGTTCACACATGTACAATGAAAGCTTCGTTGACACTCACCAGACCCATAAATAAACTGCTGTCTGCACTGAAATGGCTCAGAGAACTTTCCACAAACCGCTCTGCCTGGCGCCATCTTCCTTGCGTCATGACTTTAGTCGTGGTTTCCGCTTGGTTCGCAGACGTGTTTACGTGCTGCAGTCGTAGTTTTCCTTCTATCTTCTCCCGAAGCCCGAGGCCGCAGCCCCATGTGCTTATTCTACTCCGACGTGACTTGGATGACCGCTACTGGCACAGCACCTTGGTTGTCGATGAACAATGTTTGCGACACCACTACGAAGTTCTCTGCGCTGAGTTCCTGCGCTAAATTTTGCAGCCACAGGACCTCCTTGGTTGCATCGCTCATCTCTAGATACTCAGCCTGTACTTATGACAGAGCTGTTGACCGTTGCTTTCGACTGCTCCGGCTAACACAAAAATACAC
Source organism: Ornithodoros turicata (assembly GCF_037126465.1). Classification (NCBI taxonomy): domain Eukaryota; kingdom Metazoa; phylum Arthropoda; class Arachnida; order Ixodida; family Argasidae; genus Ornithodoros; species Ornithodoros turicata. The sequence continues at coordinate 5,096,770 of NC_088207.1, forward strand.
TGTTAAAACAGAACTTCACCACATAGCACGCTCCTAACCAACCATCATACCAAATGATATCATTCTGTGTCATGATTTGTTCAAAACAGGGGGGAGGCGCCTATCTGGGACAACATAATCTGTCCCAGATAGGCGCCTCCTCTCATTTTCAACAAATCAATGCACAGAATGATATCATTCGGAATGATGGTTGGCTAGGAGCGTGCTATGTGGTGAAGTTCTGTTTTAACAGTGTGTAACCGCTAAATGAGCGGCTGTCCGCCTTGTCGTCCCCCAATCCGCGTCACTTTGTCTCCACGACTTTCCCGGTCCTTGTAAAGTTTAGTGCGTATCTTTGGGTCTCTTTCACTTACTGTAAAACGTGCTTCACTCCATTCTAATGCTCAGTTGTGGGATTTGTATTTGAATTGACTCAGATACAACGCTACAAATGCAGAGTGTGGTCTCGTGCCTCCGGGTCGGTAAAGCAAACTACCAACGGCATGACGGTATCTGTGGCACAAATCCACTGGCAATTGACCCTCTTTGAGCGTCTGAAGCTTTGTTCCTGGACCCAGTGGCGCTCATGCTATCTATCCGTCTTTCATCCCAAATACGACCAGAATGGCATACCCCGACTCATCCAGGGTCAAACTCCGATCAGCTCCACGCTGTATTCTCATAAAGAGAATGTGGCTAAGTTTTACGATCTCTTTGATATCAAATTGTCTCCAATGGCTTGTTTGAGCTCTCTTACTTTGCCTTCGTCCACCGCAATGATCAAGATGCCGTCTACGTACACTCCACCGATTATGCCTTCCACGTTGTCGAAATACAGGGATCCGCTTTTAACCTGGTTAAACCCACGCTGTTGAGAAACTTGTCAAGTCTCAGATTACACTCGTAGACTGACGTAACCCGTAAAAACTCCTCATCAAAAGGCAGACGTCTTCTCGATTTCTTTGATGGAACAGCGCTGCTTGCTCAATGCAGATACGTTCTTCCAACAACCCGTTCAGGTAGACGGCTGTAATGTCGATTTGGTGCGCGGGCCACCCTCATTCGACTGCTAAAGCCAAAAGTGTACACTGTAAAAGCAGTGACGCTTAAGTGACACATGAAATTGCTGTGACACTTTTTGGCGAGCCCAAATCTGGATCTGAAAAGCGTCACACCGCGAACTTAGTCCCTGTGAAGCAACACGAAAGGTGTTAATGTTTTTCAGCGAGGTGGATGGGGTGTCATAGCTGATTACTCAAGCCTGGGAGGGCGTGTGACACTTGAGTTGTGACACTTGCCGCAGCTGCGGCCGTTGCCAGTGAGAGATAGTTTGATAGTTTTCCTCTTTGAGCGTTCCCGATTTCTATGTTTGCTCATTCAGCTACCAACAATGGGCAAGCCTTGGCAAGTGGAAGCGGGGAACGCGCATGAGTTTCCTTTTCACATCAAATCTGTACGCCACTATTCTTTGACGTACGAAATGCCAAGTTACAGCGATGGAGAAAAATTCAAAGTTTCTTGAGTAGCTAACGAGAATGATGTCGTTGCTGCCTATTTTTATTCAGACTTCATTGCGCCGTTTCTTCCCATTACGTTCCTCATTTCGTTTGTATTCCGTTATCTTTTTTTTTTTAATTTGTCGTGATCTAGACTGGCTACTTATGCTTAGGACCTGCAGAACCCTTATTAGGAAGTTTTGGAATAGCGTGTGAGTCGCCAACGCAAACACAAAATGAATCTCTTTTGCTAGTTATCCAGTTACCATTCTTCCCTTGAGGACATCCCCGTATTTCGAGCTGCATTTCGAGCAACGACTGCAATCTTAGAAGGGGTTCTACGGATTCATCCACCAGGAGGGTCTTGAACGCTGATTCCCTCACAGTGTGTCTGTTCTGGAATAAAATCATTTCCTTTTCATGTGACCCCCAGCATCTGAGCGCGAGCCTTCCACATACATCAGATGTCAGTGCAGTGTCGGCTGCGTGTTTCACCCATCTCTGAAGTCTATACAGCCACATTCTGATTGGCCATTTGCATGAAAGTTCAGTACCTCTCTCACGTTCAGTCGCACATCTTGGCTCGCGCGCCCTCAACTTTTATACAAATAGGCAATGTGGTGACAAGAGGGCAACGTCACGGCTGACACCCTGGGGGAATGTGAGCCCTGGACCTATACTTCTAAGGGAACTGTGCCGACATGTGTCATAAAGCGTATGAAGAAAACTAAAACAAAAAACTGAGAGCACAGCCGCTATCTCTGTGAGGCCTACAACGGCGAACTCTTTCACCAGCATCACCACCACCATCGTGATACCACGAGACCACCTGCACTCTAAACACAGAACTTCATCGCATAGCACGCAGAAGGAGGCCAATCATCCTACATGTCGATGCCTTCATTACTGCAGATTTGTTGAAAACGGGATGATAAGCCTTTTCGAGACACTTAACCTAACTACGTAAGTGTCCCAACAATGCGTATGCCTCCTGTTTTCATCTAATCAACAGTGTTAAAAGCATCATTCTGTTGCATGGTTCGCCTCCGGCGTGCGATACCGTGAAGCGACTGCTCGGACGACGAACTACCTCCCATGTTTTGCTGATCTTCAGGTGTCCCCTCGCGGTGGAGGGAGGCGAAACTGAGGTGGTCCTCTAGATTTTGGAGAACGGCAACTGGATAACGCGATCCACCCCGGATGGGCAACGCCTTTGAATGCGCGACCGATGAAAAGGTCGTCGGGACAGTATCGCTTGCGGTGTGCCGTCCAGGGAAGGTTTCTTTTTTAAAATAAAATTTGTGATCTCCTCTTCGACACCAGAGAATTGTAATGTTCTGAGGCTGGAACAACATGACAGAAAGGACAAATGGATACAAAGAAATTAACGATGAAAGATGCAAGTCACTGAAAAGGTTAGCCAGCTGTTGGAGCTTCTACAGCATGGCTAACCTTTTCAATGACTTCCATCTTTCATTGTTATCTCCTCTTGTATGGCCTTTCTCCATTCTATTCCGGTGGGCGGTGACAGGGCTTCTTCTACAGTTCTTGGATCACACACGAAATCATTTATTTTTATTCCAAAACACGAATAACAGCCGCTCGGAACTCCTGGGCAGTGCTGATTGCGCATCACGTTCAAAGCTTGGGCTTGTGACGACGTCTACAGTCTGAGGGCACACGTCCGCACACCCTTAGACGAAAACGCTTAATAAGCAGCACTTTTTTGCATTATTGTGCTGCTAATATAAAAGGCATCACGTGCCGTCTGTACAGTTAGTTACTTCGTAGCACTTAGACTAAGCGATATTATGTGGCGCTTATAGCATGCGGCACCTTAGACCGATAGGATAGGCGTTACAGGTTGCTTCTTGCTAGCGTTCAAATGTAACACCTGTGTAGGCGGCATCCAACAGTGCTCACAGCAGCAGGCTCGTCGAGAGCCACCGAGGCGATGATATAGCGTCGCCTCGGAAGCTGTTGACGTGCCTGATGCAGGGAGCACTGTTAGATGCCACCTAAAGAGCTTGAACAGTCAAAAGCGCTACACAGTCGCTATATTTATCCGTGTACTTAATCAGACTTTCTTAACTGAGGAATTGAGTCACGACTCGACTGCGCATACGCCGCCCAGTCAGTGACAAGTTACACGTCAGTAAATTCCCTAAATTCGTCATTGTTAAAATTCTAATAAAACCTATATACCTATATAGGTATGCAATTTTGTAGCAGTATGATAAAGAACCTCTTAGACAATGATTCCAGAACAACCTCCTAGTACATTAGCATCTGCAGCAAGCCAATGACAACCGCAAAATGAACGTAAACATACATACATATTACACTTTATTCTCACAACTTCACGGTGGGTTTCCTATGAAATGTACGAAAACACAAGGGCGAGACACAGCTTACACGCCGCATCCATAGTGGGAGCTCCGATAAAGCAAGCACCATCCAGGCATGAGGGAGCCGCCCCTCCCAATCCCGTCAAGTTCGAAACAGTCACAAGAACTGCATGCTCCCCTGACGATTCCGCGTGTGTCCTTGTTGGTGGACATCTAGAAGCAAAAAAGCAACTGATAGAGGCTTCCGCGACACCGATTTTCGACGTTCCGTTACCCACATGTTGCACGAATTTATTCCGTGCAAAGCAAAAAGTACCGAATACATCGGACATTGTAAGGCGTAACCAGGCAGTGAGGGAACTCCACAATATCCAGAGGGTGCCCCTGTACATATCCCTATCTCATTCCCTAGGAAACATTAATGGCGACAAGCTACATTTTCTGATAATTTGCGCACATTCGAATGATGAGGAGTTTTAGTACACCGGGACATGTTCATGATGACAGTTCCGGAAACACGATAAGCAAATCACCCTCTTTCTTTGGAGCGAGTGACATCACACTGCTACGCCTGGATTTGATAACTATGCTTCTATGGTATCGTTCCGCAGAATTCTTCCAATGTACTGAAACTCGCTACGTGTACGCATACAGCGTGCGATGCGCGACGGAAGTGTTGTTTGGTTCACTATTGACTTGAAACTGTTCATGGAATAATAAGCCCGTCTCAACAGTATAGTTCAGACACTGAAACTTGGGTAGAGTAAACTAGGTTTACAAGCATGGCGTGACGCCACGCTGATGCACTTCAACATGAACAAACTTTGAGCCTGGCTCAGGAGCTTTGGGTGTGTGAAAAATATCGCTATCACAACTGCGCATGTCGAAAACGCAAACTCAGCATTATCGTTTTGCGCGAGCTCGCTATTTCTGGAAAATTGCGGGGCCAACCAAAGTTTGCTTTGCGACTCAGCGTTGTTCTCGCGGCCGACGACAAACTGCGTGAGCATTTTGGACATGGCAGAAGTTGTCTTGCGATTTTTATTAGGAACAACAAAAATGCCCCTGTGTTAAATGCTTAAATGCTAAATGCCCCTGTGTTTGATTCTCTATTCATTTTGAAGCCTTCCCTGATATAGCCGTAATGGCGCTGCAAGCAACTAATGCAAGGCAGCAGCTTTATGTCACGTCAACACTACTGTACAAGCACTGTGGGGACGGAGGCGTTGCGTCCGATATAGCGTATACGTTTTGCATTTGCGTTTCCTACAAACGATATTGTAAATCTCCGTCATCAGTATACCTAGAATCAGAAGCTATGGCGATCTATTAAGGTTACTTCAGCATTTCTGTTACGAGAACTTCCTTACCTTTAGGGAATCGATGGGCAAACTTATGCAGCACTTGGCAAGGTTGCGACAAGCGCCCATTGAAATGGACGTCCCGCTGGATCATGGATCGTTGGATCTTGTATACGCATAATGCACATGATATGAACACCGATTATGTATCAGACCATGCCAGACGACGAGCAAATTGTTTCACTTCGTAACAAAACCGAGAACCCTTCGTCTTTCGGTCGGCGAATGCGTCTCGAGTCTCTGCAAGTCGTTACATGCTGGGCGAGAGAGTTCAGTGGTGTAAGGGTGTAAGCGGTACATATCAGTACGTATAAAGCAAGATAAAATAAAGAAGAGAGGAGCCACTATGTCTCCCCGGCACAATATGCGGCATATGACTCGAAGAGCAAAACATTCCTGCGCTTAAGCGTACCACGCGGGCTTTTGACCCCTATGTAAGTGGCACACGGCTTGTGTCGCTTAATTTTTCCAGAAAAACGCTTAAAATCAGCGCTTTTTTGTTCCAAGTGGCACAATAAGCGTATTCAGATTTAGAGTACAGTCGCTGGGGCAACCTCCGACGGATCCACTATAGCTCTTTCGTTAGGATTTCGCCGCCAATGCTGTCACAGTCCAAGTGTAAACTCACGGCAACATCGCTGAATCCGGGTTTACAAGGTGGGGTCAGCGTGTCGTTTATGCCCTTGCACGGATCGTTTATGCCCTTGCACGGAAAGCGACCTTCGTCAAAAAAAAAACGTCACCGCTGACGAAGAAACTGTCGGTTTCCCTGTCGAACAAATAGTACCCTTTTACACCCTCGGTGCACCCGACCAACATATATTCCACTGCCTTGGGGTCAGGTTTGGACTGTCGACGCTGCTTCTTTATGGCCCAAGCTCTACATTCACATACCCCTATGTGACCAAACCACGGCGCGTATGGCACCTGCAGCCCACCGAGCTGGAGGAACACAATTCTTTCCTACGTAACCGGAAGCTGCAAGGGCGTCCGCCCAGAGTGTTTTAGGAATACCAGTGTCTGCTTCCAGAGGTTTTAGAAGACGTGTTTCGTGAAGGAAGTAGAGATGGCGTCTGCCTTTTGAAGAGTAGTTTGTACGGGTTACGTTAGTCCGGCAGGCAGTGGAATGTGAGACTTGAGGAGTTTCTCAAAAGCGTAGGTGTAACTAGGCGAAAGCGGATCCGTGTGTCTATTTCGACAACCTGAAAGGTACCATCTTGCTCCTATCCCCTGTGCTTCATCTTTCATTTTTAACCATTAGATTAATCTTTTCGTCTCATACTCCCTTCCTTGGAAATGTAACTGCCGCTACCATTCTGAGCAGGCAGACTGCTGCAGACTTCTTTTCCGAATAAACGTCACTAGCACCACCAGCACCATCCCGTATGGCAAACTCTCTCCGTTGATTTGAAGAAAAGCTAATTTTTATGGCACAAAAATGGCGTAATGTCATTAAGTAAGAAAAAATAAGCGTACGCCCCCGTTTTCAGCATATGAGGGGAAAGAACGATGTCTCTGAGGAATTTAGTTGCCCTTGCGCCACTAAACTTTCAACTACCACACACACACACACTCTGAGGATGATGGTCGGCTACGTGCGTGCTATGCTGTAAAGTTCATTTTTCAGGGCGCACCACGATCAACATTTATTTCAGTCCTCAGAAGTGGAACGTCGTTTTTATTGCGTACCGCTAAGTGCCGTCAGAGGCGACCACTTTTAATGTTAAGCTTTCACCACACCGGCAAAGTTGGATAACTAGCACAGATGGCATGTAGCAGTGGGTAGATTGCAACAAACTGTTTGCGGCAGTCCTCGCGGTAACAGTAATAGCCGAGCTCCGGTCAGCTGACGGCTCATTTCTAATCGAACCTGATGACATTCAAGCAGCGATGCGTGCGCATTGCGCGGCCCTTTACGAGGACTCATCACCCGACGAGCCCGTTATCACCCCAGAGTGCCCACTGCCGGAGGAAAATATAGAGCATGTAGGCTCGGGCCGCTCACGCAACAAGATATTCTAGCAGCTGTCTCCTCAATGCCGAAGAGAAAGTGCCCCGGCGTTGATGGCCTCCCAGTTGAGTTCTATAAACGTTTCTGACGGGTAATTGGTAACTCCTTGACTCGGGTATTTAATCTATGCTTGTCCCGAGGAATGCTATGTTCTAGCATGCAGTGTGGAGTTGTTGTCCTCTTGTGCAAGGACACGTCCAGAAAACGAGATCCGGATGCACAGCGGCCTATCACTCTATTGGCATGCGACTACAAAATCCTAGCCAAGGCACTTTTTTGCGTGTTTCGCCGCACTTAGAAAAGGTGCTACACCCGTGCCAGGCGTGTTCAGTCCCTGGCAGGTCGTCAGACGTCCACAGGATAGCGCTACGTGATGCCATCCATTGGATAATGTGTTCACGCACAGCAGCAGTGCTGGCTTCCTTCGATCAGTCGAAGGCATTCGATCGTGTGCGCCACATGTACCTATTTTCAACATTGAGAACATACGGTTTCGCCGATGGTTGGGTGCGCTTTGTTGAGGTGCTATACAAAGCCGCAAAAAGTGTCATTTCCGTAGCTGGTGGTCTGTTGTGTCCGTTTGACATTTCCGTCCGTTTGAAATTCGCCTGGCGGCGTATCACTGCTGGCTGGCATGATGCACGGCGCGCTAGTCCCCAGTGGAAGCTCGCCCATGGTGTCCTCCCAATGCTTGAACGTTTGCACCGTTTTCAGATACGTCGCACGGACGGTTGTCCGTCTTGTGGCATGTCTGAGACAGCAGAACCTTGTTTTTGGCGATGCCATATTCCACTTTTACTGTGGAGTAGGTTGGCGCAAATATTTGGACTCCTAGCAGTTGATTGGGCCATCGTAAGGTACCTGGAGCCGTTGCCGGTCGTACGCGCAGAGCGGAGCAAGTAGCATTGCTGATTTCGAAAATTATCTTCCAAATTTGGATTCGCTGGTGCCGGCTGGCCTTTGGTGGCTCAGATGTTGGGAGCACGGCTATTTTCCAGGCAGTGAGAGACGGGCTGCGTTCACATATCATCAGTGAGCAGTCATTATTTGGGTCTGTGGACTGCTGTGCCCGCTGGCTTACAGCGACTCGGCTCTTTGATAATGATCAAAGTGAGTTGGATATCAAGTTCTAGAAAACCCACTAGGACTGTAGTGCCCCCCCACCCCACCCCCCGCAGTAGCGGCTCTTCAGGAGTTTCAGGATTGTTCGCAGGGTAGGGCACGTACAAAAAGTAATCTCCCTTTGGAGCGCTGTTATTTGGTGTGTAAGATACAGTTTGTTAAAAGGGGCGACCTCTATAGGTAGTTCTCTTGCGTGACCAATACACACTCTTTGGCCTGAGGGAGCTTATCTCCATGGGTACCCAAGCAGCACAGCGCGTTGGGAAAACTTCGGATAGACGGCGATATGAGATACGATAGTACCGGGGCCCAACATCAGACCGGTACCGGTTTTGCAACACCGAGAACACATCGGACCAAAATTGGGTCTTGGTACCGGAGCCCGGTGCGAACGCGACTGGTCCCCGGTACTCAGTAGGAGCCTACCCTCCCCTTCCTCCTCGCCCGCTTTTATGTTTCATTTTTGGCCTTTATGGGTAGATTCTTATTTCAAACGAAGTACACTTTCTGAACCGAGCGATAAAAGGGAACGTGACTATTTCTGCAGTACTTGCTGGATTGAAAATGGCCGCAATCTTAGTACCGCCATGCAGTTTTTAACGTACCACAGAAAAAAAAAGCTTTCCTCCTACGGCTGTTCGGAAAGTGTTCTGCATCAAATAAGAACAAGGCACCCACGTGACGCACTCATTTATTATTAGGTAAACAAGAGAAGCAGATTGACTATAAGTGACTACATATTTTCCAGCCTACTAAAACCGCTACAAATCAGCACTCGTCTGGACTCAGTGGTACTAGCTCGTCAAAAGGAAAGTGCAGGGTTCGCCAAGATAAACTTCGGGGTTTGTAACGAAGATCACGCAAATAAGAACAGTGTCGGAAAGCTAATCTAGATGTTACAGGACGTGTTATGCCCCAAAATTTTATGTCGATTATGCCGCTTGGTCTGTTTCTCTGCGGATATATCGTGAAAATTAAAAAAAAAACACCGATGCCTAAACGGCTATACCTGTGTCTCAGCTTCTTTCCGTCAGCTGGCGAAACGGTCGAACGCGGCGTTGCAGAGTACGACTCTGCATTCAGTTCCACTTGTTCACTTGGTTTCGGTTTTGTCTGCAACGCCGCGTTCGACCGTTTCGCCATCTGACGGAAAGGAGCTGAAACACAGGTATAGCTGGTTAGGCAGCGGCGGTTTAACAATTTTCACGATTTTTCCGCAGGGAAACGGACCAAATGGCAGTATCGACGTGAAATTTTGGGGCATGATACGTCCTTTAACATCTACGTTAGCTTCCCGACACTGTTCTTATTTGTTTTATCTTCGTTATAAACCCTGAAGTTTATCTTGGCGAAGCGTGTATAATGAAGCACTCTTCCAGGGTCCAAGAAGACTCACTGCAGCAACCAAAATTTTAAAAAAGTCGCAGTAAAAGAGGTAAAAAGACACGCGACGACAACCATGTACAAGTCAAATGCAGTTAGGACAGTTCAAACATGGAGCAAATATCAGAACAGCATTTAACCGAAGTCAACGCTGTCCCACAAAGTAAAACTGAAATACGTTGCGGTGGCAAGGTAAATGAGAGTACATCGTATGTCTGTGTTCATGATATCCAACTGATCATCTGCTCCCAAACCAGTTTTTTCTCGGGATGCTCGTCTATGTGTAACGTTTGGTATAGTTTGTAGAATTTGTGGACCTTTTCCTGGTAATGTACGGTGAGTTTGCATCACGAACGGTCGTCCCAGTTCATCTGCATTAGCACTCATGAAAACTCAAACTTAATCCGCATTTTGAGAAAATACAACTTTTATCTGCGAACCAACATTTTAAAACACGTGAAACTTGCAAATGGTAGCGTTCGGGAATGAGGAATGATCATTGTGTAGCATCAAATCGGTGGCTGAGTCAAGGTGCCCATTGCGCCCGGGCAAAAATCTGGAGTGGGACCACTTCAAAGTTGTTTATTGGACAAGTCCCACTTTGAATGTGGGACCAATTAGTGACTGGGACCAGTTGAAATTGGAACCAGTTTCACCTGAAGTGCAACTATAGTGGAATTGATCCATTGGTCCCCTCTGCAAGTGGTCCGGGATCCGGCCACTTGGCAGCAGGGACCACTGAATGCATAATCTCAAATAATACGTGGAAATGCACATATTGCTCAAGTAAATATACTGTTTATTCTGCTCAAAACATACACTAAGCAGAAATAAATAATCAATGCATCTCCATACGTACTACGTAGTATAAGTCTGATCACTCACTGTGTCTAGACAACGCCTATGCCTGACTGTGCGATGCAGTCGCGGACCACAGGGAGCCACCTCACATCTTCTATTTTCTCAGAGAAGGTAACACATGACACTCCTGTTTTCCATGTCAGGTTGCGACATATACCCCTTCCTCATCACGATACGTTCGGAATCTGTATCTCTTTGAGTTCCTCCTAAGTTTCTAAAATGAAACATCTAATTAGTAGTAAGCAAAACATCACGGTCATCACTCATACATTCGAACATCTGAAGCACCACCACATGCAGTCCGGTTGGCGTTTCACCGTCCGTTTCTTGTGAAAACTCTTCCGGGAAAGCGACAATGTGTTGCGCAGGGACCACTGTCATTGCATTGTCTTAGAAAGTGCACTAAAACACACGCAAATACTGCACAGAAGTTACATGATCCGTGCTACGGCAACCGAAGACAAAACCAAATCACCGCCATGCGTCCAATTCCCAATTCCCAACTGCCACCTGTCACCGTGTATTCACACGAGCGTGCTTTCTGACGGCGCAGCGACTGAAGGAGCGAGAGGGTAAATGATAAGCTGCTGACGCTCCGCCCTTGTGGAATGCCTGCACAGATAGCGTTCCAATGTGCTGTCAGCCCAGTTGCCGGGGGTAACGTTCGCGCTGCGGTTGAAGGTAGCAGCATTAATTTTATGTGCACGGCGCTTGGTACGCAATGGACGAAGGAAGGCGAAAACTGGTGGCTCTTGCTGTTCTCATTGATGATAGCGAGTGCTACCATGAAAAAAGCGGTTCAGGAAGATATGGACGACAGAATGGGTGTTGAGGAAAGAGCACGGTCTGCTAAATAGCCTGTAACGAGAGCAACGACAGGAGGACCCATGTGTGTACCGCAAGGTTTTGAGAATGGATGCGGCTACTTTTGAATAGACTCTGCTCCGCATAGCAAAGTGCATAAGGAGGGTATAGAGACGAATATGTGGGACAGTATACTAGCGAGTGGTCGTCTTTCCGGAAACCATCTGCAACAGTAGATGGGTAGAAATCCAGCGAACCGGTAGAGCTGTAAGAAGGGAGTTGCCTCAGGACAGAAGCCGCCGATATTTCGAACAGAGACTGTTCTTCTTCTGGGCCCAGAAGAAGAACAGTCTCTGCTCGAAATATCGGCGGCTTCTGTCCTGAGGCAACTCCCTTCCTCCATCTGCAACAGGTTCGTTCGAATTATGTGCGCTTAAACGTGCCTCTAAAAAGCATAAAGCGTTCGTAAATAAGACTGAGCGGGAAAGCGCGAGGAGAGAGTGCTATGATAGTTGTGTGCCTCCGTTTTTAACCGTGACTCCGCAGCAGTCCGACGGTGTTGAGTGTTTGATTTGATTTGATTTGATTTGGGTTTTTTCTGGCGCACTAGCTACTCAGGCCATAATGCGCCAAATACTACTATAAGTTTTATCTACGTAAAATTTGTGTGTTTACTAAAACTGTTAAGTGCAGGGTTAGTAATTAAAATCACAGATCCTTTAAAAATCCGGTATCTTTAAAAAACATGTAGATCTTTTCAAAAGGTACGAAACTTTCATCGCCCAGCAAAAGCGCCGGGTGGAGTGGTAAGAAGTTTCTATAGAATAAAACAAAATGTCTTTCACGAAGATGCTGATATGCTGGGCATACAATGAGGTGTTGAGTGTGATGTAAAGTAGAGACGGCTGTGGCGTAAAGTTCGCAACCTTTCGAACACGGTAAAAACAGCTTCACCGCATAGCACGCTCTTCGCCAACCATTGCCACGAATGATAGGGCTCACTTCTGATTGGAGGACGGAGTGGAGCGTACACCTTTTTGTGTCAGTGGTGTGTGTGTGTGGTAGTTCCTCTGCTGCACGTTCTGCCAAAGCAAGAAAACTCTTTCTTCAGAAGGCAGGTATTGCTCATCGACTCATCTAACAGTTAGCACCCCCGGAGGGACTCATGCACCCTCTACGCATCTCCACCCTTCATCCTCCATCCGTCTTACTCGTTCCTTTTTTTTTTTTTTTGCTATAGTCGTGACGACGCCCACTTCTGTGTGGAAAACAACGGCGAGCCGATCCTGCCATTACCCCCTTTGTGTGAATTCGGATATATGATAAATGACACAAAAACCGTTCTCCCTCCTCTCTCTTCGAATCAGAAGCGCTGACCCTATCGTACATGGCTATGGTTAGCGCATAGCGTGCTGTGCCGCGAAGTTCAGTTTTTATTGTGCAGAAATCGGATGGTTCAGGTCCGATCCCCTCCTCTGGTAGCTTCCAATTCCTGCGTTTCATTGGCCCCATTGCTTTAGGCGTTGGACAGGCCATGTTTTTGGTCTCTACTGCCTTCGTACACTCATTGCAGTAAAACGTTCATCGCATATATCAGTGGCATAGCGAGGTAGAGTTCACCATCATGAACCCGCACCGTCGGTAGTGCAACTAGGACGGGAAAATAACCCCTCTTGGAAATAATCCTTTCCCACCCAAACAACCCATATGATCTTTTCTTATCTTTTTTTTTTTTTGTAGGGGTACGTTACCGTCCCATCCATACATATAAAATTATGGAACAAAACGATTTTTTTTTTGCATATGGCGTTGTGTAAGAAGCTCCCACAGTGAATAATTACGTAATAATGTCACGGCAAAGCGAGACGCTATATACCGTAAGTTCGTCACGTCCGTAAGTTATGTCGCACTTTTAACACTAGCTTTATCCAGGAATAAAACACGTTACCTTGAGGCGCTGTGGCAGTTTTCAACCTGTGTGGCCGCGATAGATGGGAAACATGAAAAATAGTGAGACCGAGGAAAACTTGCTCCCTTTATTACAACGGTTCGTCCTCGTTGATACTTCTCAGAAAACAATGTATGCACACAGTGGCCTCCCGCAAAAGCGCTCCATGACGTGATGGTGATCCCGCGGTGCTTAGCACCTGTAAGCTTGTGTAATGACAGCCTAAAATGTTATAGCATTACATTGTTAGTTTATGATGCCAGACAACTATGAATATGCGCGACCTCCGCCGTGGCCGGCTCGTGGATTAAATTTTGAGCCCCTTTGGCTTACCTGACGTGCGATATAGTGCTCACACATTTTCTCATTTTTAAACGAAACTGCCAATATCCTGGCCGATAGCTTTTCGTTTGGAACGCGAGCATGCAGCCAAGTCTTATTAATAATTAACACGTTCCCAACTGATACAACGACTGCGTCGTGAATATGGGAACCCAAAAAGCGCTTTGGTGTACAGGTTGGGACAAAAGTTTACGGAATACGCGAGCGAGGTACTTTTTCTTCGGTTTGACACCCTAGCGGCAGCCGGAAGCGGGTGAGTTTACTGTTTCGGAGGGATGGAAGGGTCTGGGAAGGGTGTGCTCTGAGCGACACACAGCGGTACCTCCTACTTCCCAGGCACATCGAAGCGACACTGGATCCACCGCATCTATCCACCCCTCCGAAACAGTGAACTCACCCGCTTCCGGCAGCCGCTAGGGTATCGCACCGAAGTAAAAGTACGTCGCTCGCGTGTTCCATAAACTTTTGTCCCAACCTGTACATACCTACTGTTGCTTCGACATCCGGGTGTTTCTTTTCGTTTCAAAAGCGATCTTTTCCCACATGGCATGTTTCCTTGGTACACTTCGGTATTGCTCTGAGCAATATGTGGATCGGAACCGGATCGGAACCGGAACTGAATGGAATCGGGATCAGAACTGAACCCAAACCGAAAACCAGAAAAAAAACGTTATTTTCTGACGAACCCCAACCGAACCAGAGCAATACTTTTGCGTCTCTTGAACCGAACCGGAACTGAACCGGAAAAAATTCATGCGGTGACCGGTTCGGGAATCGGTTCAAAGGTGAAATAATTGTACTACTGACCGACCTTTTTTTGACTCACCTAAAACGGTTATCTCACACCTTTCTCAACCGGGTATGGGGAGCGTAAGCTCGCCGTCATGTAGCAAAAAACTGCCCATGAACCGGTTAAACCGGGACCGAAAAGGTAACGGTTGCAATCCCTGTAAATGTCCCGACCGCTGACCGATTTCTTTTTTGTCTGTGTGTGTGCGGGAGGTGTTCTCCCTGAGCCAAACCCGAACCGAACCGATATACCTGAACCGGTTCAAGCTGATAATTTCGCTTCAGCGGAGGTAAACCCGAACCGAACCAATTTGCCTGAACCCGAACCCGAACCTGAACCGGACCGAAAAAAATACCAGTTCCGATCCCTTGCTCATCGGCAAGTTCCCACAAAATCGGGTGTTGCTCTACCAGGTGTATTAGATAAAAAACAAAAGAGCTTGCCACATTGGCAACAGAGGGTGTGTTTTTTTTTTCGTACTCCCGGGAGGTTCTGTGCGTCAGTCGTCAGATTCTGTGCCCCGCGAACAAACTATCCGCGTGGTTCTTTCTGACGGACGGAGCTGCCGAGCGCAGTGATGTTGCACAAGGCTCTTTCATATCTCGCCGAAAATAAGATAAAAACTTGGGCGCTTCATAGATTCTGCTCTACGATAAGCCCCGCCCGCGACCGAATGGTTGGATGATTGCGTGTATTAAATAAGAAGGAGGAGACGTCCGTAAGGGTGGAGTGCCTAGTGTTTAATGACGGAGAAAGAACAATGGCGGCAGAATGCCTGCACCGCGAGCCCATGAGATGCGGGCCAGAACCCTTAACTTCTTTTACACTCCCCCAACAAGAAAGTGAAGAACCGATGACGGTGCAACGTGGTCAACGTGGCTTGCGGTCAAACTAGCCTGCTTCTAGTTTGTGGAGCAGCTGGATTGGTCGATTTATGGTGTGACCGTCAGGCAGCTTCAGCCTGCATGAGCGGATACATCCGTCTCCGCTGACCCTCACGTCTTGGACTCTGGCAAGGGGCCATAGCACGCGGGACTTCTCGTTAGAGACAAGGACAATGTCTCCTATCTTCACAGTGTCAGAGGCGAGAGGTTTGTAAATATGTGCGGATCTCAAGTACAAAATGTACTCCTTGATCCACCTGATACGCAGTAAGTCGGTCATTCTCTCCATGTACCTCCAGCGCCGTCTCAGTTGCTCGGAGGTCGACTCGTTCCCAGTGGATAGCCCTTGTGACGGAATTGATGGCAGAGCGGTGAGCCTCTTGCCTACCAGAAAGTGAGCGGGTGTGATGACGGCAATGTCATCTGGATCTTCCGATGCGTATGTCAGGGGCCGGGAGTTAAGGACTGCCTCAAGCTGCACGATAACTGTTCCGAGGGCGTCGTAGTCGAGCGTGCTTCTTCCTAGTATTTTGCGCAGGCATGTCTTGATGCTGCGGATGAGGCGCTCCCAAAATCCCCCCCACCAGGCTGCCCTTTCCGCAATGAACTTCCAGGTGACCCGGTGGGAAGAAAGTAATCCGGTCACCGCTGGATGCTGAGAGAGCGCTGCCAGGCTTAGATCCCGTTGCGCTCGCTTGAACGTCCGAAAATTGTCGAAATACACCGTTCGTGGAAGTCCTCGGCGAGATATAAATTTCTGGAAGGCTTGTAGAAAGTCGTGCGCCGTCATTGACTTCGTGAGTTCAAGGTGAACGGCTCTCGTGATGGCACAGGTGAATATCAACAGGTAACACTTGCCGGCTTCATCTCCCTCGGGTGATCGGAAATGCAGAGGGCCGGCATAGTCGGTGCCCACTGTCTCGAACGGTGGCGAAGGAAGCACCCGATCCCTCGGAAGTGGTGCAGTAGGTTCCGAGCAGGCTCGTGCCCTCTCTCGTCGGCAAACAAGACAGCGGTGCAGGACCTTCCTCACAACCTGGCGGCCACGTATTACCCAATAACGCTCACGTAAGTCCGCCAAGGTTTCCTGAACGCCAGCGTGAAGAAGTCTGACGTGGGTAGACGACACCAGCAAGGCAGTGAAGTGGTGGTCTGCGGGAATGATGATCGGATACTTTAAGGGTTCGGAGAACTCGCCGTATTGCAGGCGTCCTTTCAGACGAATGATGTTGTTGTCGTCGTAGAAAACCGAAGTGCTCTTTAGTGACTTGTGATTGGTTGGCTTCGCACCGAAACGCTGGCGCTGGGCAATATGTATCCAGTAGGTCTCGGCCGCGGCCAATTCTTCAGCACTCAGCGCCCCTTCCCTTTTATCCGTGTGGCTGCAGTTATGGAGAAATCGCTTCGTCCATGCTGTCACTCGAAGCAGCCGATGCAGCGAACCGAAGTCCGTAATATCGAGAAGGGGACTGTGCGTCGTGAGTGGCGCACAGCAGACCGTAGCCGGCTTCGCTTCCATCCGAACTTCGTCGACGATCATGTCAGATTGGTACCACAGGGGAGGCCAGTTGGCTCGATTAGAAAGCCACGATGGGCCGTGCCACCAGCAGACATCATCCAGCAAACGAAGACAAGATATGCCTCTGGTAAGCAGGTCCGCGGGATTGTCGCAACCAGGACAGTGTCTCCACTGCCGTGAATCTGTGATCTCCTGTATGTCGACTACTCGGTTCTTAACAAATGGTTTCCATTCCTGTGATGACCCATGAATCCAATGTAGTGCGACTTCAGAGTCAGTCCACAAAACTGCTTCTACCTCGGGCATGGATAGCGTGGCTCTGACGCACCTGAGCAGTCGTGCGGCAATGACAGCACCCATGAGCTCTAGTCTGGGTAGAGAAACATGCTTCACAGGAGCAACTCTGCTCTTAGCTAGCAGAAGGCTCGCCTCGGAGTGTGCCTTGTCTCGTTCGGTCACTAGATAAACAACAGCGCCATACGCCTTGGGGCTAGCATCGCAAAATACGTGCAGCGTTTTGGATGCTGCGGCAATTGATGTAGAGTCCGATAGCGTCCGAGGTATCGAAATTCGAGAGATCAGCGGAACTTCCTGGCACCAAGACAGCCACGTTCCCATCAGATCTTCGGGGAGACGATCATCCCATTGTATTTTGGAAAGCCAGATGCGCTGCAGTAAAATCTTGATCGTAATCACAAACGGCGCTATGTAGCCCAGTGGATCGTACACACGCGATGCCGTCTGCAGTACGCAACGTTTAGTGTCGGTCCTCTTTTCAAGAAACTCGGAGATTGACTTCAGGGAATAACGCAACTCGTCAGTGTCGACGTCCCAGACGAGCCCCAACACCTTCTTCAGCGATGTATCCGAGGCGGACGTTGTCCCATCCGCTTCGAAGGTACTGCGTAACGGTGCGCAGTTGCTGGTCCACTTTACAAGCTTCATACCGGCCGCTCGAAGGATCTGTCGTGCCTGATGGTATAGCGTTAGCGCCTCTTCAACAGTGTCCAATCCGACGACTAGGTCGTCGACGTAAAAGTGTGACGCAAGTAGCGAAGCAGTCGGAGTATACGTTGTCTCTACGGACTGTAAGTGATGACGTATGGTGGCTGCTAGTAGAAATGGGCTCGACTTGGCACCGAAAGGGACACGCGTCATCCTCCAAGTCTCCACTGACGGTAAAGGTTCGCCGTTCTTTGGAGTCGTCGAATACCAAAGGAAGCGTAACGAATCTCTGTCAGCCTCATCCAACAGGATCTGCAGAAAAGCTTTTTCAACGTCCGCTGTTACAGCAATTCGAAAGGCTCGAAATTGTAGGAGGAGTTCCAGGACGTCAGGGTTCAAGTTTGGCCCTGCATGAAGCGTTTCGTTGAGCGAGAGACAACCGGGAGCCTTTGATGAGGCATCGAACACTATCCGAACCTTCGTTGTCTCTCGGTCCCTACGAATGACTGCATGGTGAGGCATGTAATACAGTGGTCCTGAAACAACGGCGGGGTCAGCCACTCGCTCGGCATGATCGTTCGTCAGGTACTGTCGTATCGTTGAGTCGTACTCATCCATAACTGCTTGGTCGGAGAGCAATTTCTTCGTTATCCTTTGGAGTCTCTGTACGGCTAGGGCCTTGTTGTCACCCAGTAAGGAGCCTTTGCCCGGATCCCTTGGGAGCCGCACAACATATCGACCGCCGCAAAGCTTGGCAGTCGCACGAAATTCTTGAAGGACAGTGCCCTCTGTATCGTTGGATTGCTGCTGATCAGTAATGCCGAGGTGTTCTAGCTCCCAAAAGGCTTGCAACTGCAGATCAATCTGTCGGTCCGGTTCCTCTGTTTGCACGCCAATCCTCATCACTTCTACCTCATTCGCGGGTCTGAAGCGAAAAGCGCCCTGCACCGTCCACCCGAACAAGGTTTCTACTGCTACCAGGTCTTTCGACAATCGCACGGTGTTTCCGGTGACGACCTTCCAGTAGTGATCGGATCCAATTAGAACGGAGATGACGCTGGAAGGGGCCGAAGGCTGATCTGCTAACTGGAGCCCCATTCTCTTGAGTTGACTGGATATGCCGGATGGCACGGATGGAAGCCCATCGGAACAGATGTGCTCGTACTCGATGGCGTTGATTACCACACTATGTGCAGAAGATTGGCTGTGCAGTGTGCACTGAACGCTGTTGTACTTTGTGCGGCAGGCGCTTTTGTTGCCCAAGGTGTGGATGGTTAAATCCTCGAAGCCTACCGAGTGACATCCGACGGCCAGTGAAACGTCACGCCGAACAAAGCTTCGCTGGCTTCCTCCATCCAGCAAAAGGCGGACGAACTGCTTGAGGCCGTTGGAGCCCTCGAGCCAGATGCTGGCTGTCTGTAGCAGAACCTCGGAGCCGCAGTAAGTCTTGAACGCCAAATTGTCCGATGAGGATGACACAGAAGTGATGACGTCTTCTGCAGCCGCGGGTGCGGCTGTAAGAGGCTGCTGGCTGGGAGGTCACGGCTCGGACGTTGATGTTTGCGGACACAACTGTGTTAGGTGACGTTTGTTACATCGCTGGCATCTCAGCTTCCAGCAAACTCGACAATTCCTAGACAGGTGCGACCGTTTCCCACAAAGGAAACATCGGCGTTCACGGCGCAAAATATTCCGGACCTCATCCACGCTGAGCGCAGCGGTACAACCTTCCAACGAGTGGGTTCTGGATTGGCACAGTGGGCAAGGAAGGTCCGCTACTGCAGCCGTCAAGGACGAAGCAGAAGGCGGTAGGAAGCGTCTGTCTCTGCTATTCCTAGAGCTTCCCGGTGCGTCATCCTTCAGGGAGTCCGTATCTCGGCGTGCTCGTTCACGGCAGCTTACTTCAGTTTCGATGAAGTCCAGGAGCGTCGAAAGCACGTCAGCAGTAGTACCAGTAGCATCCTGCCCTTTTGACTTGTAATACTCGAGCTCCAGCTGCCTGGGAATCTTGCGCAACAGTGCCCGGTGAATAGCGACAGAGTACTGCGCCGTTTGCACTCCCAAACTCTGAAGATTCCGAATGCAAATGGATACCGCGTCGTGCAGAGTTCGCAGCCCCGCCACGTCATCCATAGACTTGGGACCTTTGATGTCGAAAAGCGAGTCTAGATGCTGGCTGATCAGAAGGTCATCCCTACCAAATCGCTTCTTTAGCATGTCGACTGCTGTTGAATAATTGGCGTCGGTGATCGCCAAACCTGCGATGGATCGAGACGCCGGTCCTGTGAGAAGAGACACCAGGTACTTGAGCTTCGTGACAGCCGAAAGTCGGGGGTTGTCGTGTATGCTCGCACGAAACTGGTCCCAAAATCCTTGCCACATGGAGACATCACCATTAAAACTATCGATCCTTAGCTTCGGCAAACTTGCTCCGTCGACCGATACATTGGGGATGTGCAAGGAGTTGGCGGTGTCGCCCGATGACTGTGGCTGTGGAGTAGCACTGGCTGTGCTCGACGGTAAAGCAGGCGATGGCAACACGATTGAGGCCAGAGCGCTTCTGACAAGCACGGTAGTTTCTGTTATAGGCTCAAGATACCTGTCGCAGTCGTCACATTCGGCTTCCAGTAAATCCTCAGGAATGACAGCCTGGATCTCGTGGTTCAATTGCAACAGAGTATTCGCTTTGCCTTCCAGAAAGCTGTATTTAAAATTGAGCTGATCAACGTTGAGCGGCGTCGCAGCCAAAATAGTCTTGATGTCGGAGATGGTGCGACTAACCGCTGACCTTGCGGACTTCCGTTGCTTCTTGAGCCGCTCCAAGTCTTCCATAGCTGCCAACCGAGGCTGTAACACCCTGTAGCTCCTCTCTTCTGAGCAGTATGTTGACCGAGAAGATCCCGGGTTTCGGCACCAATATTAAATAAGAAGGAGGAGACGTCCGTAAGGGTGGAGTGCCTAGTGTTTAATGACGGAGAAAGAACAATGGCGGCAGAATGCCTGCACCGCGAGCCCATGAGATGCGGGCCAGAACCCTTAACTTCTTTTACAGCGTGATTACTCTGATACCTCCTTCTCCTCCTTCAGTCGCTGCGCGGTCAGAAAATGCGCTCGTGTGAATACACGGTCACTCTCGCCCCTCTGCTCTCGCGTCTCGCCGTTTGAACGTTTGAATTTGTAGCCACCGTGGCTCCTTTATGGTTCTGCATTGCATTAGCCTCTGCATGGTAAACTTGGATGTCCTAGAAGTGCGCTTGCCTGCTCCGTATGAGCCACGACCACGTCATATGCAAATGGGTCAAATCGTCCAAAAAAATCGAAATCGGAGACCCGCTCGACGAGCGTCCAACCAGCCAGCCGTGATACGTCGCCAGGCGCTCCCGGAAGAGGACTAGCCACGGCACCAGGCAGGGAGGGAACCAGCACCGCCTCCATGAGCGCGGTGTAGAAATCCCTGGCTTCCATAAGAGAGACCTCTCGCGTACGCGTCTGACGGCAGCTATGCAAGCTGTTAAAAGAGGGGAGGGAACTTCTGGTCTGGGACGGCTGTCGGTGACATCGGTGAACCACCGGACGGCATGACCGAGGAAATAGTGCACCAAAGCGCACGCTGGATGATCAGGATTGTGAAGCGCCTCAAAGAGAGTCCGGATCTGCAGTGCTAGAGAGCGCTCCGTGATAGCCGGCACGCCTAAACCGCCACGATCACGCGTGAGATACAGCTGTGACCTCCTGACCCATTCAAGTGAACCTGCCCACAGGAAATGGAACGCGTTGCGAGTTATTGCGACCCGAATGACTGTAGGTGGCAGACATACGGCGGCGAGGAACCATAGAGGCCAGTACCAAGAGGCCAGGGCACGGAAAGTGAGGGGCACGTCTACAGATTTGAGTTCACGGGGAACAGCGGAGGAACGTTTAAACACTGTAGGCCAGTTTACACGAGATAGCCCGCTACCATCGAAGACAACACCGAGGATTTTGACGTGAGGCTTTGAGGGTACGCCATAGGGGACGACGCGGGAAGGTTCTGTATTAATGTAGAGGGCACCGCTCTTAGACCTGTTGAGGTGTGCGCCAGATACTTTACCATAATCGTCGAACGCCTTCAGCACAGGTTCAAGGCAAGCTTCCCCTGGTAGCATGATAGAGATATCATCTGCATATGCGAAAACGGAAGGGGAGCAACCACAAGGCAATCTGGGAAGGATAGGGAGGGAGCTTAAACGAGCCAGGAGCGGGTTGATTGCAACAGCGAACGATACAGAAGAAAAGGGACAGCCCTGGCGCACACCGCGCGTAACCTCAATCGGACGCGATAGACCACAAACAACGGAGACCAGGCTTTTCACACCACGGTACAACACTTCCACAAAGCGAATCCACGCTTCATGAAAGCCGTATGCTGTAAGCATGGAAAACAGATACGAATGACGCACTCTGTGAAAAGCTTTTGCCTGGTGGAACGAGGCCAACACTGCTGTTAGCTGTCTCGGGGTTAATTACTGGATGGGGTCACGAATGGCCATCCTATGGAGCACCGATCACCTGCCGAGAACCGAACTGGCTTGCCATGGGTGCAATACTTTTCCAACTGCGGCGAAACACGTAGGAGAAGTGTCCTGGCTAGAATTCAAGTCTTAAGTTCTTGTATTGTTGACTCTATGAGATGAGCCACCGAAGAAGAGCAAGTCGAAAGTCCTACGGGGCGGTACGCATCCGTCTCCTGCTTATTGTTGACTGATTAGATGACTTGGCTTACCTTAGCTTACCTTAGATGACTTAGCTTATCCTTATGGTCTCCTGCTTCGTATTGCCAACTGTAGAATGGGACAAGAGAAAACTTGCCCATATCACATTATTATCGTGTTATCGTCTCCTGTTCAGAAAATTTTATTTAACAGGTATTCTACAGGTATTTAATATATGTATTAGCATCATGATGGCATTTAACAGGTCTCCTGTATTGTCATCAGGCAGAAAGCTGAGCAGGAGCTGATATATATATTGGCTGACTCCCTTTAACGCAAGAAACGCAAGAAACGCACTAGTCTACAACCATGAGAGTTGCTCGTGGGATAACAGCATGAAGGATATTAGAAGCGGATGACATACCTACCATTGCTTTCTTCGAAGAGGGTCGCTGATGTTTGCCACCGCCTACCAAACTGGACGACCCCAAGAACTGCTCTCTCCCTGTATAACACTCTACGGATACCCGCTCTGACCCTGTTCAGTACCTCAACGACGGTGCGGGCACGGCCACCGTGCACAGCTATGCAGCGTGCTATCCAGACCTGGTAGTTTATTTCTACCGCCGGGAGTACAAACTGGCGTCTATCGCCGACTTAAACTGGGAGCAAGCTCAGTAACTGGACCGTGCCGCACCGAATGAACGGAATGCCGTAAAGCACCTCAGCCTTGTGCCACAAAAAATCCGGGAGTAGACAGTTGCGAAAAGCGTGCTCCGACGTTTCAAAGGTAGGGCAGAAAGGGCAAAAAGGCCTGGTCAAACCAAAGCTGGATAACCTGAGAGGTAAAAAGTCGTGCGCAAGACGCCACTGCAAGCTTGTACGGCGTGCATCCAACCAGCCGGCCGTAATATGAAGCCACGCGATCGGGCGTGGCACAGCCGAGCTCGCCGTCGGAAGGAGCTCCAGAAGCGCGGCATAAAACTGCTTGACGGACCAGACAAACAAATCCTCCGACGGGAATGATGCGCGTAGGCGACGGACGTTCAAAACGTACTCTCTCAAGTGCGAGGCAACAAACTCAGAGCGCGGTCTATTCTGCACAAGCGGACGAAACAGACGTACGTCTGGACCTAAGCAATATTGCAGGAGATCGTGGGCGTGGTGGCCAGGGTCACGAAGGCCGTCGAAAATTGCCTTTATCCCGAGCGCAAGACACTTGATTTTTACGTGCGGAACCCGCAAACCGCCAACCTCTCTCGGCTGGTACATACGTGCACGGGATACCCACTCAGCTCCGTTGCTCCAGATGAACCGAAAGGCCGTACGAGTTGCTGCAAGGAAAACCTGACGAGGAGGAAGGCAAACTGTCCCGTGATACCAGTATGTGCTCAGGAACCACGACGTAGCCAGGCGAGCTCTACAGGTGATAGGGAGCACTAGGGCCCTTAAATCCGTGAGAAACGAGGCGCTGCGCTCGTGAACACGCAGACCCCAGTCCTGTTATAGTGAATACCGAGAATCCGCACCTCATTCCTACCAGGGATCCCGAATGGAGACGGACAGGAGGGAGTGACATTAATGAACAGCGCAGCGCTTTTTTCTCTGTTGATTCGCGCATTCGATACTCGACCGTATCTCTCTAAAATAACGAGAACACGACCTATCGAGTCCTCGTTACTGAGGATTAAGGAGAGGTCATCTGGATACGCGAAAAGAGGGAGGTTCCACGAGCCTGGCAACGGAAACATAACAGGTCGAAGGCAGGTTGCTAACGTTTCTAGGAGAGGACTCAACACCGTGGCATACAACGCCGGGGTCAAGGGACAGCCTTGCCGGACACCGGTCATGATGGGGACGCTACCGGAAACGCCCCCGTTCACGCCGACAACGGCAGAGGAATCTCTGT
The DNA here is from genome assembly GCF_037126465.1 of Ornithodoros turicata. Taxonomy (NCBI): domain Eukaryota; kingdom Metazoa; phylum Arthropoda; class Arachnida; order Ixodida; family Argasidae; genus Ornithodoros; species Ornithodoros turicata. Next base: position 5,121,163 of record NC_088207.1, read on the forward strand.
ATAGGGCCTTAATCCAGCCCACCACTACGGGAGGAAAGCCAGCCACCTCCAGCACACGGAACATATACCCATGATGCAACCTGTCAAACGCCTTATTCTGGTCAAAAGACACCTGTACAGCGGGTTGCTGACGGCTGTGCGCCCAGTAGATGGCGTCACGCAGGGCCTGTGTGTGCAAGTTGATTGACCGTCCAGGAACAGCACACACCTGACAGGGGGGGGGGAACTACAAGACCCAGGACTAAGGAAATTCTACGCAGAATTGCGGTCGAAACTATCTTGTAGTCCGTATTAAGTAGGGAAACAGGCCGATACGCATTCGGGTCCCGCTTCCTAGACGGGTCTTTGCATAGTAACGTTACCACACCCCCTCGCATGGACGGGCAGAGGAGGCCGTCCGCCAAACAGCCATTGAATAACGCTGTCAGCGGGCCAGAGAGCGTACGCCAGAAGCACTTATAGAATTCGGCGGGGAGACCATCGGAGCCGGGAGACCTTCTAGTTCGCAGGGCCTTAACGGCGGCCGTATACCCGTCTAGAGTAAACGGATCTGCGCTAAGGACGAAGTGCTTGTGGGTAGCTGTTTGAGGCTATTACATATTTATTATGCAAGTTTTGTGCCTGTGAGTTCCAGTAAATGTGCTCTGCGGTGATCAAACTGGACAGAGAGCTATGCCTGTATAATAACAGTGACTAATGTTCTCCTGCCCATAAACCTATTCCTAGGGTACATCCGCACCCTTGGAAGTAACTGGAGAGGCGTGTTAGCTTAGCTCAATTGCTAAGGGCCCTGGATCGGTAATACAGAAGATGTGGGTTCAAGTCCTACTACTGGCTAACCTTTCCAGTGACTGCCTTCTTTCATAATTCATTTCTTAGGCACTTGATGCTTTGTATGTATTTGTCTTTTCTATGTGTTCCAGTCTCAGAACATCAACTGCCATGTTCAAAAGAACTGGAATATGCCTCTGCAATCTGGAACCCATCCCAACATCTCTTAATCGACAAAGTAGAATATGTTCAGAACCACACGGTTTGTTGCTCGTGATTATCATCCTTTTTCCAGCGTCTCAGCCATTAAAGCCAAACTCTTTCTTACTCCTTTGATTACCAGATGAGAGTTATCAGGCCTGACATTCTTTCATAAGTTATATTATGGTCACACTCCTCCCCACCTCACTTTCTGTCAATCCCCTCACAAGTTACTTTCAAGACTTGATGACCCGCACAAAGTACTTGCTCCACCTACACAAACAAAAAATTCCTCTACTCTCCGCACCAGCTGATGGTGTCAAACTGGAATGACGTTCCTGCCCACATAGCATCAGAACAAAATGTATCGTCATTTATTTCCAAGTGCTATGATCGTTTTCAGATCGAATGAATTCCTTTGTGGTGAGTGAACGAATTTTGTGTACATCATTTTGGTATTTGTCGTGTTTGGATGAAAAACCTCCCCCTTCATGTAAATCCCTTCACAGGGGTCTTTAAAGTAAACAAATGAAAAGAACTTCGTGATACTTTCATAGTTGGAGCATTTTTATTGCATATTTTAAAACAGTTGCTGCTAAAAATGTGTCAGACACCGTTACAAAGGCTGCCGTCTGTATCAGGTGAATCATGATTTTTCCCAGAAGCCCAATAATGTATGACGCAGCATTACATATGCTATTTTGGAGCAATCTCTGCAGACATATTATGAAGATATTATCTCAGTGCCACAATAAACTATATGAATCACATTTCATGTTACATCATCTTTGACTACAACATGCCTATTTGAGTATTTGAGCAGCCCAAGATACAAAGCTTGGTTCCTCAAGGTCTACATCCTACTCGAACTGGGTGTGCACTTTGCACACAAAAGAAAGCTTGGAGAATGAAAAAATGGCTAGGAAGCAAGCGAACTGAGGTTTTTCATCATGCATGGAACATTGAGGTTTTCGATAGTCACCTTTTGTAGTGAGCACTTCTGGAGGACTGAGAGCAGGAACCGGAGGTCACACCCTATTGAAAAATACTTCAGAAAATCTCATAGAAACATAGCATTCCTTCAGAATTTCTTACAGAAGCGTCTACGTCTCTCAGAATTTCCTACAAAGGATGCAGATTCGTATACATATCCTCACAGGCACACCAATGTGAAAATATCCTGTGGGATAATTCAGGGTCTAGCCTTGTGATTTCTATGAGAAAACAGCGTGATTCAGAAACAGCGTTTATTCCAACTGCCAGCAAGTTAGTTAGTCTGCTTTGAAACGATGAAGCGCATGGACGCAGCTACGCATCTCAAGCAAATATCGCCTGGAATTCAGGATTTTCGTCGCTTTTGAGGTATATAGCACGTGTGTGTGTGGTATGTAATCGTCCGTACTATGCATTCTCATTCTTTATGCGTCTTTACCCCTGTTCGCACGTATTCTGTGGATCGGAAGGTAGAATGCAGTGAGATGGTTATAGCAACTGTGCTTTGGGCAAACGGTATGTTACATATTTCTATGCCTATCTCTCACGCACACACATGTTGTTTTAACAGTGCTTTTTAAAATGCTGTTTTTTCTAGGTTAAACTCGGAAGAAGCGGCAGCCAGCGGGAATTAATGTTGAATTCCAATGGCAGATTCGGAGCGCCTCCGGAGCAAGTTTTCAACCGCAGATTCAGTTCAGATTCAGAAGGCAGATTCAACCGGAACTCTATGTGACGTGTCACTTGTCGCTTGTGTTTCCTACTTCCTGCCTCTGCTTTGACAACATGGCCGCTTCGCAATGCGTCTTCGCCGTGACTAGTCTTTCGCGTTGTACGTTGGCGATTTTATTTCATGAACGGAGCGATAAGTCAGACATTACAATGGCAACGTTAGGAGATTAGAAGGACCTTGATGTTGCAAAACATGGCGTTATAATGGAACATGAGTACCTTCTTCTTCTTCCTCCGTCTGGCCGTTATCCACCAAGGGAGATTGGCCAGGGCTAAACTCCAAGTTGGGCGAAAGTGTTCCAGTCGCAGATTCGGATGACTTGCTCTAGGCCAGATCAAGCCGCTCCATTGCAGAGTCTGCCACTTGCTCCGACTCTGCCATTGGAATTCAACATAACGCATTGGATCCTAGTTCCCATTGGATCCGAGTTCGTGGTCGTAACCCATTCTCGTCTCGAGAAAGTTGGATGATGCTTTTACGCAAGAAAGCCTACGCGTTCCCATTGTGCGAAACATAAACTTGTCATAATCACATGAAGAAATTTTTTGGTCGTCGCATTGGACATTTCAAGTATGTGTACAATGCGTTGGGTCATGCCTTTCTGAACTTATTGGCTGGGCCATAAATGTTCTGCAACATTCCTTACAGTGACGACATGCGACTTACTCTCAATACTTCTCAGCAAGGAAGTATGGGATCCTTCAATTATCATACGTGGCAGTGCAGCTTTCAAAGGATGTTTCTTGCAGGGTGGCCCATTACACTTTCTCACAGGCTTTCTTGCGGGTCTCGGGGCCTGTAAGAAATCCTGTGAGAAAGCCTCACAGGCCACCCTGTAAGAAGCCCTGTAAGAAAGCTGCATTGCCACTGCCTGTAAGAAATCCTCTCTGGAATCCTACAGGATCCCTGTAAGAAACTCTGAGAGAAATTTTGTAACATTTAGTCTCATGACCTCATAGAAATTCCTTCAGCAGTCTGAGAGGTTTCTTTTGTAAGATTTTCTGGAGTATTTTTCAAGTATTTTTCAAGTTTTCCCTGTGTGCACACAGGGAATCCTGCATAACAGTCTGATTTACTCCCACATAACGATCATTAAAATACTTGAGGTGCTTAAACAATACTATTTGGGTGCTATCAGACAGTAAGAGTTCGAACAACACTTACGACATATTGACTGAATGGGTGGACAAAAAGGATGCGTCAGAACAGGATTGGATTTGTGTCTGTGGTGGAATTGAGAGCCCAATGTAATTCTTACAAGGCGGAGCAGGCTGATGAGATTGTGCTTTGTGTCAGGGGTCAGCACAGTGGTTTATCCAGAATCCCAAGCATGGAGGAGTCTTGAAAAAAGTTCGGGGGTCATTATTATAGTTACATCATTACCGACATGTGTCTACAGCTGAAATTGCAAGGGCACCCTTGTAGGGGGTACTTCCACCTAGTATCTTGGGTATTTAAAGCATGAAGTAGTTACTATGGGAAAGGCTTTGCGTATCCTGTTCACCGCGCAGACTGGTATAACGATGCTCTTGTTTTTTTTTTCAAGTTTGTGCAACACCCATCTCACGAACTGTTGATATGTAGTGTATCTATTTCCTGTATGAGACACGCAAGCTTTGAACAAAGCTAAAGCTAGTAGGACGCCGAGTATTAATTCAGCTGCAATGTTTCTGAATAAGTGACGAACAATAACGAAAAGTCCAGAAAAACTATTTTGTATTGAAACCAACCAGCATGATTGTGCATGAGACACGTACGCTTCTTACTTGTGAATATGAGTGCTAGGTTCGTGCTGCCCTTGAAGTTCTAAATACAGTGAACCCTCGTTATTATAACCCCGGTTAATCTGACATTCAGGCTTTATGACCGAATTCCTGGGGAACGGTTTCTTCGCCATGTAAAACCTCCCCGTTAATATGACATTCCGCTTATCAGACTATGACCGAGATTTTTGGGCACAGCTGAGGTGAAACACATGTATTATCCTCCCGTTATTATGACAGCGTCAGACGCCCCCTTAGAGTGGCTGCTTAAGTTGCTCATGAACAAAGTGACACAGTTAAAGTGGGGCGCAAAGGCTTAGGGTGACTCCAGGCGTTGTTGACCTCGAGATTACTCATACCTCTTCTCGGATTGCTAAAGTAAGAAAAACCATAAAAGATAGTGACCGCCCGTCACTACGAAAGAGGCCACTGAAGCACTGAAGGTTGCTTTATTGTTTTTTGAGCAACACAATGACATTCATAATGTTCGCGTGATTGTTAGTACTTTTGTCCAGTTAGAAAAGCTGATCACTGCAAGCTACACCAAGCAGTCATTGTTGACAAACTTTTTTGTTAAACAAATTGTTGTGCAGCATCATGCGTGCGTTTTCTTCGGCCGTGCATACTCTCTGGTCCCGACCGGACCGCTTTCTCGTTATTATGACAATTCGCTTTATGACCAGAATCTGCGGGAACGGAGGTGGTCATATTAACGAGGGTTCACTGTATGCTACTTTAAGAGCAGCTCCTTGCAACATAAGCACTCGACTTCTTTCGGCATTATTATGCATGAACCACTCCGGCCCGTTTACACGGCGCCGTCAAACATGAAATTTACACAAACTGTTCATGTGCTTCATCGTGATGGATGCTGAAAGCTCATCTAACAGTCTGTCGTCGGAACTTCCTCTTCATGCTGAAGTCGATTCGCGGCTCAACATTTCAAAAGCAAGGCCTCCAAACTCTGCTGCACGTAGCAGGTGCCTCTCAGCTGCTGAAAGGTAGCTGGAAAAGCTGACTTGTTGACTCCGCTGTGCTTCCGCGTCCATATTGAAAAAGCACCCAGCAATACGGAAGTTGCGGAAACCACCCCAACTTCCGGTGTGGACTTTCCACCAATAAACGTCGCGGGCGTTTGACGTCATACACATGGGAAAACCACTGCATAATAGCTAGACTTTTGCGCTGATCGCACGCGTTGAGGGCAGAAATCGAAACCACTTTTCGGCTCATTGTTTGGAATAGTTGGCGACTCCGCAGAGACGAAACGTTGCAGTTGTAACTTGGAGGCACCATGTAGGTTCGTTATCCATACAAACAAAGACATTGACCCGGTTCTGGTCAGAGACCCTTTAAGCTTCCACAACACCGGCAAAGTTGGATAACTAGCACTGATGATATGTAGCAGTGGGCTGCCAGTAGCACACAGTCGTCGCACTAAGTGATGCATCCAAAGGGGACTACCTCCATAAGTGGCTCTCCTGCTTGATGACAATACACAATCCCAGACCCGCCGTGAGCTCGTCTTCGGGTGTTGGCGTTGCGATGGTTGTAGACTAGTGCGTTTGCTACGTTAAAGGGAGCTAGCCAATATGGCTGGTCTTCCACGATGATGCCAATACATATGTGCTATTCGAAGAAACTCATAGAAGGTGCGATGTTCACTACTAAGCATTAGTTTCATTCGTGCCGTTATCCCGAACGCAACTCTCCGCAGTCTTGGTCTGTTGCATGGCGACGACAAGCATGAACAGCAATCCTTAACGTGACGTGATTTCACAGCAGGAGTTGGCATTGCACTAGTTCTAGTTTTAGTCCTAGCTTGTTGAGATAGTTATATGGGAACCACTCCTTGTGACTGGTCTTCCGCCTCGATGCCAATACACACACCCTGACTCACAGTCTTGAATCTGCGTCAGATATCGAGGGCGTGCGGAGGCGGCTAGCCTCTCTGCGAATGCGGTCCTGGCGCAATTTTTTTGCGCAACGCAATGTGGTGCGCTGGTGCCGGGAGGCATATTGCTCCCGTTTATATTGCCCCCGCTTCAGAGGGATGTTTGGCATTGGCAGTTCCGTGGGACTGCCTGCCTAGCACTAGTTCATCCTGCCCTTCGTTTTAAGGGTGAGAGCAGTAGTATTTTTGAAGTGTGACGTGGGCAAGCTTTCGCTTGTCCCACCCTACAGTTGGCAATACGACTACTCAAGCGCTATGTGGCAGAAAATCCGGACTGATGAATTACTGAGCTCCGATCAGCTGACGGCTCAATTCTGACTGATCCCGGTGACATTCAGAAAGCAATGCGTGAGCATTGCGCGGCCCTTTATCGGGAGTCACCTCACGACGAGCCTGTTGTCAGCCGAGAGTGCCCACTGCTGGCGAAACAAATGGAGCGTGTTGACTCAGGGCCGCACACGCAAAACGAAGTTTTTGCGTCTGTCTCCTCAATGACGAACGGAAAGTGCCCTGGCATTGATGGCCTCCCAGTGGAGTTTTACGAGCGTTTCTGGAGTGTGATAGGTTCTTGCATGACTCGGGTTTTTAACATCTGCTTAGCCCAGGGGTTGCTATGCACCAGCATGCAGAATGGTGTTGTTGTTCTTCTGTGCAAAGACAAGTCTCGAAAACTGGACCCAGATGCTTATCGTCCGATTACTTTACTGACGAGCGATTATAAGATCTTAGCTAACACTCTTATGTTGCGCATTTCACCTCTGTTGGACAAGGTGTTACATCCTTGCCAAGCAAACGTTGTATAGGGGGCGCTAGAAGCGTTGCCTCTGTCGCTGGCGGACTGTCGTCCCCCTTTGATGTAACTTGTGTGGCCCGTCAAGGATGTCCTCTCTCTCCCGCCTTGTACGCCATTGCCATCAACCCTCTACTCGAGAGACTGTGCTCGCTTCCTGTTACATTGCCACTGCCCAATGGATGCCCCCCACCTGTTTTTGCATTCGCGGACATCACTGTGATCGTTTCTCGCGAGTGTTCCCTAGGGCCTGTTTTGAAGGCGTTTGAGGATTACGGAGCTGTTTCGGGGGCAAGAATGAATAGATCAAAAAGTGCAGCACTGTGTTTGAACCTCCAGCCTTCCTGCAGGGCTCCTTTCTGTGTTTCAGTGAGGCCAGACGTCAAAATTCTTGGTGTGTCTTTTGATTGCACTGGCATATCTAGCGTAAATTGGCGACGAGTGTTTAATCGTTTAAGAGCTGTCCTGCGGCAGCTTAAGTTTGTTGATTTGCCCATCACTTTTCGCGCTCATCTGCTAGTGGCCTGGTACTACAGTCGCTTGTGGTTTCTGGGGGTCGTTGCCACGCCGCCACCACTAATTCGTACCAGGCACGTAGTACGTACTAGGCACTAGGCACGCGTTCCGTTTCCTCTGGGGCGCTTCGCTGGAGTTGGTCGCGAGGCCCCGCTTGCACCGTACACGTGACCAGGGTGGCTTAGCCTTGCCGGTGGTGCTCGACAAGTGCCTTGCACTTCAGTAGCGCGTTTATTTCGAGGCACTGCACACTCCCGAACACCCAGCATGCGCATTAGTGCAGTACTCTCTGGGATGTGCTACCAAGTGGTTCGTTGAGAGCCCTAGGTTTCGGCATACGTCCGAAGTCCTGCCTCATCAATACAGTGTCTGTGTTGATGTTGTACGGCGTTTGCGACTCCAGCTTCCGGACGCTGACATCCAGTTATGGGCTGTCAGCGATTTTTATACAGCTATCCGGGAGTTGGAGTCTGGTGCCCAGTCCCTTCGATGCCGACGAAGCTGTCTTGGCGTCGAATCACTGCGGGCTGGCTAGATGCCCGCCGCGCCAGTCTTCAGTGGAAGTTGGCCCACAGTGTTCTTCCTCTTCGTGAGCGACTACACCGTTTTCACATCTCTCGCTCTGACGGTTGCCCGTCTTGCGGGATGTGTGAAACCGCAGAGCACTGTTTCAGGCGTTGTCGCGTTCCTCTTTTGCTGTGGCGCAGAGTAACCGAGATATTTCAGCTGTCGACTGTCGCCTGGGCCACCGTACAGTTCCTGGAACCGTTGCCTGTTCCGCGCATTCAACGTAAACAATTGGCTTTATTAATTACCGAGATCAACTTTCAAATTTGGATCCGCCGTTGCCGGCTGGCTTTCGGTAGCCCAGACTTCGGAGACGCAGCTATATTTCAGGCTGTCAGGGCAGGGCTTCGTAGCCACATTGTCCGTGAGCAAGCACTGTATGGTCTTGTGGAGTGCTCTCGCCGCTGGCTGACGTCTACTCGTCTTTTCTGCCACGTTCAGGGTGAGTGGCAAATTATGTTCTAGCCAGCTCGCTAGGACCGTACTGGACTCCGCAGCGGCTCTCCCGTGTTTGGATTGTTCGCTTGGTATGGTCATTACGAAAGGCACTCTCTCCTAGAGAGTGTTGTTAGGGCTGTAACGTAAAGTTAGTGTCTGTCCAAAGGGGTCTACCTCCATAGGTAGCTCTCCTGGTTGATGACAATACAGATAAGGACCCTCGTTTCAAGGCATAGAGACGGCGATTGATTTTCATCTGTGACAGCTAAGTAATGACTGTGAATAAAACCTTATCAGGACGACCGTACCTCCGCGTGTGTAGGAGGCTACCTCCCCCAAGAACAGACTGTCATCCCAGGGCTATCCTAAGGTTGTCAGATGGAGACAGGTATGGCATCCCCAGGATGTCAAAATCTGATCCCCAGGGTGTCATAATACTGCCACTTTGGCATATGAGATGACGTCCCCGAGGCTGTCCCTCGCCCATCGTCAAGAACCAATTTAGGACAGTGTAAGTCCACATGGTGGACATTTGCTTTCCCTCAATTCCCTGCTTTGATTTGTTTTATTTTGCTATTTCTGGCACGCACATCCGCCAAGTGCTTACAGAAGTTACACCAAATTGCAATGACACCAAAGTTATCCCAGCATTTTTATTGTTCCAGTGAGAAACAGAATCTTGTCAAGGACACTAAGGTCTGAGAAATCCTCGTATTGCCAACTGTAGGGTGGGACAAGCTTAAGCTTGCCCACTCCGAAACGCACTCCGAAAGGTACTAGAATGGTCAAAGAAAATTTAGTGAGTGACATGAGCACAATGAGCACAATGGAATGTACAATGGAAACAAGCTAACAGTGAATACAACAATCAATGAAGCTTAGAGTGGACAGTTATTTATTTACATCCTTAAATAATCACATATTTATAAAATGCACATCTTAAAACCGTGTATTTACAGTGTGTGCAAACGCTCCTAGATTTACACAGACACATGTCAGCACGTGTATCGGGCACTTAGTGTTGCCGAAGGATAATAATCCCATTCTTGATTGTGAACACATTTTCAGCTGCCTACGCGTGGACAAAGCCATCAAAGTTTGTATTATGGAGCTCCTGCGTTAGGAACTCTCGCACCTCCCTGCGAAGCGATGTCACGGCCGCTAAGACGGGCTAAAACCTCGTATGTTTATGGACCTGCTACGAGCCCGTCACAAGACCTGAAACCCCATGAAAGTCACAAGCCTGCACAGTCGATGCGTTGGAGATCGAGGCGCCACACGAAGCGCACCCAACTGGAACGGGACACGAAGAGAAGAGCTGTGGGCAGCTCGGGACCAAAAAATCCTTGAAACACGGCAGTCGTACAGTAGATGATGCAGAGTCTCTTGTGCTCTGCAGAGACAACAGCAGGGAGTGTTTGTGATGCCCATTCTACACAGTCTGTCGAGTGTAGGGAGGGCCCTCACCATGCCTGCCACATGAAATCACGAGTTCGACCCGGAAGATCCAAAAACATGCGAGATCGGAAAGGCATACGCAACTTTCGAAGTCGCTCTCGAGCTTCGTTCGATGTCGAAGCCAAACGCTCGCAGATGCGGACAGCGGGAACGCCGAGAATATCCCGATCTCTGAGAAGAGGCTGGATGTGACGGTAAAAGGTGATCAAGGAGCCGTGCAGCTTGTGAGGTTGCGCAGCTCGGAGTGTAGTTCTCAGGGGTGGAAGATCAGGAAGGAGACGAGTCTGAACGGAACTGAAGTACACAGCAAGTCTGTGGGCAGGGCTCTCCGTGTCTGTGAGCACGCCAATGAGGACCTTTAGCGCAAGACACTCGCAGACCGCCCCTATGTCAGGAAAGCTCCAGCCCCCTAAAGAAACCGGAAGTTGTAGAGTGGGAGGATTTATAACAGCTTGTCTTCCTGACCAGTAGAAAGGGAACAAGACTGCGTTTAGCCCTTTACTATCGCGGGGGATGGGGGAAGAATCTGGCCCATGTGCCAGACACGGGGGCAAACGACCGAGCGCATAAAATAACTGCGTTCTGCGAAAGTGAAAGAAAAGTGCTCTGCTGCCGCAACAGCCGCCCGTACAGACGTAATTGCGTTGTCCCAGTTTGAAGGCAGTGCTCCGTGGTCATCAAAGAACACGCCAAGAATGGGCAGAGACATGCAAGAAATACTAAACGCGGAGGGCAGTGCAAAAGACCCTATTGCCGTAATCTTGCTTTTTGAGGCATTTAGCTGGGCACCAGATAGCTCGGAGTACCGTTGAAAGAGATTAAAAACATTACAGTCGAGGCTTGCCTTGACCAAGAGAGTGGGCTTTCCTTGTACCATCTCACTGCTGACGACAGCTCTTTTTGCATGTACTGTTGGGGACATGGTTAGCTAAAATCGCCTGTCAGTACTTCGCCTTCCTATATTAGCTCAGTTGTGCTGAACGACAGAAGCCAAATGGCGCTGGTAAGCTGCTGGTGCATAAGAGTGTTGTGCAAAAACTGTATTTGAAGGTGGACCATGTGCAGCACGTATTCATTACTCGAAATAAATAGTCTTGCAACACCTGGATATTTGAGATGTGATAAGCCACAGATTGCTGATTTTGGAAACCGTGTCTCCTTCAGTACGTTCCCAAACCACAACGCGCACGGTACTTCCAACTCTCTAATCTGCAGTGGAAGACGTCACGCAGCTATCGATTCCACGGCATAGATATTAGCCATTTCTCGTCGTCCTTTAGAATGACAGTAACAGTTGACTTGGCAAAGCTGACACTAAGCTTATATCTTAGGCCCACTTCCAATAACCTACTTGATCGATTCTGATGGCCTGGGTATGCCTCTCGTGTTTGCATGTTCCCCGCTTCACACCAGTATTCAGCTCCATCCTTTAACACTTGAGGCCTCAAATGATATGTATGTCTCCCACACTACAAATGCTACTGACGCTAAAACAGCATGCTCAAGTTCCCGCATGAAAGTCGATGTTCTGGATGTGCTTTGAACAATTTTGACGTCGGACTGTACGTCCCTCCGCAACGTCCTAGTGTTGTGACGAGCGATATGCAACAAGGCTTCACCATCTCTAAAGTATCACTAGCGGGTGTAAACCATTCTATGCATTTCAGAATGGAAGGAAGGAGCTTTCGTACAGACATTATTACAATATATAAGCTTGAACTTATATGTCCAAAACTTCTTCAGCAGTACCAGCAAAAGAAGGATGCTTGTCCTAACTTTATTATTGTTACATTTCAGTTGTAGACATTTCACTGGAGACATTTGCAGGTTTCTGGAATGTGAACTGTGTCATGGAAGGACTACTCCAGGTCAGCCTTCATGGAGTCGTGAGATTGAGGTTTCTCTTGTGTTAAGTTGATCTGCCAAAATATATTGTTGTGTCCCTTGTTGCGATCAGAAGAATTATTTGAAACATTTGTAGGCAACGGTGAGTGCAATTGTATGTATGCCATAATGCTCTGTCAAACATGCTGTCTGTGGATAATTAACATTTATTGCATCCTGAGTGCAGAAACAATGAATGAACTCACACAAATATATAGAGAAAATGTGCTGACAGAAATGACACAATCAAGTGAACCGAACAACACAATAGTGACCCACACTGTGTAAGAAAATTGAAGATCACAATTTAAAATACATAATTAGACACAGCAATTAGGGAATTACGGAATGGGTAGCATCGTTGACAATGAGTCAGCTGTAGGAGGGAAAAGGTGATTGCATCGTGAGGTTGACTGAAGCAAGAGAAGATACAATAGTAGTAGGATAAGGACAATGAAAGAAGGAAGGATGTCACTGATAAGTTTAGCCAGCTGCAGGACTCAAACCCACATCTTCTGGATTACCGGTCCAGGGCTTTCCCAACGGAGCTAAGCTAACTTTGTTTTTTCACCAGATGATAGCATTTATTTACAGACATTAAAACTGACAGACTGACACACACAGACTGAACACCTAACAGCTGACAAACACAGCTAATCTAAAACACCTCCCCAATGACTTCCAAAGTTGTGACATCGCGTTGCGTCATCGTGTTTAATAGGATAAAGTTTGTTAGGCTACACTTGGATAGATTAATTATTTACTCTGTCTGTTATTTATTTATTTATTAATAATACCTCAAGGGCCCTTGCGGGCATTACATGAGGGTACATAGTTGGCATACAGAAAAAATGAAGTGATGCACAGCAAACATCAGGAGAACATAAATGTACCTAGATGATTTCGAAATGTGTCTGTATTATCTATGATGGCCAAGGCTTTGGGAAGGTCATTCCAATCTTTGCTGCTGCGGGGGAAGAAAGATTCCAGGAAGTATGACGTGTGGGCGATATGCAGCTGTACTTTCATAGGGTGATCTTGACGCCGAGAGATGTGTGAAGCAGATGAGATGTATGTGCTGCTCAATGGTGAAGAATGTATGAACTTATGAAAAAGACAAAGACGGAAGAACTTACGACGCGAAGCAAGTGGTGCCAGGTCGAGGGAACGTTTGAGCGATGTGACGCTAGAGTGAAAAGAGTAATCGCTAAGAATAAACCGTGCGGCTCTATTCTGAACTGCTTCTAACATGTCACAAAGGTATGCTTGGTGTGGATCCCAGATTGAGGCAGCATATTCCAGCTTCGGTCGCACGATGGTATACCCCACTTTATTTACCCCTTGCAGCTAAAAGGAATAAAAGAAGGAAGCTAAAAGGAAGGAAAGGGGGGAGAGAAAGGAAAGGAAAAGAATTCGAACAATAGTTACGGTGTGAATGTTCACGTTAAAGTGTCAAGCTGATCATAATAATTTTATTTTTCCCATGGTGGTCAAACCATCCCATAGGGACTTGTATGTGGTGTGGCTCAAAATTATAACGTAGTGTAACAGACTGCCATAAGATAATGTAGCAGAACATGAATAAAATACTCTAATAGTAAATGAAATGATGAGACAGGACTAGAGTCAGACAAAAGGCATCGTTACCGTGTTGAGGCTGCGGGCAGAATGACTGTGTGTCATCGCGTGCCCCGTGACAATCAGCTGTTTTTTATTATTCACTGGAGAAGAAGTGGAAGTCAGTCGAGGTCCTGTGTTGTCGGACATCAGCTGGCGAGGATGGCAACAAACTCCCCCCCAAGCCAGCTGGTGATAAGCATGTGTTGACGCTAAGTAACGCCAAGGCCGAAGCCTCTTGCGCAGAAGGCGTTCTTGTCCCTGGGAACAGGTTTGGTCAAGGAGTCCGCTATCATGTGCTCAGTTGGCATGTAAGACACCTTGAACTCTTTGTTCTCAACTTCGTTTCTCGCGTACAGGTAGCGCAGTTGGATATGTTTAGACCGTTGATGATGGATGGGATTATCAATTAGCTTAATCGCCGATTGATTATCGCAGTAGAGTTGCACCTCCCCAGTGCAATACTGTCGGAAACCGAGTTCATCCATGAAGGATTTCAGCCATTTGCCCTCCTTCATTGCTTCTGTCAGGGCAACATATTCGGATTCGCAGGTTGAGACGGCTATTGGATGTTGCCTGGTTGATTTCCAGGAGACGGCGCCTTCTGACATTATGTACACGTAGGCGCTCCTAGATTTGCCGGTTTCGTCCTCATTCCAGCTTGCATCCGTGTAACCTGTGATTTGAGAACCAGAAGCACGATACGTGATCCCGGTGCTTCTCGTTCCATTGAGATAACGCAGCACTCGTTTAGCCATTTGCCAATGTGATTCGGTGAAGTTGTTGTTAAATTGGCTGAGATAACTAGTAGCAAAAGCGATGTCAGGTCTCGTTGCTTGGGCTAGATACATTAAGCTTCCGATAAGGTTTTGGTACGGAATGTTTCTCGGACTGCACTGTTGCTGCGTGTTTGCATGGTGAACGCCATGATGATGATGGATGATGGTGAAGGATGGCAACATGAAATAGTAAAGTTAGACAACAAGAAGCAAAAAACAGCATACGGGAAAGAACAGGTATAAAGTTTGGTAAAGATAAAGATCTTTGGTAAAGATTGGTAGAGATAGGAAAATGGAACCACATTAATGTTAGTGAGAAACTCGTGATATATCGGTTCGATTAACTTGTTCAGAGGTTGTAAACCGGTTCAGAGCCGCTTTGAGGTTCTATTATGCTACAAAATTATAAGTAGATACTAAAAATGATACAAGATCTTATGTTTTTTATGCATTTATTACTGTTTTTCTACCAACAAGGCCCTCTTTCATCCATTCCCAGAGCAACGTGCCGTGAATCCAGGCAGGCAGACTGCTCAAATCCCCACATCTCCCCCCCCCCAGCACACACCAACCCAAACCGAACCGGTATCCTGATGCAGTAACCAGTCCCGGATTTAGGGGAGGGCAGACGGGGCACTTGCCCCGGGGCCCCCACAAGTCCAAGGGAAACCTGTTTTGCATGCCTGAAACGCATCCCTGAAACGGAAGCTTGGTAAAAATCTGTCCTCAGTCCAGCCATATCGACCCCGAATAACACATTGGATAGACATAGAATGCACGAGGGAGCCCCAACAGCACAGTATCCCGGGGCCCCCACCACTGTAAATCCGGCACTGGCAGTAACTGAAGTTTCTAGATCGGTTCGGTTCCGGTTCAGCTCCAAGATGGCTGTTGAAACTCGTATGTGAAGAAAAAGAGAAGCTGGTGGCCAGCTGACCTGCATGCACTTTTCACTTCTTTTAGTTAACCGAGTTGCGTGGTCTCGCTCACTTGTTCTGATTAAAGCTGTTACTTAGATCCGCTTTCAGTCCTTCTGTTCTTCACGATGGCGCTACTAATTACGGTTCAGTATCAGCTAAAAATTGTGGTTAATTGCGGTTTTTGATTTTGGTTCGGTTCAATGCTCTGGTTAGAACAATAGCGATATTAAAAGCCATTACGTTATATGTTTCTACACAAACAAATATTACAGCTGCTGACTGACATGATGTTAACTGATTTCACGCTTTATGCTTAGTAGGGATCTACAACACTCCTTACCTTTCGAGAAACATGCAGCTTAAAGGGAGACCCAGCTGCATAAAAGTCGCGACCCAGGTGCATAGTGCTGGCCACACAGACCGTTGTTGTAAATAAGGGAGACTCAAAGAGATGTGTAGGGATAAGTTGTCACATGGTTACCACTTAATTTTGAACAAAAATTCAAGGGTACTTCATCAACCTTTCAAAGTTCAACCATCATTTTAAATAGCATGTATAAGCACTATGGCTATTTCGTATTTCACTACAATATTTATGAGATAGAGTTATCACACAACTATTGGGACGATGCCCTCCAGCTTTCAGAGTACCACTAGTGCCTTGGCATGGCAGTAGCGGGTGTAACCAAGCTGTAGGAGTGGCACTTTGCTTTGACTCCATGTCATTCATTTGGAAAATGCCAAATGCAGATTGTGCTAGATTTTCCTGGGTTTTCCGAAGACTTTCCAGACAAATGTCGGCACAGTTCCTCCTGAAGTTAGCCCAGGACGCATACTAACCCCCTGTCCCCCACTTTTTTTTTTAAATTCCGTGTTAGCGCCGCGAAGCAACTGTGGCTATGAGCGGCGTATAGACGTGGACAGATAAGAGAGGACAGCAGGAAGGAGTGGGGGCACGGGGTTTAGTATGAGTCCTGGGCCGACTTCAAGGAGCCAAAAAATAAACCAATCGAATTGAAATCTGCTATAACCATTAACTCTAATGCAATTGAGGTCACATCTGAAGCTAAGCTCTTAGGTGTCCATTTTCATGAGCACGTGAGCTGGGATAGCCACATTGCCTCCATTAAGTCAAAGCTATCCAAAGCGGCAGGGGTCATTAATCGAAACCGTTTCGTTTTCCCTCAAAAACCTAAACTAATTATCACAAGTATAACAAGTTTAACGGAAACCTTGCCAAATTATCACACCCGCACTGCTGTAACATGGCAGATACCATTCTCAAGAACAAATTCTGGGCACCAAAAAAATGCCTATCAGATGCCTCGATTACTCTCCCATAATCCAAATATTGCATACATTGATAAAAGGACGCTTCAGGACACTTGTTTCTGTTGACACTGTTCTGTTTCTGTTACTACTTCTTTATTACCCCTGTTGTATCTTCTGTACTGTATTGTACTTTCTTTCTAAAAAAACTCTTATTGCTTGCGACGTCCCGATATGTGTTGTTATTTCGTCCATTCTTCTTGTCGAACCGCGTATCTATACTTTCGTTTCCGTCACTGTCAAACTTACTCACGGGCTTGGAGCCCTCTCAAGCTGCATAATGTAGCTTTTCGCTCCAAGCGCCACACTGTTTTTCATTGAAATAAAGCTTTTGATTGATTGGCTGATTGAGTTTTGACTATTGACCATGCATCTTTATGACACGGGCTCTGCATACACATACCCTTATATGGACTTCATTCCCAAACCAGAGCGCGTCTGGCACCTGTCCGCCCACCGAGCAAGAGGAACACTTTTTCGTAGGTAAGCGGAAGTTACAAGGGCAGGAGCCCGGAGTGTTTCAAGAACATCAGACTCTGTTTCCAGAGGTTTTACCAGACGTGCAGAGAGAACTAAAGATGACGTCTGCCTTTTAAAGAGGAGTTTGTACGAGTTACATCTGTCAGGCAGGCAGTTGAATGCGATATTTGACGAATTTCCCAAAGAGCGTGGGCTCAACAAGGCCGAAAGCGGATCCCTGTACCTATTTCGACAACCTGAAAGGTCCCATCTTCCTTCCATTCCCTCTCCTTCCTCTTTCCCTTTTCTTAACTGTTCGCTTAATCTCTTCGTCCCCTACCCCCTCCCCTGGAAATGTAACTACCGCCACTATTCTGAGCAGGCTGACTGCTGCAGGCTTCTTTTCCTAATAAACGCACCCACCACTGCCATCCCTTATGGCAACGTTCTTTCTGTTGATTCGATGAAATACCAACGGCGCATTGTCACCAAGTAAGAAAAGACAATGGTGGCGGTGATGATGAAAGGGCTGGCGTTGTCGGCCTCACATATGTGGGCAACGTAATGGCTAGAGCCCGGATTTTTAGGCACGAAAAAATCTTGTTTTAGGTGCCTATAAAAGGCGCGAAAAATCTCGATTTATGCGCTAAAAATGGCACTATAGGCACTCTAAATTCTTACGTTCTTTCATCTGTAGCACTGAAAGCGCAAAAAGAAAGTGCATAAATCAGGTTTACCTGCAGGAACAATACTGTAAATGTTGGTTGTGACTGTTTTCATATTTTTTTTTTTTTTTGCTGCACGAAATGCAAAACTTATTGATCCTACTATGGTCAAAAGACAAGACTTCTAGCCATTGTCACCGGTTTCACGACACTTCTCTGGGGGACTTGTCTCGGGCAGCATATACTGGCGATATTCGATCATCGGAAGCTTTAGTGTGACGGTAAAATTTTTTAGACCTCGAACTTTTTAGGCTTCGCATTCTGGATTTCGTTTTCAGCATTATAACAAGGGTCGTAATAGTATAGGGGATCAAACATGGGGGATCAATTCTGCTCACCCAGAACGCGGTGTCACGTGTCATGTTCGCGCGTGTACCTATGGTGTACCTATAGCCCAGACAGCCCGCAAGGAAGGGAGCGTCCTAAGGTTGTCAAACTGTAGGGGCTTCAGCCTACCTTCATACATCACACCGTCTCGTTGACAAAAAAAAAAGAAAGAAAATCAAGAAAGCTTTTGGAACTCTTCTAAATGTAAGCAAGCAATAACAATGCGTGTTCTAGATTGACAGAAAACCGTATGAAACATGCTTATACTTTTTAATAACAACCCACGGGACACCACAATACTGGAATGGAGATAAAGAACGAGTAAGCTCTGTACCAGTAATCGATTTGTGATTCTCAACTTGCATTCCAATAGCTTTATACTCGCTGCTTTCAAAACCACGTGCGACGTCATATATGTCAATTTCGCCTGTAGCACGTGTTTTGCCACCGCTTTAGGGCCATTATAGGCAGTTTTTCGTGTTTAATCGGGGTTTTAGTCATCTACGCCAGAATGGGCACTAACGCCGGAATAGGCGTTTATAGGCACTATCGAACCGATACAGGAGGTTCCGTTGCACCCAATTCGTGCTCATGCACAGAAAAAGGCGCTATTCTAATCACACGAAAAAAATGCCATTTGCCTAGCTATCCGGGCTCTAGTCATAACTCACACCCTGGGGGAATATGCGTCCTGGGCCGACTTCTATGAGAACTGTGGCGACATATGTCTGAAAGCGTCTCAGGAAAACCCAGGAAAAAAAAAACCCAGACAGCACAGCCGGCACCGGGATTCCAACCCGGGTACCTCCTAGTCACGACGTGACATGGCCAGCACACTAACCACTGAGCCATGGGAGCTGCTCAAGCGAAAAAACTTTTTAAAAAAAGCGCACGCGCAGGTTTTCCGCAAATCATGGGAAACGATGTCACTGCGGATCATGGTTGGCTAGCAGCATGCTATGTGGTGAAGTTAATTTTTAAGGGTGTACCATGATCAACACTTATTTCGGTACTCAAACGTGTAACGGCGTCTTCATCTCGTACCGGTAAGTGGCGTAAGAGGCGAACACTTTTATCGTTAAGCTTCCCCCACACCGGCAAAGTTGGATAACTAGCACTGATGATATGTAGCAGTGGGGTGCCGGCAGCACATCGTTTGCGACAGACGTCGCACTAACAATACCTTGTGCCCCTGTGGCCGGCCTTCCATTTGATGCCAATACACTTTTTTTGTGCGAACACGAACAGCAATGTCCCATCCTATACAGTTGGCAATACGACAGCAATCCTTAACGTGACGCGATTTCACACGCAGGAGTTGGCATTGCACTAGTTTGTCCTAGCTTGTTGAGATAGTTATATGGGAGCCAGTCCTTGAGACTGGTCTTCCGCCTCGATGCCAATACACACGAACGTACTTCTATAGGTAACTCTCCTTTTTGATGGCAATACTATTTTTGAAAGGTGATGTGGGCAAGCTTTCGCTTGTCCCATCCTGCAGTTGGCAATATTTCAGTCAGGGTTAATGAGCATAGGGTTTCCTAGAACAATTGAATCCAGTTAAGAGAATACTTGGACAAATTGAAGGCAGACTATGTTGACCTGGGAATGCCACTTACAGCTCGAGGGCACATTGTCAAAGAATTATGATACCGAGATGTGCATACCTGTTTTCTCTCGCTTACCCGTCTCCTGAAATATGCCGTAGAATTGAGAAACTCTGCTTTCACTTTATTGGGGATGGGGAAAACGCAGTGGGTACCGCAAGAGAAAATTTTGGCTTCCCCCTGATTGTATTCTTGGATTGGAAGTTGAAATAAAGCATCGTTTATCGTTTATCGTTTAATAGGAAAAAAAATGAAGCTGCCTATTGGAGTTGGGGGCCTACAGATTGCTGATGTGAAGCAATTATCACAAGCACATGCTTGACATAGAATATATACGATAATGGACGGGAAGGACATCGGGCAGGAGGCAGCAAAAGTTTGGCTGGGAATAAACATAAGACATTTTCGCCAACACGGGATAAACCACAGGAAGTTCAGTGTTGGAATGGCAGCCAGCAGTTTATGAAACAGGGAAGCACAAATTGCTGCAATTGAAAAGGTTAAACAACAGCAAATGCTACATTGGAAACTCAGTCGCAGAGTTATGCAGAGATCTGAGGGGGAAAGAAATAGGGAAATACACATCTACAAGAACAGAGGAAGCTTGGAAAAGAATACATAGTTACTCGTTAGAGGAAAAAAAGAAATTCATTCCTGTTGAAAGTGGCGCATGAGGTCAAACCAGTGAGGGACAAGTTATCTCTGTGGGGGAAGAGCCGCAGAAAGGACTGCGAGCTTCGCGGTCATATGTTGTCTCACAGGTTTTGCTGCCGTTCATCGTCAGCTTGCAGTGTGACCCTTTGCCTGTGCTATCTACTGATCTGTCGGCACAGGTGAATTCTAGTGTTATTGATGATAACGGAGACGAGTTCTGCAAGCCATCAAATCTGACGAATGGAACGTTCGGGAAATGCCTTTTTCGTACTGCATCACATGACTTCGAGACTGCATTTAAGACACTTCCGACGAAAGCATCGCTGGGAGTTGGGGCACACACAAGCAGGATGTTTACATATTCTTCTGTTGTCTCACAGGTTAGTCTAAGCTTTCCTATGTGCGGCCTTCGTTGCCCACTTCTTTTACCTGCTCCACTCCCTCCCACTCAGAAATCGTGCATTCGCTCAGGTAGGAATGTGATATTCAAGTCCTCTGCTACAGGTGTTTGGCTCTTAATTTCTCACATGCCTTTTCTTTTTCAAAGTAGCGAAGAGCTCATGCTACAATTGGTTATTGCATGTTCATTGCTTGAGATGGAGAAAAGTTATGCTGTGTTTCTGTGTATACGATTGTTACTCCTATCTGGCGATATTGAGCTGAACCCGGGTCCGATCGACATCGACCGGCTAGAAAAACAACAAGAGGCCGTTGAGTCCTTGAGTACAACGGTCTTAAAGCACCAACAGGAGAATTCCACTAAGTTGCGCAACATTCTTAAGGGAGTGTCCGAGCTATCTGAACGAGTCAGAAAAGTTGAGTCTTGCCTTGAATGTGTAAACTCCTTGCAGCATGCTCTTTCTAATCTGAAACAAGATGTTCATGGTAATCAGTCAGTTCTGCCTCAAATTCAGTGATCTAGATCTATATGTGAGGCAGACTCATGACTTGGAAAACCACATGAGACGTAACAACCTGGTCTTCAGAGGTATTCCTGAAACGAATACTGAAAACTGGTCCGATACCGAACGCATTTTAAGATAGTTCGTTAGTAAGCATTTAGGCATACCCCTTGGCGATGTTGAGAGAGTTCACCGGCTAGGATGGAAACGCCAAGAAGGGCATAATCGGCCTATAATTGTGAAATTCCTTAACTCTAAGCAAAAAGAATGAATTATTCAAAATGCCAGCAAGCTGAGACACTTACCAGGGCGTCGAGTCTGGATTGACGAGGACTTTTCATTCCGAATTAGGCATAAGCGCAAAATCCTTTAGGAATACGGCCTATTACACCGAGCAGAAGATGTACGTATTCGCTTGTCATTTGACAAACTGCTTCTTGATAATGAGGTGTATGTATAAGACGAAAACAAGAAGAAAGTGATTCACCGTGAGCAGATGTATGTAAGTAGTATAGTTTAAGACTGTATAAGAACCCCTTTTTTCTAATCCAAGAGAGCCTATTCTAATCCAATTCTAAGCCAACACACGCCAATTCTAAAGCCATTTGATTGGCCGCCATTAGCTACGCCCACTTCAGTTGACTGGTCCACGCCAACCCTATTGATCGTTGATTGGTCAATCGGAGCTCCACCCTTTATGCTAATTAGCTGCTTAGCTCGACACACTTCACGCTGATTGGGCCATGCTAAGCCTACTGATTGGTTGCCTCTGCCCCTTTATGCTAATTACTTGGCTCCTTCACGCTGATTGGTGCACGCCAATCGCTAAGCTCTGTCCCTAATTAACCGGCTCCGTTGATTGGTCACGCTCCCAGACTTTCTAAGCCCTCTGATTGGCCATCCCCAATCTAAGCCAATCGATTGGCCCTCGTTCTAAGCCCACTGATTAAGCCCGCTGAATATAGCCTTCATTAGCACCCACCCGCTCGGCAGCGACCCTGCTGTGGCTTTATATCAGATGTCCAAACTTACCTTGTGGTGCAACTGGCTCCACCCACTTCATGCTGATTGGTCCATTCTAAGCCTACTGACTTTTAAGCCGGTCCACGCTAAGCCTGCTGATCACTCTCCCAGACTTTCTAAACGCTTTGATTTTTCATCCCCAGTCTAAGCCTACCAATTGGCCCTCGTTGTAAGTCCACTGGTACCAGATGGCACAACTCTTTACTGGGTCCACCCGCTTCATGCTGATTAGTCCATTCTAAGCCTACTTACTTCTAAGCCGAACCATGCTAAGCATACTGATTGGGCCTTCACACCGATTGGTTTATTATAAGCCTACCGATGGCTGGCCCCTGATTGGTCCGCGCTAGGCCTACTGAACAGTAATTGGCTAACCTGCATTTGTCGCTCCTAAACCACAATGCAGCGAATTCAGACAAGACACGACAATTGTTGATTTCAATCTTTATTTGGTAAAACAGCCTCCTGGTCCAGCAGCATTGTAGAGTACGGGTTTGTTCAGCCGCATCAGTGATATCATTAATCCATAATTCTATGTGGTCATCTCTTGTGCTCATTGGTGATTCCCTCAGTAGACAACAACTGCCATTGGTTCATCTATCTGTAAGTAGTTTTGCTCATTGGCCCATCTGACTACAAACCTCTCGTTGGTCACTTATGTCTAAGCACCCTAACAGGCTCGAACTGCAATTGGTCACTTCCACTCATTGCTAGACCTGACTGCTATTGGTGACTCCCTCTAATCTCTAGATGAGATTGATTGATTGATTGATTATGTGTTTAATGGCACAAAGGCTCTAGATGAGATTACCATTACCATTACCATTACCATTACCATTTACCATTACCTGTGGGATATTGGAACTTTTATCATAACATAGGTTTAGCTGGAGGGTCATACGCTGCTAAGCACCAACTACTATCAGCCCATGCCTCCATCCGCCTGCTCACTGGATCACAATGAAACTTTTTCACATGCTCTGATGGTGCCGAAGAAGGTCCCTACACATATAATAGATGGCGCCGGTTGTATACTCTCTTTGCAAAGATGGACAAATGCTACGCGAGTATGAAAAAAAATTGTCCATTTCATTGGTGACTCATTTCTATCCAACTGGTTCATACTTCTAGAGCGCCAATGTTAGAAGGCTGCACAGCTTACATGCCATTACCTCCTGCTGTTGGTTCACAATGGACCTTTTTCACATGCTTTGATGGCACCAAACGAGGTTCCCTACATATTAAATTGATGGCGCCGGCCTCGATACTTGTGCCCTCTTCACAAAGAAAGCTGAGGCTGGCGATGGACAGCCGTGACGTGGGTGGTGATAATGTCCATTCTAACTGCATTGGTCAATTCTGTCTATCCAACTGCTTATTGGTTCATACTTCTAGCAAGAGAGCCAGCATTAGAAGTAAATCTGCTGCTGAACATTACAAAACATGAATGAAACAGCTTACGTCAACATGTTTGGTGCCGCCAACTGAAGTCAGCCTCCCTCATGCTATCCATGGCCTCAAAGCTACGGTTGCCTTTCCATGGTTGCCACCCATTTCTCCATAGAACACGAATAAAGTGGGCTTGTACGCATGCATAGGGGGAAGCCCACCTCTGGGAACAAGCTTTCATTTTTGTGATAGTGTTTGTTTTTGTTTGTTGTGATAGTGTTTTGTGATAGTGTGACAGTGTTGTGATAGTGATGTTGAAGTGCAAAGCATGCTTTGCACTTCAACATCAAAATTTAGTTCAGTGTTTATCAAGCAGAATAGTGAGGAAAAAACATAAACAATGCTATACAGTGAAACACGTTCATTCTTAAAAGCTGAAGAACGGATTTTGTCACAGATATGTGCTTCAACAACAACAAAAAAATGGTTTCAATGTTTGGTAAGCGGAGCGCAAAAAAAAAGACTCATCATGATGCCAAGAAGTGTGTAGCGACAAGAACGAAGAAGCGCGGCGCAAGCTCTGCGAGCTCCGTGCTGAATGCCAGTTCAGTTTTGGCTCCATCAGTAAAAACTCGTTCTGCTCATGGCTGTTGCCTCCTGCTTCCACAGTGGTGACCCGAACATGATCAGCTATGGACAGCGCCCCGCCTGCGCAAGGGGCTACGCAGAATGCCCCATCCGCCCTCTTAGTATCTCACTTCGCTATTAAGCTGCCTCTGTTCATACGGTCCCGACCTGACACTGGTTCAGTCAAGCAGAACGTCAGTTTGCGTTGGGCCGCATCACGACATCGACAATCAAATTCCATCATGTAATGTCTGTTCTACCCGAGGACGTGCTTGTCGACGTCGCGGACATCCTGACTTCCTCTCCAGTTGAAGACCCTTACTCAGCACTTAAAAGCGCAGTCACTGCAAAGTCATCGCCCTCAGACCAAGTCGTCAACCGAGCCGTTGGGCGACAGAAAACCCACCCACCTTGTAAGCCAACCCCGGCACATCCTCAGAGGTACTGGGGCCACCCCACTCCTCGACGTCAGGATGCTCCGAGAAATCTTCATGTCAAAGCTTCCTCCGTCTGTCCAGATGGCCCTGTCAGCCTCCAATCACGCCACTCTGGGCGCTCTCGCACAACGTGCGGACAGGCTCATGGAGCTGCCCATAGACAATGATTCCATTCCCTGCATTACTGCATCTCAAGCGAGTACACAAAACTCCGACCCTGGAAACATGTTACACGCAGCTGTCTCGGTAACTGATCAGGCAGAGTTTGCCTCTCTGCGCGAGCAAATATGCCGTCTTGCCGATATCATGGAAGACTTCCGTTTCGTCGACCCCCGTCCCCACCACAGCCCATCTCCCCGCCCGTCCGGTCGTCGTGAACGACGACGCTTTAAGCGCCAGGGATTCGAGGCTCCTGATACTTCTACCTCGCCTTCCCTTACCCGCCCCCACCTCTGCTGGTACCATACCCGTTTCGGCCGACGTGCAAGACGCTGTGAGTCACCGTGCGCGTGGACGGGAAACTCTCCTGGGAATCACTAGCGGCGACAAGAGATTACCAGCCCACTCAGTCAAGTCGCCTTTTCTACGTGGTAAATCATCATGGCAAGCAAAACTTTTTAGTTGATACCAGCGCTGAGGTCAGCGTACTACCAGCCTCCCCCCAAAGATCGCCGGCGCTCACCGATTATGTACCTGACAGCAGTAAATGGGCCACATATTCCCGTCTATTACCGCCGCTCTCTGACTCTCGATTTTGGGCTACGAAGACCCCTTCACTGGGTTTTCCTCGTCGCGGACACAACGCACAGTATCTTGGGCAGGGATTTCTTGCCACATCAGAACATCTTAGGCTCCTCCGTTGGTATCAACCAAACTTCCCCGCGTCGGTTTCATAACTTTGCATCCAGCCGATCTGACATACGCGGCACTCATCAAAGAATTCCCATCGTTGATTTCCCAGTGTGATTGGACAAACCCCGTTAGTCACCCAGTGGTCCACCGCATATGTACCAAAGGTCGGCCAGTGTTCGCCAAAGCCCATCGTCCGATCCCAAAGAAGCTAGCAGTTGCCCTTCAAGAATTGGATCACATGCTCGCCGTTGAGATCATTAGGCCATCATCCAGCAGCTGGTCATCGCCATTGCACATGGTTCCTAAAAAGGCTGGCGATTGGAGACCATGCGGCGACTATCGCGCGCTGAACCTCGCAACAACTCCCGACCGTTACCCATTACCTGATATATCTGATTTCACAGCCGGTTTAGCTGGAGCCAAGTTCTTCTCGAAAATAGATTGAACGAAGGCCTACCACCAGATTCCGATGGCAGAGGAGGATATCCCCAAGACAGCCATCATTACTCCCTTCGGGCTCTTCGAGTTCCTACGAATGCCATTCGGCGTCCGAAACGCCGCACAACCATTTCAGCGTTCTTTGACAACGTTACTCGGGGCCTTCCTTTTGCTTTTGCCTACCTTGACGACCTGTTCATAGCCAGCGTTTCACTTGAAGAGCACTTGCAACACCTTTGTGTGTGCTTCCAACGAATTGAGAGCACGGCCTTCTCATAAATGTCGACAAATGCGAATTCGGTGTCTCGCCACTGGAGTTCCTCGGCCATCACGTCGACGCCACCGGCATAACTCCACTCCAAAACAAGGTCCAAAAACTGCAGGATTTTCCCATTCCAACGTCAAGCGCCCAGCTACGCCGTTTTCTGGGCATGATTAACTTTTACCGGCGTTTCATCCCACATTGTGCCGTTATCCTCCGACCGCTCGACAAACTCCTGTGCTCGGCTCACAAGAACTCAGCCGGCCTAGTTTGGATTCCTGACCAGATGTATGCATTCGCTAACGCCAAGAACGCTTTAGCGTCCGCAGCGGCGTTGGCTCACCCCGTCAATGACGCACCCACCTCCGTCACGGTCGACGCCTCAAACCAAGCTATCGGAGCTGTTTTACAATAGTACATCGACGGCCATTGGCGTCCACTAGCTTTCTTCTCGTGGAAGCTGTCATCTGCCGAAGAGAAGTACAGCACCTTTGCGTGTGAACTTCTAGCCACTTTTGCCCCCGTGAAACATGTTATGTCGCGAGCCGCCGATCAAAGGAGGGACCATCCTATCTCGCTCCAAACCAACAACAACCCTTTATTACTCAAAACTTCCTTTTAAGGAATCCGTCGACGGAAACCGCCTTGCGGCTACAGGAAACAGGTAGATAAAAACATGTCAACAAGATAAGACTCGAAAGACCATCTGATAGCAGAATCATGGAAATGCGCAATCATAACATCTCTTCCCCCCTTAATTAGTTTGTTTGTTAGAGGTTAGTACAGTTAGTCGCCACAGAAACATTCAAATTTCAGTCCATGTCATCACTTAATGTTCGATGCAAGACTCATACCATGAATCTGAAATGAAGATAACTAACCAGAGGGAAAAAAAACTACTGTAGAATATAGTCCTGGAGATATGCCGGCTTACGACGTGTTCGTTGAGGTCTTAGCTGCACGGGTTGAGGCTCGGCATTCTCTGTACGTTGCACCTCAGTGGGTTGTGCTCCAGTCTGAGACGGTGCTGTACCCACATTACTCAATATGTTCTCCGCTGCCTGATTATCACAGGCCAGTTCTTCCGGTTGCTCTGGCTGGGATGACCATGCATCGGTTGCGAGCTCCACGTTGGTCTCGGCGGATGATTCTCCTGCTAGGCCCAGCTGTGCTGCAGGCACTTCAGCATAGTGCTCCGTTCTGGCATCCAGGGAACCACTTCCCGCATCACCTGTCAATGGCCGCCACAACGGACAGTTCAGGGAAACATCAGAAAGAGAACAGGGGTACTGCACTAATTTAGAAGCGTTCCACACAAACGTTTTCAAATTGGCCGATGATGTCGATGGCCAGCTTCTGCCAGGTTCCTCGGGGTAGAGGAACAAGCTGCAACGGCGCAGGAGCGGTCTTGGCGGACTTGTCTGCTGCCTGGCAAACCCCACAGTCCTTGACGTACTCCTCGACTTCGCGATCCTGGCCCTTCCACCAGTAAGCCTCCAAACCAACAACAACCCTTTATTACTCAAAACTTCATTTTCAGGAATCCGTCGACGGAAACCGCCTTGCGGCTACAGGAAACAGGTAAATAAAAACATGTCAACAAGATAACACTCGAAAGAACATCTGATAGCGGAATCATGGAAAATGCGCAATCATAACAGAACACTTTCAATTCTTCTTGGAAAACAAGCGGTTCACCATTTTCACGAACCACAAACCTCACGTGCATGCCTACATCTCCGGCGGCAGTCGCTATTCCTCGCGCGAAATCCGCCAGCTCGCTTTCCTGTCGGAACTCAGCGCAACTTTCGAGCACGTCAAGGCAGCGGACAACATTCTGACCGACACCCTCAGCCGCGTCTCGTCCATCCGTCACACCCCGTTGAACCTCTCAAAATTTGCACGTTACCAAGGTGAGGACCCCAAGCTGCCGCATCTCCCAGCGGGCCGCTCCTCCCTGGTGCTCCGGCCAGTCCGTTTTCCAGGAGTTCCTGATCCGATCTTCTGCGATATATCTACCGGAACGGAACGACCTTTTGTTCCAAAAAGTCTTCGGCACCAAGTTTTCACCACACTTCACTCGCTTTCTCATCCTGGCATTAGAGCCACCCAGCGCCTCGTGGCCGCCCGTTATGTCTGGCCCTCGATGAACACGGATCTCCGCAACTGGGTCAAATCTTGTCTCCAGTGTCAGAGAGCCAAGGTCCACCGACATACGGTATCTCCTTTCGCCACGTTTTCCTTGCCGAGCACACGTTTCGATCAAGTGCATATCGACATTGTGGGACCGCTGCCGCCTTCGAACGGCCATCGCTATCTCCTCACATGTATCGACAGATATGCTAGGTGGCCTGAGGCTGCACCCATGCAGGACTCTACCGCTCAAACCGTGGCGCGAACTTTTCTTTCCACATGGGTTGCCCGTTTCGGCGTTCCTTCCCAGATCATTACTGCCCGCGGGAAGCAGTTCGAATCTCGACTCTCGTCACTCACTCAGCTCCTCGGAACCAATCGCTGCCGTTCAACTGCATACCATCCTGCAGCCAACGGCCTTGTGGAGAGATTTCACTCAAGGCTGCCATTATGGCGTACGAAGACCCTTCGCACTGGCAGGAACTCCTCCCCCTCATACTCCTCGGGCTGCGGTCGTCGTGGAAAGAGGATATCAGGTGCGCACACTCATTACTCGTTTACGGCACTGCGCTGCGACTTCCCGGCCAGTTCTTCATCAATGACTCAACGATCTCGAGCGATCCCCCGGCCTTTTTGCACCGCCTCCGGGGTCATTTCTCACATATCCGACCGGTCGCAACTAGAGCTGAACAGCCGGCAACGACATTTGTTTCGCCTCACTAAAGTTCCACTGCCGATGCGGAAGTTCAACCGCGCGGATGCGTTACGCAAGTCCCTCCAGCCACCATACACCGGTCGGTACAGCGTCCTTGAACGTGCGCCTAAGCATTTTGTCATCGATTGCAACGGCAGACGCGAAACCGTCTCGATCGACCGTTTGAACCCTGCTTTCATTGCGGCAGCGCCCGGAACAGCCAATTCTTATGTCACATCTCCGCTTACTACATTTTTTCTGGAGGAGGAGCCCTGTAGCGACAAGAACGGAGAAGTGCAGCGCAAACTCTGCGAGCTCCCTGCTGACTGTCAGTTCACTTTTGGTTCCATCAGTAAAAACTCGTTCTGCTCACGCCTGCTGCCTCCTGCTTCCACACACCTCCATCTCCACTTCTTTTGTGGTGGTGTAGGTCTCTTCTTAGGTGGTGAACTCTCTGGTTTCTAATTGGCCTCTCGTTGAACCTTTAATCCGCTTCTGACACAGGGAATGTTTTTGTGTTTTGTCTGTATTTCTGCAATGTGTTGGTTTCCCTCTTGCGGCATCCTCATTTTTGGGTTCCCCAATTACAGCATCCTGGAACGCCCTTCAAACAGCGCGTATATGTGGGGTTTGCAGACTTTATTTGACAATGTTTAGTGCTGACAAAAATGTCGGTGCCGCAGAACAAGATGGACTTACGACGCAGCCCATTGGAGCATCCCAACTAACGCGTCCCGTAGTCGTGCAATGGTATTTCATACTAGGCTGCTGATGTCCGGCCCCTTGTCGGCTGTCCACGGGCGACTGCTGGTTCCGTGGGATAGTTAAGCGTCAGAGTTGCTCACACCAGTGCTGGCAATTCCTCTTGTGTACACATGTGTGCGCGCAAGTTGTTGACACTTTCTAGCGTACATTTGTTGACTCACAGAATTTTACGTTGTTTACCGCTGAAATCCCACCAAATGCGTCGTGCTCATTGTTGTGTTTTGTGTTTCAGAGGATGGTCGCCAACAAAGTGTCAAACAACTGCTCGGTGAATGTCCTGTTATGAATGATGTTCTACTTCGAGTTGCGATTGGGAATGTGCATTATAATATGTACACATAATACACTCATATAGTTGCGACAATTCGAAAGAAGCTCGCAAAATAGTCGCGGTAATGGGGTCCCAAGCTACCTTTGCGTACGTGACGATCGGTAACACGAGTCTGATCTAAGTATCGGTAGTCTTGCCTAAGCGGTAGCACAGTGCAGCATTCTTCTAACATAGAAGAGGCTCTCTCTATTCTCTATTCTATCGGCATATCGAGGACGCACGTTTAGATATTCCGACGTTTTTCGGAATATATCGCGCGAAATGTTACGCAGTCGTCAGCGAAAAAAACGTGCTTTACAAATAATGTTACTTAACATGTCATTTATATGAACAAGAAACAGCAAAACTCTCAAGACTGACTCCCGTGGTGTGCCCGAGATGTGATACTCAGTCTTCGCAGGATGACTTAAGTTCGTTGTACTCTACAAACAGACTGGGGTTCGATCACACAGGGAGTCCCGGATCGAACCCATGATCTTGGTATTAGGTGTCAGCTTTCTATAGGGCACGTACACGGTCAAATGGCTTGAAGAGGTGCAAAAACAAAATGTCAGTTTGTAGGTACTGATTATCTAAAGCTAATGGCGAGTCGTGGATGAAATCCGACAGGGCCGTGACAACGGAGTAATCTCCACTCTCCACGAAATTGATGCTGCAAGGGAGTTAGTAATCCATTTCTTCCAGGAATTACGTTACTTGATCATGATGTTATGTACCCGTTTGGAAAAGATGTGCCCCTAACAATTTACAACAGCTGGAAAGAAGAGGGAATTCGAAACCAAAGACGGGGCTCCTGTCTTACGTATCGGTTTTACACGAGCGCATTTCCATTCGTTTGGGACAGTCCCTTGTTCCAGACACATCTGGAAAATAATTTGGAGGCATTACGCTACCCATTCGGTGTACATTCTAAGAAATCATTCGAAATATTGTCTTGCAAGATGACGTCAATAACGAGTCCTGAAGTTGCCAGTTCCGAGTCT